>NC_060122.1:310548363-310858613 GCF_021461395.2 Schistocerca americana | reverse complement strand
CTACAGGCGATTTACCCAGTTTGACAATACTCGTCCGTACATTTTCGTTGAACGGTAGCAACACTACAATATATGAAATAGGAGACTCTCGTATAATCAACTTGCTGACAAGATCGAGCCTCGAGTGATTTTTGTGTGTTTGGACAGCTCCAAGAAGCGCTTTTGAAGCTATGGAGAAGTGATAACCGCGGAGTATGATTGACTGCATACGCAACTGAAAGAATTCTACACATGAGGTATTCATCCACTTCCGAAGTGGTGGAATGCTCTGTGTTACTTCATTAATAAATAATAACGGTTTTCATTTGAATCACCATAGTATTTTTATGTAAGCAGCTCATTGCTTTCACAGAAAGCCGCCTATCTCTGCAACACCTGCTAAGGTCTCTAGGTTTACACAAAAGAAACACTAGCTACAGACGAATTGTTTTGTATCTTTTCACCAAATGGATGTAACTACGCAACGCATAGGCTTTCATCCTTAAAGACTGTGAAATGAAGAACGCTACAGGAACGGAGCAGAACAGATCTCATTATATATAATTTTTATTACTTTCGGGTGCAACTTGATGAATTCAAGCACTCTATATACTATCAAAAAGCAATCCAACCAAAGAGATAACCAGTATTTAACTAGGTAATCTTCAAAGTCACAATCTGCAGGCCTTTCTAGAATACAAAGTGTACATCTGTTAGAGGTAACGCAGAATCAAAGTGTTTTAGTTACAAGCGCGAAGGACCTACCTAGGCAAGGTTTAAATTTGTTACGTACACACAAAAGACACGGGGGGCATGTTGAGAACCTAGTTTCCATACAACGCTTGTGCAGTAAGTGATTTCAGACAACGACTGCTTAAAATGCATAGAGCACAGTGCACCCAGTGGCAACTTTGAGGAAAAACTTGCCGACTAAAGAGAGCGGCGCGAAACTTTTCGAAACAATTATCGGATTTTTTCTTCTTGTAGATATTGTCTGGAATATTTAAAATGTTGAAACGGTATGGCTGAAGAACAAACTACGTTTACTGACATGAGAGAAGTACAAGATTACTCTGCATCAAATCAGGTGAATGTAAACGGTCGAATGATAACTGGATTTTCCGTCAGTGCTCGACGGAATACGGCAAAAAAATTAACAGAAAATATTTTTCTCGTGTGTGAAAAATATTATTCACATGGTCACGATCTGCCTTTCTGCTTCTTAGACCATCTTCACATGACAACAGAATGCTGACAACACAAAGAAAATGATGTGCAATATGTTGTTGAGACAGGTACGGACGGTACGAAATATGACAGTTGCAAAGCAAAGTACTAAGTTTTTATATAACGGAGATATAGTTACGTTTTAACAAAAACGAGATTATAGCTTTCTGTGTGGGTCCGTTGTATTTATCAACAAATGATAAATAAAGGTGAATTTACAGTAACAGAATTGTTATTAATATTATATTAAGTAAAATGTTATTAAAGAAAAATTGCAACCTTTGGCGCAGAATGGTGCGTATAACATCACATGCAAGCAATGGGGATAATGAAAAGTAACATCAATTTTTCTTATGATTTCGAAGCTAATTTGGTTTGCATGATTAACTGTTATGTCAGTAGGTAGGACCTATACAAATAATTTTGCCTTTTTAGCTTTGAAACAGGGGCGTGAAAGCAGCCATTCCTTACACTGTTTATTGATGAGCGGAACAGGTAAATGATGTGGTAAACGGCAACTGACTTTAGAGACGCACTTCACAGGCACTCGCTCAGTATGATGTAAACGTCGATGTAGATGTAGAACGTGCATGTCAGGAACAGATTGGAAATTTGTGGTAAGGTCTCATGGGACCAAACTGATGAAGCCATCAGTCCCTAGGCTTCCACACTACTTAATCCAACTGAAACTAACTTAAGCTAAGAATACACACCCATGCCCGAGGGAGGACTCGAACCTCCGACGGGGGAAACCGCGCGGACCGTGACAAGACGCCTCAGCCGTGTCAGGAACAAGGAACAAAGAAATTCCCTACAGTATTAAGCAGCAAGTTTGTGACAACCAGCATTTAATCTCATAGTTCAGATTTCCAGCGCATTTTTCTTTCTGGAGAAGACCATTTAAGGGCACACGTACACACTAAAGAAAACGAAAAAGACCCACCACGAAGGAATTACCCGAATGGGACAGAAATCCGTAGATCTGATGTACACATGCAGACAAACAAATTATTACAGTTTCAAAAAGACTGGATGATTCATTCAATAGAAAGAGATTCACAAATTGAGAACGTCAGTAACGTTGTAGTCTACATCTGGCCCTTATTCACTGCTTGACAAAGTTGATGGATGCTCTCCTGAGGGATCTCAGGGATTTCAGGCCAAATTCTGTGCAACTGGCGCGTTAGATCGCCAAAATCCCTTGCTGTCTGGAGAGCCCTCCCTCCAATGCTCCAAACGTTCTCAATTGGGGGAGATCTGGCGATCTCGCTGGCCAAGGTAGGGTTTTACAAGCACAAAGACAAGCATTAGAGACTCTTACAGAGTACGGGCGGGCATTATCTTGCTGAAAAGTAAGCCTAGGATGAGTTGTCATGAAGGGCAACAAAACTGGACGTAGAATATCGTCGACGTATCGTTGTACTGTGAGGGTGCCGGGGATAATCAAAGGCGTCCTGCTATGAAATGAAATGGCACCCCAGAATTTCACCCCTGGTTGTCGAGCCGTATGGCGGGTGATAAACTGGTATCCCATTACCGTCCTGGGCGTCTTCAGATACGTCTTCGCTGGTCGTTGGTGAATGGAATCTCACTGAGCGGAGTAGAATTGCCTTCAGTTATGTCATCCTTGGAACTGAGTGCCGATAAGCTGTGAAGACGTGTGTTGAGACGCCCTGGACAGCTTTGTGTGTTACCCGCTGGCGACGCAGCGACCATTCTAATCAACGTACAGAACGCAGCTAAAGCTCGCGTACTATTTGATTTACGAGTACTTGGTTAGTGTTGCTCATCAAGACGTTAGCCTCAGATACACTTTACCGAGCGAGGTGGCGCAGTGGCTAGCACACTGGACTCGCATTTGGGAGGACGACGGTTCAATCCCGAGTCCGGCCATCCTGATTTAGGTTTTCCGTGATTTCCCTAAATCGCTCCAGGGAAATGCCGAGATGGTTCCTTTGAAAGGGCACGGCTGACTTCCTTCCCCGTCCCTCCCTAATACGGTGAGACCGATGACCCCTCTGTCTGGTCTCCTCCCCCAAACAATCCAATCCAATCAGATACACTTTGTCTCCGTGACGACACGCTAGAGATTTAAAGCGCCACTCGGCGCCATCGTCAAAACGAACGGGTACTGACACTGAACGTCACATCCATGTACTTTCGGATGATACAAAGACTGTCCGTGCCTTTTTCAGAGGAATTCTCCCTGCATTCGCTTTAACCGATTTACGGAATTCACGGAACATCAGAATATTGGCAGCCGGACAGGGATTTGAAACCAGTCCTTCTGGATACGAGACCAATTTTAACCACTACGACACATCGTTCGGCAGGATAGAAGAGTTCACAAGAACTGTGTCTTCGACCAAAATAATACCAGTACGGTATGGTAAGTGCGAGGTAAACTTTACCGAAGACTCGATATTAAAAAACAAAGAAGGCCTGTAAAAAGAACCTTAAGAGTTTTTCCGTTTGATTTCAAAGCACCAGAATATTATGTCCAAAATCGTCGCTATTCGCACTTTAGTGGAAGCCTGAAATGATATTAGATTGCAAGAAAAGCTTGTTTTATCTTCATGTAAGGCAGTAATCATCACTGCACATATTGCTTATAATCACCACATACACTCTCTGTTGAATAAGATCATGGTCTCTTTAATCAGTAGAAAAATGTATTTGATATCATATGTGAATAAAAAAAATACAGTTACAATTAATAATACGTGTAGTCATAATTAATCAAATCTTCCGGGCTATTATTCCGTGGTCGAACGGATTTCACCTTAAAACCCAACATTTCGTCCCCATCTGCAGAGGACATTTTCAAGGGGATCGTAACTGTTTTGAATGTCCGATTCACACCTTAGCTCGCTACTGACTGCAGCAAATTCCGCCTCCACGAGCTTCCGCGCAGTGGCGTGACGTTACATGTTTTGAATACGAGAGCGTCATCCGCTGTTGCTATCATCTCACGGTCGAAGACCGGTACACATCTTCTTCAGCAATTGAAATTCGTGTGGTGTTTTACTGTCTCTACGGCCTCTCTGTATAGCCTTTAGTAGTATTCGCTTGCGGCTGCCAGTACTTGATTCGTATCAAGATGAATGTGATGATCTCCTAACTGCAAAGCGTATTCCTCAACAACTGATCTGCCAGTCTTCCCTCTTCTGCAATCGCCCTTGTGCTCTTTTAATCGTTTTTTGTCAATTCGTTTTGTAGTACTCTCTTACAACTCCCAGCACCTACATGGAATCCTATAAATTCCAGCTTGTTCTAGCGATAGGCGAGCATCCTTGGCCGATTTTAGGTGATCTTGTATCTTCCGTGTGGATGTGTAGATTACCGTGGTGTTCCGCTTTTTCAAGCTTTTTCCTATGCGATCAGTCACGTCCTTAATCAATGGAAGGAAAACATTCGATTTCACCGGCGCTTGAGCATCGCCTTGGTCTTTAAAGCACTTTTAAGCTCAGCGAACGAATAACCATTCTTGAGCAATGTATTGGTGAGCTGTTTTAATTAAGCGTCAAGCAGCTCTGGTTCTCAGATTTTCCTTGCTATACCTACCAAAGTTTTTAAGATGCTTCGCTTTTGTTGTGGGTAGTAGTTCGAACCCCAGTGAAGGTAATGGCTTGTGTGCGTGGGTTTTCGGTAAACGTGTGGTCCAAGCTACAATATGTGATCAAAAGTATCCGGACACCCCCAGAAACATACGTTTTTCATATTAGACGCAATGCGCTGCAACCTACTCCCAAGTACTCCATATCAGCGCCCTCAGTGGTCATTAGACATTGTGAGAGAGCAGAATGGGACGCTCCGCGGAACTCACGGACTTCGAACGTGATCAAGTGATTGAGTGACGTCTGTATGCGAGATTTCCAAACTCCTAAACATCCCTAGGTTTACTGTTTAAGATGGGTTAGTGAAGTGGAAACATGAAGGGACACGTTCAGCACAAAAGCGTAGAGACCGACCTCGTCTGTTGACTGACAGAGACCGCCAATAGTTGAAGAGGGTCGCAATGTGTAATAGGCAGACACGTATCCAGATCATCACACAGGAATTCCAGAATGCATTAGGATCCATTGCAAGTGCCATGTTAGTTAGGTCGTAGGTGTGAAAACTTGGATTTCATTGTCGAGCGGCTGCTCATAACCCACATATCACGCCGATAAATGCCAAACAATGCCTCGCTTAATATAAGGAGCGTAAACATTGGACGATTGAGCAGTGGAAAAACGTTGTGTGAAGTGACGAATCACGGTACACAATGTGGCGATCTGATGGCAGGGTGTGGGTATGGCGAATGCCCGGTGAACGCCATCTGCCAGCGTGTGTAGTGCCAACGGTAAAATTCGGAAGCGGTGGTTTTATGGTGTGGTCGAGTTTTTCATGGAGGGGGCTTGCACCACTTGTTGTTTTGAATGGCACTATCACAGCACAAGCCTACATTGGTGTTTTAAGCACATTCTTGCTTCCCACTGTTGAAGAGCAATTTGGGGATGGCGATTGCATCTTTCAACACGATCGAGCACCTGTTCATAAGCACGGCCTGTGCCGGAGTGGTTACACAACAATAACATTCCTGTAATGGACTGGCCTGCACAGAGTCCTGAGCTGAGTCCTACAGAACACCTTTGGGATGTTTTGGAACGCCCACTTCGTGCCAGGCCTCACCGACCGACATAGATATCTCTCCTCAGTGCAGCACTTCGTGAAGAATGGTCTGCCATTCCCCAAGAAACCTCCCAGCACCTAATTGAACCTATGCCTGCGAGAATAGAAGCTGTCATAATATTGAATTCCAGCATTACCGATTGAGGGCGCAACGAACTAGTAAGTCATTTACAGCCAGGTGTCCGGATACTTTTGATCAAATAGCATGCCATCATCTTTCTTGAAAACTAGCACGCCAAGAAATTTTAATCTTCCCCCTACCTTCTCCTCCATCGTAAACTGAATCTTCAGTTTGCTTCCGTTCAGAAGTTTGTGAAAACGATCCAGTTTCTCCCTGCCATGCCGCCACAAAACAAACGTATCATCCAAGTAACGGAACGAGAATGTAGTTTCTGGCTCGCAGTTTCCAATGCCTGCTCCTGCAATTTCTCCATAAAGAAGTTCACTATAACCGGGCTTAAGGGGCTGTTCATAGCTACACCATCCGTCTGTTCATATAATCATCGTTCTATTTGATATACATAGTTATGTGGCAATATTTAAACAGTTCTGTAACCTCTGGAGGAAAAATCCGATTCAGCTCTTGGAACACTTCATTGAGTGGAACCATAGCGAATAGCGGTACAACATTGAAACTGACTAACACGTCCTTTGGCTGTACCACTACGCTGTTTATTTTGTGATAAAATGTGCAGAATTTTTGATATAAGAATCTGATTAGCGAACATACGGTCGTAATAATGTTGTCAAGAACTTGTCAATCAAGTAGGTGGACGAACCAGCAGCACTCGCTATTGGCCTTAGAGGAACATGTTATTTCTTCACTTTCGGCAATACACAAAGTCTTGGTGCTAGAGAAACTGAACTGAACAGACTTTCCTGCACGCTCTGTTCGACAGAGGACTTCTTTCCGGTGAAATTTATTCGACCACGGCTTAATAGCCCATAACATTTTATTAACTGAATATTTTCGGCTGTGAAAGTTTACATTTTACAATACGTCTTTTAACCAGCAGCGTCGATAATAACTTGGCATCTCCAAGACATTCACGTAGAAGCTACCTCCAAATGTGTCGAATTTACGTTGACAGCTGTTTCAAAGTGAAGATCTTTTTTCCTTGCAACTTGTTTCTGATGAAAGATCATGCGTTCTCAATATGGTTAGCGTCAGGCGACTGTGAAGGCGAATCCAGTATCTGCACACTTTCCCCTTTTTCTAGTTGCTGCAAAACCTCCTGCGGTACTTCGGATCATTGTTCTCTTGCAGTATCTAGTCCTCATTTTTGTCGATGACCCAGTGTTTGGCTGTCGGCATCTAACATCTTTGATAAATTTGTAACGTCTTCTGTGCATTTGAACTGTCGGTAAGCGAGTGCAATTAGCTGAAGCCGAAGCCCAGTTTTGAGGAACTCCGACAAATATCCTTTATGGACCTTGTCTGAAGGACAAAGGGCTGTGAAAGAACTAAGGCGATATCTTCTACCATGTGTGTCTAATGCCGACCACGCTCTTATTCAACAGACTGCATTATAAATTAAAATCCCCCGTCGTGTTTTTCTGTCTGCATGTGAATGATAGTCTCAGGAATTAATGTAGCCACGCGGCGCCTTGCCACAGTTCGCGCGGCTTCCCCCGTCGGAGGTTCGAGTCCTCCCTCGGGCATGGGCTTGTGTGCTGTCCTTAGCATTAGTTAGTTAGTGTGTAAGCCTATGAGCCGATGACCTCAGCAGTTTGGTCCCTTAAGAATTTAGCACAAATTTCCAAAAAATTAGTGTAGGGATTTTGATATCATTTTCAATGGTCCACGAATAAGGTTTATGTGTATAATTTATTACCACTCCGTCAGTCAAGTTGTCAGGCGATAGATACTTTGTGCTAACCGCGTGAAGCCGGGATGGGCCGCTAGTTCACTGTAATTGTAAGAGAGACATTGTCTTCTATTACCTCTGGTACAATGGTTTTATCTTCCCGATTTGGTCATTTGATCTGGTTAGTTTTGCAAATATTCTAGGACTTCAATGTTTCGGTGACTCAATGGTTAAATACCAGTCTAAGAATCCAAAAGTCTGGTGTTCGATTCACGGTCGGTCCTAAGAATTCTATCACTTATTCCACTTCTTTCTTTTCTGTTAATGTTTGTTGATGTGAAAATTGCTGAGTCGCATCTTACTAGAACGACGAAGTGTATATGCACGTGTAAAGAATAGAAAATGGCTCGATACATAAGGACGATGCGTTGAAGTAGGTGTATCTGACCAATACAGAGAGTGGGATCCTGGAACCATAATGCCGAATTTACTGTTCATTGGAGAACGTCCAAATTATCCAAATCAAATAAGTTCGATTACACTGACATGTTAAAAAGGCGAATTGATTGGCTAATTCGTAAGTAATGATGGGGGCATCAACAGCTCCATACCACTGATGTGATATAAAAAACTGATTCCGCAACTAAGTCCAGAGCGACACGCGATGCCAACAGGCCACCATGTGATTCTTCACTACATGGCACCATTTCGACGTCGTATGGAGGGACAGGGGGTCTGCATGCCGCTCTTCAAGCTGTTGTCACCTTTTTAGAACTTGGAGCCGCTACTCCTCAGTCAACTAGTTCCTTAATTGGCCTAGCCAGGTTGAGTGTATGCCGTTCCACTTCCCCCAACAACTAAAATCCCTGGTAGTAGCGAGAAATTAAGGTGGGACTTACATATGGCAGTCAGACGCGCTCACTGCAGAGCTATGGAGGCGCATTAATATCATACAAACTGTGGTGTCACCGCCAGACACCACACTTGCTAGGTGGTAGCCTTTAAATCGGCCGCGGACCAGTAGTATACGTCGGACCCGCGTGTCGCCACTGTCAGTGATAGCAGACCGAGCGCCACCACACGGCAGGTCTAGAGAGACGTCCTGGCACTCGCCCAGTTGTACAGCCGACGTTCATAGCAATGGTTCACTGACAAATACGCTCTCATTTGCCTAGACGATAGTTAGCATAGCCTTCAGCTACATTTGCTACGACCTAGCAAGGCGCCGTATTCAATTGATAATTAATATTATGAAGCATGTACCGTAACGAGAGATGTTCTACAATTGTGGATTAAAGTTAAGTATTCTACCAGTTACCTCCTGTTTTGCTAGTCTTATTTCTCTGACCTGTTCCAGACCTCACGCCAGTCAGCGTGTAATTAAACGCGTGCATTTCGGCCTCCTCTAGAAACACAGTGTTGGCTCTTCTGCCAACACTACACAAACTCTACGAATTACAAGAGGAATGCTAGTAGTATCTTTCTTTTTATTCCCATTTTCCTTCAAAAACGAGACAGGCCCAACGAAAGAGTACACGCATAACGACTCTTAACGACACCGCAGCTCCTAACACTAATGATGATACCCGATGCGTGCAGAGAAATGGAGAGGAGGGGGAAGCCATCAGATGCCGGCCCTGTTACATAGCTCGATCGAAACTTTGATTTCGGGCACTGTGGCTCTCACAGAGGCCAACGACACGTTTACGATTCACTTTGCACTGTGTTCACACTTCGTTATAGTGTGTAACAATTCACTGACTGAAAGGCTATTGTAGTTGACAAGCCTTAGGGGATTTGAAAAACAGTTGGATGAAGTTGTGTGTCAGAGAACAGCGGAAAGAACAACTGTAATGTGAAATCAATTTTTTAACTCGAGTTGAAGATTACTACTTTAAGCAACTGAAGCCAACAAAGTATTCACTCCCTACAGCTTGAATCCGATCTGTCAGAATAAGTACCTGGGGCTTATACTTTTTACTCACTATGAAGAAATAACGTCCCTCAGGCTGTAGCTAAGCCATATCTCCGCAAAATCCTTTCTTCCAGGAGTGATGCAAGGTTGGCAGGAGAGCTTTTGTGAAGTTTGGAAGGTAGGAGGATTGGTACTGCCGGAAGTAGAGCTGTGAGGACGGAGTGTGAGTTGTGCTTGGATGGCTCACACGGTGGAGCGCTTGTCCGCTAAAAGCAAAGTCCTGAGTTCAAGTCTCGGTCTGGCACAGTTTTAATCTGCCAGGGAGTTTCAAGTCAAACATTCCCAACAGCTGAGTGAGTAAGAGCATTTCACATGAATGGTTTGGCTCTATGTTTGGCTCCTCTCTCAGGAATTTCAAATCTGCTTCAGCTAAGTATGGCCAAAGACATTTGGTGCTTCTCTGTATGTCTGTCTACTTCGATTCATAAATCTGTCCGTCTTCCGACAAATTAAAAGTATTTTGTTATTATTGTAATGGACTTCCAGGTGATCAAACACAGTTTTGAGTAATGCTCAAATTAATAAAGTATTTCGTTAAATGTGACCCCTCGGGAAGCATTAACACATTAGAATTCCATTCTTGTTATCTGTCCAATAGCGAGGACCACTGTCTGTGGTGTCAGCCCCATCCGCTCGGCGCGCACATCCCAGCATTAGCTCACCTGGGGTGTATCCTGCTGCCACCGTTAGGGCCGCGAGGCCGCAGGATTAACTGCGTTACTGCATATGAAACGTCGCAGTGGACGTAATTCTGGGCGAGGCGTCCGGACAGGGCGGCGACCCCATGCGCTAAATTTCGTGCGTCCACCGGAGAGCGAAATCCTGTTAGGCGGGTGGCCGCCTCTGCAGGCGCCAGGCTCACGCTTCGCAGCAGTTACCTACCACAGTGCATGGGAGCTCGACTCTAGCGTATTGCAGTAGTCTTTTCTTTATGCAGGCCAGGGTCGATGAACATGGATTTTTTAATTAACTTCCCGTTATATGGAAACTTTTTTTGCCTCTTTACTTCGTAAAAATTCGTTACATTATATTATAGGAAATGGAGTATGAAATTTAGTCCTCGTCTCTTCATTACTCGAAAAACTTCACACGTACCTCAGAACAGTAATTGTATGACGGCAAATATGGATGCTATGATATGTAAATTAAGGTGCTCCACTTCTTTTCATGTTGGAATCAATTCCCATAGGATTGTAAACCACTGTGGCTGAATATTTCAGATCTATTCTGCAAGACATACGTCTTGCACTCAAAATTAAAAAGTCGTTTGTTTCCATCTTAATGAACCCAGTGCAGGCCTTCTGTTAAGATGAGGGAGCAGCATCATACCGTAAGTTGTTTAGAATAGACAGTAGAGTCACTCGAACCATTTACTAGGGTATCGTTCGTATCATCTACTATACGATAAAGAAATATCGCTTGCCAGGTGTCAGACTGGCAACTTAGAAATTTCTTCTTCATTTTAGTTGCAGAACGCTATACCATACTTACGATACTTCTAAACATGTTCCTTTAGGAATATACAGAGTGAAAATTATTGAACTGTATGAAATAAAATAGTCATAACTAGTTCAAACTGTACGGTTGGCCGCGTGGAATGATGGGAAATGTATGGTTTGGTTTAGCGACGAAGTCCACTTTCATCTGGACGAGTTCATCAATAAACAAGACTGGTGCATTTTGGTGACTGAGAATCCGCATTTCGCTATCGAGAAGTCTCTTCATCCTCAACGAGTGACTGAGTGCAGTGCAGTGTCCAGTCATGGAATGATCAGTGCGATATTCCTTGACTACAGAAAGGTAAGCGAAGGTTTTGGAAGATGATTTCAACCCCATTTTCCAAAGTGACTCTGATTTCGACAAGATGTGATTCATGCAACTTTAATAGACAGCAATTGAAAGGCCCCCGAAATCGGTAGTACAACATGCTGGGCTCTGTGGACACTCACTATTCTTGTATTTTCTAGGATACGCTATTCCAGCTCGAAAGTGCAGTGCATATTACTTGTAAGCTGATGCAGACAGATTCAAATTTTAGTCTCTGGGGTGACAGAAAATATTACTTTTCTACATACTGTCTTGGTGGTTCGTGTGAATCTCCAAGTATCCGATTAAGTGTGAAGAGATTTTGAAGTTCTTATCGCGTGTGTTGTTCGTAAACATGCAATGACATATTTTACTGAGCACTGACATCTTCATAAATAAAAAAATGGTTCAAATGGCTCTGAGCACTATGGGACTTAATTGCTGAGGTCATCAGTCCCCTAGAACTTTTAAACCTAACTAACCTAAGGACATCACACACATCCATGCCCGAGGCAGGATTCAAACCTGCGACCGTAGCGGTCGCGCGGTTCCAGACTGTAGCGCCTAGAATCGCTCGCCCACTCCGACCGGCTCTTCATAAATAAACAATCCGAAAACAGCCATATCTTTGATCCTTCACAGTCGGCCCACTGCTGGCGTACTCGAATGGAAGAAATTTTGAGTACCAAACGTGACTGGAGGGGCAAGGAGGTGGCAAAGAATGGACTGTCAAAATTTTCACAACTTCGGCAGGCTGTGAAGTGACATCAATACTGCAGCGCTTGTATCTGAAGTAGACTTAAAGTTTTGAACATGGCTGCTTGGTTCAGTGACCCTTTATACATTAAAATTCAAACAAATGAGTCCTCAGTCACAATTTTTTTAGTCGCATTTACCAGAATTCAATACTTCTAAGAGTGGCTTCATCTGAATTTACACATTTAAAGTGGTCTATAACATAATTACATATTTATGGGAAGAAAAAAAATTATATAAAAAAAGGGCTGCTTGTGGCTGTACAGGTACGAGCAGCCCTTAGAGGCTCACCTTCACACATTACTTTTAAACATTTTGTGACTAAAGCTCTTCTGGTCTGTTATTTATTTTATACGTGACCTATAAGTACTGTCTCTGTCTTGTATTGTTAGACAGTACTTACACTTTTTTTATATAAAAGAATTTTTCCTTCCCATAAATTTGTAATTATGTTGTAGACCACTTTAAATGTCTAAATTCTGATGAAGGCACTCTTAGAAGTGTTGAAACCTGGTAAAAACACCAAAAAAATTGTGACCGAGGGCTCATTTGTTTCAATTTTAATTTGAAATAGACATATCTTTCACAAAGCGTAATGTTCCTTGCAACTGATTTGCTTTCTGTGTCAAACAGTGCTCACGACAGGTGCTTGACGAATATGAATCCACCTCAAGGGGGCCTTTTATCAATTCTCTCTGTAAACGGGGCTTACTTCTTTGTTTACACGAAGTTAATTAACACCCTGGGGACATCTGATTCCATAGTCTACTACAGGAAGACTGAAAATTATGTATAATAACGGACGAACGTAGACTGTGTAAGTCAAGGGCACGAAAAATCCCAGTGCGGCGTGGTGTAATGGCTATTTCACGTCACGAAAAAGAGGGGTAAGGGGGAACGACGTATAATGGTAGGCGAGGCAGTAGTTGCAAACAATACGTCTGCCTATAAATATCTAATGGACAGTAAGAAAGTGTGATACTACCACTACTTAAAAGAGAACTGTCAATGTTGCCAGGAAAATAAGTAAACTTGCTAACGCACTGTTGTTAGAGAATCCTTTCTGCTGTTCTACTGACGCTATTTGAGTCACATGATGGATTTAGAAATTGTACAATGTCACATTCAGACATGCTTGTGGCAGTCCGAATCAACCTAGACTGAAGTACATAAACTGACCCAAAACGTGACCACACCTAAAATCACACTACTGCTACGGTAAGGACAAAAATATCAGTCCTTCTACGTGCAAATGTACCAATGGAAGTTTTATGCCCGACCAACGGAAATAAAGTTTTCGTAAGTCAGAAGATGAAATTGCTTAAGTTCCAATCGATGATTTGAATTAAATACAACATTTAAAACAACATAATGATTCATCCAAAAACGGTATATTATTTAAATACAGTTGAACGCCTCTCGATTTCCATCCATAAAAAACCAAAACTGAAAGCTAGTGTTGATGATACGTTTAAATGACTTACAGAATAAGAAACAGTAATCATTATGACGTTCACACCAATGTGTGTGTGCTTACATTACTGCTAACTAGGCCGCAGTTTTCCTGTGTCTGAAGGCACTTCCGTGGACACACTATTTGAGATGACTCTGCTTGTCTTCTAATTTTACGGGAAATATTCCGCTGATGAGTTGGACTACCTCCAGACAGGTAGCACCTATTTTTCGCAAATTATTCGCTTGTTAAATTATGAACAGTCTTTTTGTACAGTAAGCGATCGAGAAATATACCTTTTAGAACCTGTGTTCTTGCTTAGTTACGTGTAGGACCAACGAGTACTTACTAGTATATCTAATAGATTCTGTAAATTTGTGAGGAAAAGTTGTACTTCAAGAGCAACAAAAACGGACGAATGCTTTCGTGAGTACAGCGGTTTTCGCAAATCATTGCTTTGAAATCAATAAAAGTTTTCAGAAGCTTTTGTTCTGTCAGATTAACACCGTCATTAATTGTGAACAAGATAGACGTCGAAATCTAACTTGTTTCATTGCTGCCATTCGAAAGAATCTTTTACTAACGAGATAGAAAGGGCAGTTGCAGATGTGGAAGGAAACTGAATTTTTAATTGCAATTAAAGTGCAGTCTCGATAACAACCACCCAACAGAGTTGTAATTAAAGTAAGGCGGCGCTCCTCGTTCGGCATTGATTTTACAGGCAAGCTGCGAGAGAAGACAAACCGAAAAAATAATTGGCGCTCAACTCCATTTCATTGTTCTAACGCGTTTCACTTCTGTTGTATCCGTCGTTCAGTAATAAAGATCCATTACGATTTCAGAATAGCCATATCCATATCTAAGAGACTAGGGGAAAAAAATCACATTTATTACTCACTATTAAAGACGATCAGTACCTCATAGAAAGTTCAGTATGCATCAACAGAAATTTTTGATCACTTTCCCACTAACATAAAATGTCAGGTAGTGAAACCAGTTTTAAATTTAACCGAAAATCATTTCTTCTGTATAGCTCCTTCTATTCCATAGGCGAATATTTACTTTAAAATCTGAAAAAAGAGCTCGCTTTAATGTAATAGTATGGTTAAGATCGGAAAATAGTGTTAAATTCAGACTAGTGTGCATTCAGAAACTTGTAAATGGCCAGCTTGTAGCCATCCACTGAAACTAACCCTGCATAAATATCCAGTGAACTAACTCGTTCCACATCATTTCGGAAAAATATGCTTCAAAAGAAGTGTGGAACATGTAAATAAGTAACGAACTAACTCTCAAAATTGCTACCACACATTGGTTCGTTATCACGGACTTTCGCTTAAGAGAATTTTTCGGCTTTCATCTCAAATAAGGAGTGGAATATTGGTGAGCCCCTGGACAACAAGTCTTAGTAATATTACTGCGAAGTAAGTGATGTGACTTGGTGGAGTATTTGCAAATTGCGATATCCCTTCGAAATAAGGTCGAAGGAAAAAAAAGGTGACGCACCTCGAGGGAATTATCTGAATGGGACTAAAATATCTGATGATGATGATGATGATGATGATGATGACTGGATCGAGGGGCGCTCAACTGCGCGGTTATCAGTGCCCGTATAAATTCCCAACCTTTGCTCACTCCTATCTCGCAACTTGTATGAATTTCTTTAAAGTCAGTATCGCCATTAGACTGTTGTTTATTTGCAATGTTACATTTAAGCTTACGCAATCATGATTTAGGCTTCAAAGTGCCATTAAGTGTTATACAGTGCCTAAGAGAGCAAACCGTCGTATTTAAAATACACTATTAGACACATTGTCTAAGGGTCGATATTTCTGGTAAAGCCTACTGCTTTCTTTAATCACTGAGTATACCATCTTGACTCGAGATGGTATACTCAGTGATGAAACCAGTAGGCTTCCCCAGCACGGGGACCCGGGTTCGATTCCTGGCGGGGTCAGACATTTTCACCTGCCTCGAGATGACTGGGTGTTTGTGTTGTCCTCATCATTTCATCATCATTCATGCAAGTAACAATTTCTTCATAATGTGGGGTCACAGTCATAATAGATTTCTTTAAAGTCAGTACCGCTATTAGACTGTTCTTTATTTGAAGTGTTACATTTACATTTACACAATCATGATTTCGGCTTCAAAGTGCCATTATCTTCCAAGATAAGTCGTAGCGTCAGTACTGCATCATATGTTCATTTCTCGCAACATTACTAAACCAAAAACATCCCACTCGATCAAGCGATGAAAACAACAGCTTTCACAGATGTATGTAAATTACTTCGTGTCATAACGGATGGCTCACTGTGGTAGAAGCCGCCGCTGATGTGTTCATAAACAGCAGGCGGAAATTCCGGACAGGAGAGGCTTTTAGCTGCGCATATATGTTGCGTCATCCGAGATAAGCACCGCCGCAGCGCACCCGCTGTCAGCAACTGTATGGGACGCTCCCTACCCTTGCTACAAAGGGACGATCCGTTGAGGTGGACTCGGCCGCTATTCGGAGCTCGCAGCGCAATACCTGAATTAATCAAAGCTCTACTGGACTCCAACGGGTATTTCGGCATCACAGTGCCTTAGTAGGCATGGTCCACTCCAAGGAGTGGAAGACTGTTTTAGATCAGGCCCATTACAAAGTATCTTTTTTCTTCAGTCTTTTAGCAATCAAGCTGGTAATTGGGCACAACGGTTTCCAGTTCAAAGCATTACCTGACAACCGGGGAAACCTCCCACAAACCATGGTCAGAACCGGGGATCTGGAACTATTTTAATATAATCCTGGGAAAATGTTCTCAAATGTCTTACATAAAAATTAAAATTTTATTTGTATGTATTTTGTATTGCATGAGTATGAAAGACGTATAGGGCCTATATCATGAGAAATGACAGAGTTTGGTTTTTTTTTAATGTTTGCCACTATGAGCGACCTTGGATGTCTGAACACATGAATGCTATGTATTCTTTGGCTACCAGAGACGAAACTGTGATATTACCAGAGCACGAGCCAGACAGTCAGCTGCGGAAAAAGAGAGAAATAGAGAAAGAGAGAGAGAGAGAGAGAGTTGCGTAACCCCTGAGTGGGAAACTTTCATTGTGGACGTGCTGTACAGAATATGAATTTTATTTAGGATGCTCCCTGGTGTGACTGAACATAGAGAATGGATTTTTGAGATGATTTTATAGAGAGACGGCACATTTGGAAAAGATAAATGTTCTGAGTTTTATTTGTTGCAAGCGCTAGGCGAGTAATTATTGTAAAGATTACATTGTGTTTAACAATATGTACGTTTTGGTATTCAGGGCGAAATAACAGTCATGTGATCAGAATCTTAATTTATATGCCTCACCCTCCAACTTAATTTAAAAATATTTCATTAGAAAAGCAAAGAGTAAACTTTACGCAATTCGAATATCATTTTTGAGTTAATTTTTATGATGTATGACAAGGCTATAAAAAATAAACCATGCTAGTACGTGTCACTTCTGTGCTATTAAATGGACTTCAATGTAATCTGAAAATACTGTTTTATTCATCTGCATATATTTCACCAAAACTTATCCTCATAGTTTGAAAGCAGCCGTAACTTTAATGCACTGTCACTCCTCACACACTATTGCGTGGCCAGTGAGCTGTAGTCTTGAAAGGTAACAAAAGCTTTATTTTCAAAAGAAGCGTAAACCAAAAAATAAAACAAGGCAGTTAGCTACGAAGTAACTTATATCGGTTGCACGGAAGAGTTATCCGTCGCAAGGTAAGAAACAACTGTAGGGCCTACCCGAACCTTCTGAGGTGAAATAAGGAACACTTTTCATTTGATAAATTTTCATATAAATTTAGTAGTTGCGTTTTCCTAACAGAGCATTGTTTCAATACGCAACAGTTTCCCATTGTGTTTGGTCGTTTCATGAGAAAGCCATACTGCTTATTATCGATAACCATTCTGCGTATTTAATTTAATTTACAAATAGTCAGATTTTGATTAGATCAACTGTTATCACACACGATGAAAATAATTTACATGGTCAGTGTACATGTTCGAAACGAGAGTAGCTAAGACTACTATAGGTCAGAGTACACATCGCTAGCGGGGTGTTTTGGAACACACAGTTTCCAGTTAATAAGTTTAAGTGTAAAAGTTTCAAGCGCACTTGAGTGTGTGTTGCTGTTAAGGAATACTCTTCGGCGTGAGGTGCCTTAATGTGTGTGTGAATTCCCAACGGACGAGGTCATCGGTCCCTAATCTTACACACTACCGTAACTAGCTTAAACTAACTTATGCTAAGAACAATATACCCACCCACTTCCGAGGGAGGACTCGAACCTCCGGCGGGAGGCCCGCGCAGTCAGTGACATGGCGCCTCAAACCGCGCGGCTACCCCGCGCTGTTGTGCCTTACTGATCAGACTTACAGTACCCAACCAATTAAGAGGCAACCAACGTTTAACTTGAACTTAGAATCCTACACAACTTGGCATTTTTCACGCGTATCGGAAAAAAAAATTCTTTGGACTGACTAAGGATATAATTAGGGAACTATGGATTTCCACTTTGATACAAACACACAGTCACCCAACCACGAAATCACGCCTCCCTCCCATACTAAATTGGTGATCCATTGATGCCTCAGAACATGTCCTACCAACCGATCCCTTCTTCTAGTCGAGCCGTGCCACAAGCTTCTCTTCTCCCCAATCCTATTCAGTACCTCCTCATT
Organism: Schistocerca americana; assembly: GCF_021461395.2. Taxonomy (NCBI): domain Eukaryota; kingdom Metazoa; phylum Arthropoda; class Insecta; order Orthoptera; family Acrididae; genus Schistocerca; species Schistocerca americana. Next base: position 310,840,211 of record NC_060122.1, on the reverse strand, counting down.
AGATATGTGATCTACCCATCTAATCTTCAGCATTCTTCTGTAGCACCACATTTCGAAAGCTTCTATTCTCTTCTTGTCCAAACTACACTCCTGGAAATTGAAATAAGAACACCGTGAATTCATTGTCCCAGGAAGGGGAAACTTTATTGACACATTCCTGGGGTCAGATACATCACATGATCACACTGGCAGAACCACAGGCACATAGACACAGGCAACAGAGCATGCACAATGTCGGCACTAGTACAGTGTATATCCACCTTTCGCAGCAATGCAGGCTACTATTCTCCCATGGAGACGATCGTAGAGATGCTGGATGTAGTCCTGTGGAACGGCTTGCCATGCCATTTCCACCTAGCGCCTCAGTTGGACCAGCGTTCGTGCTGGACGTGCAGACCGCGTGAGACGACGCTTCATCCAGTCCCAAACATGCTCAATGGGGGACAGATCCGGAGATCTTGCTGGCCAGGGTAGTTGACCTACACCTTCTAGAGCACGTTGGGTCGCACGGGATACATGCGGACGTGCATTGTCCTGTTGGAACAGCAAGTTCCCTTGCCGGTCTAGGAATGGTAGAACGATGGGTTCGATGACGGTTTGGATGTACCGTGCACTATTCAGTGTCCCCTCGACGATCACCAGTGGTGTACGGCCAGTGTAGGAGATCGCTCCCCACACCATGATGCCGGGTGTTGGCCCTGTGTGCCTCGGTCGTATGCACTCCTGATTGTGGCGCTCACCTGCACGGCGCCAAACACGCATACGACCATCATTGGCACCAAGGCAGAAGCGACTCTCATCGCTGAAGACGACACGTCTCCATTCGTCCCTCCATTCACGCCTGTCGCGACACCACTGGAGGCGGGCTGCACGATGTTGGGGCGTGAGCGGAAGACGGCCTAACGGTGTGCGGGACCGTAGCCCAGCTTCATGGAGACGGTTGCGAATGGTCCTCGCCGATACCCCAGGAGCAACAGTGTCCCTAATTTGCTGGGAAGTGGCGGTGCGGTCCCCTACGGCACTGCGTAGGATCCTACGGTCTTGGCGTGCATCCGTGCGTCGCTGCGGTCCGGTCCCAGGTCGACGGGCATGTGCACCTTCCGCCGACCACTGGCGACAACATCGATGTACTGTGGAGACCTCACGCCCCACGTGTTGAGCAATTCGGCGGTACGTCCACCCGGCCTCCCGCATGCCCACTATACGCCCTCGCTCAAAGTCCGTCAACTGCACATACGATTCACGTCCACGCTGTCGCGGCATGCTACCAGTGTTAAAGACTGCGATGGAGCTCCGTATGCCACGGCAAACTGGCTGACACTGACGGCGGCGGTGCACAAATGCTGCGCAGCTAGCGCCATTCGACGGCCAACACCGCGGATCCTGGTGTGTCCGCTGTGCCATGCGTGTGATCATTGCTTGTACAGCCCTCTCGCAGTGTCCGGAGCAAGTATGGTGGGTCTGACACACCGGTGTCAATGTGTTCTTTTTTCCATTTCCAGGAGTGTAGTTATCGTCCATGTTTCACTTCCATACATGGCTAAATTCTGTAAGAGACAGCAAAGGAATTGAGAGAGCAGTTGAACGGAATGGACAGTGTCTTGAAAGGAGGGTATAAGATGAATATCAACAAAAGCAAAACAAGGATAATGGAATGTAGTCAAATTAAATCGGGTGATGCTGAGGGAATTAGATTAGGAAATGACACACTTAAAGTAGTAAAGGAGTTTTGCTATTTGGGGAGCAAAATAACTGATGATGGTCGAAGTAGAGAGGATATAAAATGTAGACTGGCAATGGCAAGGAAAGCGTTTCTGAAGAAGAGAAATTTGTTTACATCGAGTATAGATTTAAGTGTCAGGAAGTCATTTCTGAAAGTATTTGTTTGGAGCGTAGCCATGTATGGAAGTGAAACATGGACGATAACTAGTTTGGACAAGAAGAGAATAGAAGCTTTCGAAATGTGGTGCTACAGAAGAATGCTGAAGATTAGATGGGTAGATCACATAACTAATGAGGAGGTACTGAATAGGATTGGGGAGAAGAGACGTTTGTGGCACAACTTGACTAGAAGAAGGGATCGGTTGGTAGGACATGTTCTGAGGCATCAAGGGATCACCAATTTAGTATGGGAGGGCAGCGTGGAGGGTAAAAATCGTAGAGGGAGACCAAGAGATGAATACACTAAACAGATTCAGAAGGATGTAGGTTGCAGTAGGTATGAGAGATGGAGCAGCTTGCACAGGATAGAACAGCATGGAGAGCTGCATCAAACCAGTCTCAGGAATGAAGACCACAACAACAACAACAAACACACAGTCACCCAACCACAAAATGTCCGCATGGATCTGTGGAATGCGTTAAATCGCTACCTCAACTGGCTTCTAGTATGGGTACTATTGTAAACAGAAATCGTAAATGGCATCATTGTTAAAGTACAGTGACTGTACTTACAGTTTTAACAAAAAAAATTGCGCATCGTAATTACGTATTCAGTTTTGATTCTGATAACCATCTTCAGAACTGAGGCTCCAGACGGCGAGAAGACATGGTTCACGGAGCTGCTGACTAGTACCTATTGGTATCTCTCCCGCTTGAAAAAAAAAACTGTTAATCGTACGAGGACTTCTTAAGGGGAAGAGTTGTGCTAGAGCACAACCAAGAGACGTTTTCCCATAGGATGGCTTGATTTCGTAAACGTAAAGCTGTTCGAATTTATTGCTTTTACTCCACTATACAATGAAAAAATGTTTTGCCCTCAGACTACCGATTTCCCATACATGTTCCAATACAGGGTGTTTCCGTATGAGCGCGTAAAAATTTAACAGAACACAGAGGATGCCCCACTGAACATTTTGAGGTGAGGAAATCGACGTCGGGGAAGCCAAATTAAGGTGATAATATGAATAAAATCACATTCATGTGTACTTTTTTATTTGCATTAGTTACAGTTAACTGCAAATACCATCACTGACACAATGAACGTACCATTTGTACCGTATCTTAATAAAATTTATTGAAGCTGACGGCCATCAACCTCAATTGAAGTATGACTTCGGCGAACAAGACTCTGACGCACCCTGACAAATATACCTGATGTGGTCCTCATGCTGCCAGGTCTTTCGTTTCTTCTTTCCAATGAAAAAGTCTAGCACATTCGTCGATCGAGAGAAGTAAACGCTCGTCGTGACGAATTATGCTTGTTAGGGAATTGTTCTCATAAACCCTATCATCAGCGAGAGCACTCTAGCGTACTTCTCCATACACAAGGTGCATCTCAGTGAATTCTGAGAAACTGTACCGGTACTGCTCCATCGTATTGTGCTGTACCTCTATGAATGGCACCGAGAAATGAATGGCTCTGTCTTTGATTCATTGCATGTCCTGTCGCAGGACAACGTACATACGATACAACAGAGGCACCTTGTGGACAAGTAAAGTAAAAAGATCCTGCATCAAGCTCGTCTCCTTGTTGCCTTGCAGGAAATAAGGACTGTACAGGTAAATACAGCACTTGTACGCATGTTAGTTGTAAGTAAGCTGGTAAACACTAATGCTAGACAAAGCGGTAGGCAAGTTTATAGCCATATCTCCTTAAGCTGGCTTCTCCGACCCCAGGTTCCCTGTCTGAAATTCTTCAGTGGCGCATTCTCTATGTATGTTACATTTTTGGACGCTCTTACGGAAAACACTCTAGCACTCTAGCGTACTTCTCCATACACAAGGTGCATCTCAGTGAATTCTGAGAAACTGTACCGGTACTGCTCCATCGTATTGTGCTCATATCACCATCATATAAAATTAATTGTTGGCAAGGCGGGTACCAGGTTGAGATTCATTGGGAGAGTCCTTAGAAAATGTACTCCATCAACAAAGGAGGTGGCTTACAAAACACTCGTTCGACCTATACTTGAGTATTGCTCATCAGTGTGGGATCCGTACCAGATCGGGTTGACGGAGGAGATAGAGAAGATCCAAAGAAGAGCGGCGCGTTTCGTCACAGGGTTATTTGGTAAGCGTGATAGCGTTACGGAGACGTTTAGCAAACTCGAGTGGCAGACTCTGCAAGAGAGGCGCTCTGCATCGCGGTGTAGCTTGCTCGCCAGGTTTCGAGAGGGTGCGTTTCTGGATGAGGTATCGAATATATTGCTTCCCCCTACTTATACCTCCCGAGGAGATCACGAATGTAAAATTAGAGAGATTCGAGCGCGCACGGAGGCTTTCCGGCAGTCGTTTTTCCCGCGACCATACGCGACTGGAACAGGAAAGGGAGGTAATGACAGTGGCACGTAAAGTGCCCTCCGCCACGCATCGTTGGGTAGCTTGCGGAGTATAAATGTAGATGTAGATGTAGATGCAGATGAAAACCCCTGTATAATAAAACCTGTGTGTTCGGATATGCAAAATCTTGAATTTCTTTCGGCATACAAAATGTTTAATTCATGGAATTTGTAGCCGAGTGACATCTTCGACAACCGCTGATATTGCTACAGGTGAAAACTCTGTCGCTTTAGGAACAAATGTAACGAGAGATCGTTGTACAACGAAATGTAAACCCTCGTTAGATAGAACTACGCCGACAATGAATGATAACACGGCCTCCCAGGAAGACATACACATACATACATACATACATACATACATACACACACACAAACACACACACACACACACACACACACTGTAAAAAACAGCGCCACCACACAACCGAAGGTGAGCAACGTCAGAAGTTATCGACAGTGAATATTAACTACCAGCGTGTGAAGAGGAAGCATTAACTTTGTGCCTTTGTTGTTTGACCTGTGTGAACAGGATTTCGAAAAGAATTTAAGTCAGAACCTCCGTCTCTGTACATGGGGTCACTTTCTAATTTATTCTATTCCATGGTAACTTTATCCAGAACCTGGAACTGCACGCCAAGATCTCTGTGATGCTATACTCCATCACAGGAAGTCCATTCCAACTCAATGATCTGCAGAAGCATATTTGTTCAGCTGGTGTATTCGTGAATGAAGCTCATCCCCAATACACCGGTCCTCCATGGTTCTGATGGTCTGACCGACAAGCCACAACTGAGAAGGGAACATTCCCAGGAGTTAATAAACGATCTTGATGAAACCTGTCAGTTATCTAGATTGCTCAAAGTAATGCAATACGTGCTTTCTCGCTTTGTCCAATTTCACTTTTAAGGGTTAAAACACGCCCAAAAATCTGATTTGGAATATTAGGTTTAGAGGAAATATATCCGAAGCTGTGAAATATAAAGAATATAGAAGTTGAAACGTAATTAACATTCTTGAAAAGCCTATGAACAACTTTTGTAATAATTTGACACTTTGCAAAATATCCCACCACCATTAATTAATCTGAAATATCAAAACCTCTTTAACACAAATAAAAGCAGCTTTCACGTCAAATCCTCGACGTGTATTGAAGCTGGATTCTAAAATACCATTTTTGGAAAATAACCTGTACACAATGTGCTGTCAGAGATATTTTAAACATACGTAATCAAAATATATATCTAAGCATTCATTATTCTTCCAGTTATTTGTATTACTTATTTTTGCTTTACATTTCATGTTGTTTTTTACGTTTTTAAATCATATTCTTTATTTCCGCTCCACATTCGTGTACTTTGTTATTTGAAAATTTAGTAACTCATTATTATGATACAAAATCATTACAATAATGATAATCTGTAAAGAAATGCTTAAAACGTAATTTTTACACCATATACGTAAAATGAACGAAACTTCCTCACATAATACAGAGGATGGACAACACAACACAAAACAAATCCAGCAGGATTCTCGAATTCTGGCCGACAGTTTTCTAAAAAACTATAGGCCTAATTAGTTAACGGTGATGGGATAATTTGCAAAATTTCAAATTACTAAATAAAGTTGATTAAACAGCTTTTTAGGATATTAGTTACACTACAAATTTTTTGTGTGGAACGTATTTTTCATATTTCACGGTTCGAAGATGTTCCGCCGCGCGGGATTAGCCGAGCGGTCTCAGGCGCTACAGTCATGGACTGTGCGGCTGGTCCCGGCGGAGGTTCGAGTCCTCCCTCTGGCATGTATGTGTGTGTGTGTGTGTGTGTGTGTGTGTGTGTGTGTGTGTGTGTGTGTGTGTGTTTGTCTTTAGGATAATTTAGATTAAGTAGTGTGTAAGCTTAGGGGCTGATGACCTAAACAGTTAAGTCCCATAAGATTTCACACACATTTGAACATTTTTTGAAGATGTTCCCTCTAATCCTGCAATTCCAAATTACGTTTCAGGAAGTGTTTCTCGCCTTGAAATTGAGCAAAACCGAAAAAATGCATATTGCATTATTTTGACCCCTCTACATACCTGCAAAGTTTCATTAACATCATTTATTTACACCTGGGCATTTTCCCTCGTGAGTGGGCTACGGTAATACCAGCCTTTCGCGAAGCGAGATCATCTTTGACAGGTACTAATAGGGCCTTAATCTTAGATCGTGATCCAAAGTTTCGCAAGGAAGCAGTTTCACTTAGGCTTACTGCCCATAAAGAATCAGAGAAACGTCACTGAAGGAAGATACCTCATAAAAACTTACTAAAATAGCAGAATCATTCAAGCACAATCCCTATAATTAACATAAAGGTCCAGCGAGCTGCTAGTGTGAAGTTCACACCGATATCTTAGTGAACTCAGCAGAGTGGCAAAGTATTTTACAATACTTTAGGTAGGAGTGTTTGTCTATTACAGGTTCAAATGAGCAAGTAGAGCACAACAAAACATTCTATTAAACACAAGTCATGAACCCGACGGTTTCCCCGATATGACGAATGAGAAAGTGCAGTCATACCAATGGTAGAACACTTTTAGTGTCTTAGGCTACGTTTATGCTGCAGCTTATGGTGAAATAATGCATACGTGATACAAGCGTAATGGTGGAGGGACACTCATGTTTTTGTTCGGGAATGTGTAGCACGAACCTTCAGCAACCAGTGTATCGGTCAGGGTTCGCCAGTACCATGGCCTCCCAGGTCCCCCCACTTGAAACCGTTGGATTTTGTGTGTGTGTGATATTCAAATGTTCAAGCGAATTCCAGCCCTGGTGACCGTGTCGATTAAATTTTGGAACCCATTGTGGAAGTTCGTCAACGTATTCGGAACACGACTGGGAGTCTTGAAAGTGTACTGGTATCGTTGAAGAGAGGAGCTGAAGCCTGTCTTCACATTAACGGTAGTCATGTGGAGAACTTACAGTAATGGGTTTGCCCTAAGGTGCATATCAGCTGTTTTCATACTCGGGTGCTGTTAGAAGGTGTTTATGTACTCAAATGTAACACTTTGTATAGGAAAACCATTGGTTTCCGGACGTGTCTTTACTAGGATTACTTGCTTGTTTCATTGACCCCAAGTCGCCATTTTCGTTTGTACCTAGTCTACAATATTCAAGCACCTGTAGATATTTTATGAACGTGAGTGAATTATGCTTTTGTTGAATAGGTGTAACTGTTCAGTCAAAATTTATTCAGGCGCGTTTCAAGCAACCATCAGACAAAGTAGATTGAGGAAGTGCAATAGGCCCACATACATGAAATAATACCAACTTAAGTACATGCATTTATGGAATTTATTTTGTGAAATTACAGGTATTCGACTCCCGAAACACGTCCTAAATACCAATGGACTGAAAAAAATTGGTTAAGGGGTTACGTCGAATAGTAATGAAACATGTACCATTTCTTCATTTATGTTGCTGTACTGTCCACAGTTGCTTTATATTTCGTGAGGATATTTTTGTTCTGTCGTTACAACTACCAGAAAATGTGTTATTTTCGTACCAGTCACGTTTCACTTTATTGAAGTAAAGCCTCATCAGTGTTCTGAAATTAAAGATATTTACTATTTGATTCAATTTTAAGATCGAAAAACAGTTGGTTAACAATTTGTTGGTTTTTAATCACTGTAATTTCTGCTTGGTTATCGCCTAAATCAGGAAAATGCGACTGCTAGCACGTCTTTGCTTACTTTATTCATTAGACACTGGTACTTGTAATCCAGTTTTTCGCTGCTCTGCAGAACTATGAATTTTTTTATTTTTACACAGCATACTTTTTCGTACACCATTATTTACTCTTTATTTGCATTCTTCTAAGTGAGTTGTATACGTCAAAGGCAAACTAGTAACAATGATGGCAACGTACAAAACACAATATACACTGAGAAGTATACAAATAAATAGTAGTTTACGAAAAAGTGTTCTGTATAAAAAGTAAAAAAAAGTGCTTAGTTCTGCAAAGCAGCGAAAAATTAAACTACAAGTATCAGTGTCTCCTTGGTAGAAAGGCAATGGTAAAACTTGACAAGACTTTAAGTAGTAGTTGACAAGGTTTTAAGGAGTAGAGACATAACTCCGTCAACAAAGATCCGTATTGTACGAGCTATGGTCTTTCCAGTTGTGACATATGGATGTGAGACTTGGACCATTAGAAAGGCGGAACGGCGAAGAAAAGACTCCTTTAAATTATGAAGTTGGAGGAAACTTCTAAGAGTCCCATGGACTGCAAAGAGAGCGGATAGGTCAATATTAGACCAAATAAAACCAGAGTGCTCCCTGGAAGGTGTGATACTAAAACAAAAGCTGACCTATTTTGGACTCATCATGAGAAGACATGTTTCACTGGAAAAAATAGTAATGCTGGGGAAGATCGAAGGTACTAGAAGAAGAGGACGTCAGAGGATGAAATGGATAGATGGCATCACAGAAGTAATGTTTTCCAAGCTGGAAAGTGTTACGGAGTAAAAGTTAAGCGCCGCCACGCCAGTTGGGAACGATAGAACAGAGAAGACTGCACGCTACCGACCACCCTCCAGGTTGGTTCAAATGACTCTAAGCACTATGGGACTTAACATCTGAGGTCATCAGTCCCCTAGACTTAGAACTACTTAAACCTAACTAAACTAATGACATCACACAAGCGACCGTGGCAGCAGCGAGGTTTCGGAGTGAAGCGCCTAGAACCGCTCGGGCACAACGGCCGGCCCCTCTCCAGGACAACAACGTGACAACAGCGGCCCCTATGTGAAAAGGACATAAGCTCCGCGCTCGAGTGGTTGCGGTTCAGTTCAAGAATAGCTTCAAGACTAGTCATTTATCTTGTACTATGTAGCATTGCCTATACTGAAGAAACGCTTATTTTGTCGGTTGCGCTTTGCTTGCGACAAATCTGTGTAACTCAATGTTGAGTATTGTAATTTACTTTTTTGTAATAATATGATCTGCTAGAATTTTTCCTGGCGATCCTAGAAAGCAGGTTTCCTAGACGCCCCATATTTGACGACTGGATATATATATATATATATATATATATATATATATATATATAGAGAGAGAGAGAGAGAGAGAGAGAGAGAGAGAGAGAGAGTGAGGGGGGGGGCCATAGATATCAGTGTCCAATGAAGAAAGAAAACAAAGACGTACTAGCAGACAGCATTTCCTGATGTAGGCGAAAAACCAAGCAGGGATTACCGTATGTAAAGACCAACAAATTGTTATCGAACTGTTATTCGGACTTAAAAAAGAATCAGGTCGTAAATATCTTTAATTACAGATCTACATCTACATGGATACTCTGCAAATCACATTTAAGTGCCTGGCAGAGGGTTCATCGAACCACCTTCACTATTCTCTGTTATTCCAATCTCGTATAGTGCGCGGAAAGAACGAACACCTCTTTCTGTCCGTAGGAGCTCTGATTTCCCTTACTTTATCATGGTGATCGTTCCTCGCTATGCAGGTCGGTGTCAACAAAATATTTTCGCATTCGGAGGAGAAAGTTGGTGATTGGAATTTCGTGAAAGGATTCCGTGGCAACGAAAAATGCTTTTCTTTTAATGATGTCCAGCCCAAATCCTGTATTATTTCTGTGACGTTCTCTCCCATATTTCGCGGTAATACAAAACGTGCTGCCTTTCTTTGAACTTTTTCGATGTACTCCGTCAGTTGTATCTGATACGGATCCCATACCACCCAGCGGTATTCTAAAAGAGGACCGACAAGAGTAGTGTAGGCAGTCTCCTTAGTAGGTCTGTTACATTTTCTAAGTGTCCTGCCAATAAAACGCAGTCTTTGGTTAGCCTGCCCCACCACATTTCCTTGTGTTCCTTCCAGTTTAGGTTGTTCGTAATTGTAATACCTAGATATTTAGTTGAATTTACGGCTTTTAGATTACACTGATTTATCGTGTAACCGAAATTTAACGAGTTCCTTTTAGCACTCATGTGAATGACCTCACACTTTTCGCACCATTCAGATATTTATTCTAAATCGTTTTGCAATTTGCTTTGATCTTCTGATGACTTTATTAGTCGATAAACGACAGCGTCATCTGCAAACAAACCAAAGACGGCTGCTAAGATTGTCTCCCAAATCGTTTATATAGATAAGAAACAGTAAAGGGCCTATAACACTACCTTGGGGAACGCCAGAAATCACTTCTGTTTTACTCGATGACTTTCCGTCAATTACTACGAACTGTGACCTCTCTGACAGGAAATCATAAATCCAGCCACATAACTGAGAAGATATTCCATAAGCATGTAATTTCTCTACGAGCCGCTTGTGTGGTACAGTGTCAAAAGCTTTTTCGGAAATCCAGAAATACGGAATCGATCTGAAATGCCTTGTCAATAACACTCGACACTTCATGTGAATAAAGAGCTAGTTGTGTTCACAGGAACGATGTTTTCTAAACCCATTTTGACTGTGTGTCAATGGACCGTTTTCTTCGAGGTAATTCATAATGTTCGAACACAATATATGTTCCAAAATTCTGCTGCATATCGGCGTTAACGGTATGAGTCTGTAATTTAGTGGTTTACTCCTACTACCTTTCTTGAATATTGGTGTGACCTGTGCTACTTTCCAGTCTTTGGATACGGATCTTTCGTCGAGCGAACGGCTGTATATGATTGTTAAGTATGGAGCTAATGCATCAGCATACTCCGAAAGGAACGTAATTGTTATACAATCTGGACCAGAAGACTTACTTTTATTAAGTGATTTAAGTTGCTTTACTACTCCGAGGATATTTACTTCTGCGTTACTCATGTTGGCAGCTGTTCTCGATTCGAATTCTGGAATATTTACTTCGTCTTTTTTTTGTGAAGGCATTTCGGAAGGCTGTGTTTAGTAACTCCGCTTTGGCAACACCGTCTTCGATAGTATCTCCACTGCTAATTTGTAGAGAACGCAATGATTGTTTCTGATGATGCTTTACTTCAATAAAGCGAAACGCATCTGGCGAGAAAAATTTGCTTTTTCTTGTAGTTGTGACGACAGAACAAAAAGTACCCTCAGGAAGTAACTTTTAATTTAGGTTTATTACGTGTTTGGTTCCACAGTCATAAATTTCTTGGAAGACATCAGCTTCTAATTTGCGTTTGGTCACCAAAAGCGATTAAAGAAATGAATCTCTTGCTGTAGAAATGGAGGAAAATTATGACGTGTTCCAAATTATCTTCCATTTTCACACTTTCAGTCTTCACTGTGAGAGCACGCAAGTCAAGGCTAGAGCACGAGCGAGAGTGGGAGTTGAATATTTTAATACCGGCAGGAGCTGTGATGCGGAAGCTAAATAAGGCTAAACTTCGTCAGTGAAAGCCGGCTTGAGCGGCGTTACCTCAGCCGGCGAATTCAGGTCACGCGCAGCCGCACATTCCAGTCGCGTGAGAAGACAAAGAAATCTGTAGTTGGCGACGAGTGTGCGGGCGACGCGGGACGCTCGAGCAGCTTCATCGGCCCACTCGCGGGTAATGAGTCCCTTTAAAATGCACACCGTTAATAAAGACGGCCGCAGGTTCGGCGCCTACCCGGCGCCGCAATTAATGTAATAAAGGCGCCAGCCGCCGGAATATATTTCCATTGCAATGGCGGCGGCACGCTCACCTGAGAGCAAACCCACAGCCGAGGGAATATTCGGAGGTGCACCCAGTTCGCGACGAACTTGCTGCGTGTGCCACCTTGAAAAAACTCGAGAACTGCTTGTAGTGCGAATTCCGCAATTTCTTCTAAGAGAGGATTTAGGTTTTATAGAACCCCCCCCCCCCCCCCCCCCCCCCGCCGTGTTGTGGGTGTTGTAAGGGAAAATTTTGTAACAAGTATAACGCAAAAAATACCATTTTTAGGGCTACTTTCAAAATAAAAGACTAATTAAGGCAGAAGAAATAGACAACATTCCACTGTGATTTCTAAAATCGTTGGGGGAAGTAGCAACCAAACGACTATTCAAGTCGGTGTATAGATCCTACGAAACTGGCGACGTGACATCATACTTTCGCAAAAAAATATAATTGACACAATAAAAATGGTTCAAATGGATCTGAGCACTATGGGACTTAACTTCTGAGATCATCAGTCCCCCAGAACTTAGAACTACTTAAACCTAGCTAACTTAAGGACATCACACACATCCATGCCCGAGGCAGGATTCGAACCTGCGACCGCAGCGGGCTTGACACAATACCGAAGACAGCAAGGGCAGATATGTCTTAGAACTACCGCAGAATCAACTTAACAGCTCTTTGATCCAAGTTGCTGACAAGGATAATACGCATAAGAACGGAAAAGAGCATAAAATTCAGATAAATGTAAATGTCGTGTGACTAGGGCCTCCCGTCGGGGAGACCGTTCGCCGGGTGCAACTCTTTTGATTTGACGCCACTTAGGCGACTTACGCATCGATGGGGATGAAACGATGATGATTAGGACAACACAACACCAAGTCCCTGAGCGGAGAAAATCTCCGACCCATCATGGAATCGAACCCGGGCCCTGAGGTTTGACATTCTGTCGCGCTGGCCATTCTTTTTTTTCCTTTCATTTTGTTCGGTATTGTTCGTTGCGTTTGGTCTGGGCGGACGTCACAAGACATCCGTTCAAGCTGATCGTTGGTTCCTTTACTCAGTTTCTTTATTACAGAGGGCGAGCAGCCCTGTGACCGAACACGCTGAGCTACCGTGCCGGCGTCCACTCAGCTACCGGGGGCGGACATAAAATTCAGATGATGGTCACTATGGCTTTAGGAAACGTAAAGGCACCAGAGAGGCAGCTCTGACGTTGCACTTGATAATGGAAGCAAGACTGAACAATAATAACACGTTCACAGGATTTGTCGACGTGGGAAGTGCTCGAATCGAAAAGGTGTAAGACAGGGATGCAACCTTTCGCCCTTACTGTTCAATCCATGCATCGAAAAGGCAATTAATGAAATTAAAAATAAATTCGACAGTCATATTAAAACTCCGAGCGAAAGGGTATCAGTGGTGAAATTCGCTGACTACGTAGCTATCCTGAGTGAAAGTAAGCAAGAATTACAAGATGTGTTCAGTGAAGTCAACAGGGTCTTGAGTTCAGTATATGAACTGAGAGTAAACCAGAAAAAATGGATTTAGAGTAAATCTGAATAAAAGAAAAGTAATGAGAAGTGGCAGAAATGAAAACAGCTAGGCACTTAAAATCAAAATTCGTTATCACGAAGTATAGGAAGTTAAGGAATTCTGCTACATCGGAAGAAAAATAACGAATGACGGACGAAGCAAGGGAGACAGACGGTGTGACAATTACTCAACTATATGAAAAAAAACACGTAAATTAGTTACGAACTATGACGTCCACACACACTATTCAACATGTTAACGTCACTATAGATATTCGGATTTAGGTTACGACACGATGGATATAGCTGCCGTCATTAACGATGATGTGGCGCAGAAGAGTAGCGAAATTCTGCATGACCTGCTGAAGTGTCGGAATATTTAAGCTGTAGATGACCTCCTGTATTGCTGTTTCCAACTCAGCAATGGTCTTGGATTTATTGCTGTACACGTTGTCTTTAATATATCCCCACAAAAAGGAATCGCATGTGTTCAGATACAGAGAATATGGCGGCCAATCGAGGTCCATACCAGTGCTCTCTAGGTACCCAAGAGCCAGAATACGGTATCCAAATTGCTCCTCAGGACATCAAACACTCTCCTGCTTCGATGGGGTCTAGCTCCGATCATGCGTGAACCACATCTTGTCGAAATCAGGGTCACTTTGTACAATGGGGATGAAATAACTTTCCAAAACCTTCACTTAGATTTCGGTAGTTACCGTGCCATCAAGGAATATCGCAGTGATTATTCCGTGACTGGATATTCCACACCACACAGTTACCCGTTGAGGATGAAGACACTTCTCGATCGCGAAATGCTTATTCCCAGTCTCTCAAATGAGCCAATTTTGCTTATTGACGAATTCACCCAAATAAAAGTGGGCTTCGTCGCTAAACCAAACCATACACAGCATACTAATTCCTATTATTCACCGCGGCTAACCGTGCAGTTTGAACGTCCTAACGCAAACCGTTCACAAGTTATGAAGATTTTATCTCATATAGTTTAATAACTGTCACCCTATAAAAAGCAGACTAACACGGGCAAAGAGAGCTTTGCTATCCAACAGACGCCAACTAGTGTCAAACATAGAACATAATTTGAGGAAAAATTTTGGAGAATGTGCATTTGGAGCACAGCATTGTATTGTAGAGAATCATGGCCTGTTGGAACTAGATCTATGGGATATTCCATATCGTTAGGAATTCCACATTACGAGACCCACAGTGTCAAGAGGTAGCAGAAAGTACAAAATTTCAGGCATTACCTCTCGCCACGAACGCCGACCGCAGTGGCCGACTTCCTTCACTTAACAACCGTGAGCAGCGGCATTTGCGTAGCGTTGTCAGTGCTGACAGACAGGACACACGGCGTGAAATAACTGCAGAAATCAGTGTGGGACGTACGGCGAACGTGTCCGTTAAGACCTTGGTGCGAAATTTGGTGTTAATGGGTTATGGCAGCAGACAACCGACGCGAGTGTTTTTGCTAACAGTACATTGCCTGCAGCGCCTCTCCTGGGCTAGTCACCATATGCGGCCCACCACGTATTCCTCTCCTGTGATAGCCTCATCATCTCGGAGCCGCACTTCCAACATATATCCTCAATTATTTTGCTAGAGGTATTCAAGTCTCTGCTTTCTTCTACAATTTTTACCCTCTACAGCTCTCTCTAGTACCACGGAAATTATTTCCTTATGTCTTAACTGATGTCCTACTATACTATCCCTTCTAATGTCAGTGTTTCCCATATATTTCTTTCCTCACCGATTCTCAGAATTTCGAACATCTTGCATCATTTCACATTGTCGTACGCTTCTTCCAGGTTGACAGATTCTATGAACGAGTCTTGATTTTTTTTTTTTTTTAGTCTTGCTTCCATTATCAACCGCAACGTAAAGCCAGACTAATCGTCATATAATACACCCTAAATTCTATTTTCATTTCGTCTGTATATTATTTTTGCCAGCA
The DNA here is from genome assembly GCF_021461395.2 of Schistocerca americana. Lineage (NCBI taxonomy): Eukaryota > Metazoa > Arthropoda > Insecta > Orthoptera > Acrididae > Schistocerca > Schistocerca americana. Next base: position 310,824,818 of record NC_060122.1, on the reverse strand, counting down.
ACTTGGATCCATGAGGTTTTAAGATGACTGTGCGATAATTCTCGCACCTCTTGGCTCTTGTAATCTTCGGAATTGTGTGGACGATATTTTTCCGAATGTCAGATGGTATGTCAGTTATTAAATTTAATAGATTTCAGCGGTGTTGCGCGCCGTTTGTGGCCAAATAACAACTTAATAAACTTTTGTAATCGTTCGCTCGCTGTGTTTTAGAGAGTTTTCAGTGTGTTGAAGTCGTTAGTAATTTTCGTGCTTTAGTTTTCAACTGACGTTTATTATTCTTCCTAGTGAAATATTTCAGTAAAATTTTCATATAGTGTTTTAACTTCGCTTAGTGTTACAGTGGTAGTTTTAATTTTTTGGTTGTAGCTAATAATTTTGTGAAGTTTTGCTGGTATTGGTATCGGCTGTGTTGCAGTAGTATTAATACAGGTAGCTGCTTTCTTAGTAGGCAGAGAATCTCGAGACCATTATTGTTAGTTCTTAAATACTTCTACTGGTGTAACGGAACTTTGGTAACGTAGACGCATAGTTTTTTTTTCAGTAACAGTAAAATTTACCGTGAGTGAAAAGTGTGCGCTCTGTCGTAGGTTTGTGAGTAGCGGATTACGGTGTGGGATTTGTTCAAAGTATTTTCATTGGGGGGAATGCAGTGGGGAAGCCAGTGGTCATTTTAGGGAGATCCTCTCATGGAAATGTAGAATCTGTAGTAGAAACAAGTTAATAGAGGAGCAGGAGCGTAAGATCTGTGCCCTTCAGGTGCAGTTACAATGCGCATAGGAGGAGCTAGATAGGTTGAGGAGGGTGAAGGGTGGTGGGGAATGGGAACTGGCAGTTGGCAAGAAGGTAGCTAGGAAGAGGAGGTACTCAGACAGTTTTACTTTGCATACATGCAATAGATACGACCAACTGTCAGAGTTGAGTGGAGAGGAGCCTCGTGTAGCCATAGATGTAGGTAACTTGCAGCAGTCCTCAGCAATTAGGAGGCCTAGGTTAGTTGCAAAGTCTAGCAGAAAGAAGGTTCTGCTGCTAGGTAGTTCCCACGGTAGAGGTGTGTGCCAGCAGTTGCAGGAAGTGTTGGGGAGTGAGTACCAGGTCACCAGCATTGTGAAGCCTAGTGCAGGGTTGGCTCAGGTGACTGAAAGCATAGGGGAGTTATGTAAGAATTTTACGAAAGAGGATCAGGTAGTGATAGTGGGTGGAGCAGGGAACAGTCTCGATAGGGACGGGGAATATGATGTCAGTGGTGACTTGGTTAAGATAGCTACTCAAACTGTTGGTACTAATGTGCATTTCGTGCAACTGTTTCAGCGTCATGATCGGCCTCACCTTAATGCGGCTGTTAGGTGCGTTAATGTGGGGCTGGGGAGGGCACTGATGGCGGAGGGCATGGATCACATCTCAGTGGTGCCAGTTGGGTCTATCAGTAGATGGGGTTTCACTAGGCATGGCCTGCACCTCAATAGGTATGGGAAGGGGAGGCTGGCTAAGCTTATAGGTGACAGTGTAGTGGGTGGTGGTGGTGGTGGTGGTGGTGGTGGTGGTGGTGGTGGTGGTAGTGGTATCACTCATGGAAAAATTCCTATAGTAGTTGGTGTTAGAGCAGCACCCTTTTTAGACTGAAGTCAGCTGATAGGTATACCTGCTTAAAGGAAGTGCCTCTAACTAAGGGCCCACCTCCAGAGGATGTAATGTTTCCAAGTAGAGAAGGAATTAGCATATTTCATCAAAATATAAGAGGTATTAGAGATAAAGTTAGTGAACTGCTAATAGATGTTAACTCTGAAATTATTGGAATATCAGAGCACCACTTAAATAATTTGATAATTCAGAGGCTTCCTTTACCAGGCTACAGATTAGTTGGCTGTTTCTCAAGGAGTTCCTTGCGGGGTGGGGGAGTGGCTCGTCTGCAATTAACATTGGTACTCCCACTTCACAATTAATGTTACCACCCTTGCCTTGCGTTCCACTGAAGATTATTTTGACTTCCCACATACCGAGTCAGTCCTTCCGAGCCGCGCGTGTTGGCCGCGCGGTCTAAGGCATTTTGCCACATTTCGTGCGGCTCCCACAGTCGGAGGTTCGAGTCCTCCCTCGGGCTTGCGTATGTGTGTTGTCCTTAGCGTAAGTTAGATTAAGTAGTGTGTAAGCTTAGGAACAGACATCCTCAGCAGTTTGGTCCCATAGGAACTTACCATAAATTTCCCAAATTTCCAGTCCTTCCGACAATCATTTCGTTTTCGATTTCTTCACATTTTTCATGCAACCATTTGATCTTAGCTCCCATCCACTTCTTGTTTATTTCACTCCTAAGCGATTTGTATTTCTGTATTCTTGAACTTCCTTGAACCTTTTTGTACTTCCTTCTTTCATCGAGCAACTGAAGTATTTATTCTATTACCCATGGTTTCTTCACGGTTATCTTCTTTGTACCGACGGTTTCCTTTCCAACTTCTGTGACTTCCCTTTTTAGAGATTGCCATTACTCTTCAACTGAACTGCCTAGTGAGCTACTCCTTACCACAGTATCTGTAGCCTTAGAGAACTTGAAGCGTACCTCTTCATTCCTTAGTACTTTCGTGTCCCACTTCTTTGCGCATTGATTTTTCCTGACTAATCTCTTAATCTTCAGCTTACTCTCGATTCCTACTAAATTGTGTTCTCAGTCTATTTCTGCTCCAGGGTACGCCTTACAATCCAATATCTGATTTCGGAATTTCTGGTTAGCTATGATGTAATCTAACTGAAAGCTTTCCGTATTTGCCGGCCTTTTCCAAGTGTACCTCCTGCTGTCGTATATTTATGTTTAAAAAAATGACACTTTGTATTGTCAAAATACAAATTATCTTGAATTCGTAATTTAAAAAATGTTAAAAAAAATGGCTGTGAGCACTATGGGACTTAACTTCTAAGGTCATCAGTCCCCTAGAACTCAGAACTACTTAAACCTAACTAACCTAAGGACATCACACACATCCATGCCCGAGGCAGGATTCGAACCTGTGACCGTATCGGTCACGCGGTTCCAGACTGTAGCGCCTTTAATAAAAAATGTTACGTAATTCTGTAAGAAGTAGTTTTAATGAGATTGAAGTGAAGAAAGAATTTGTGTTGTGGCACATGTAGTTCGAGATTTATGCGAGTACATGTGGACTGTTGAGTACTGCAACGTAAACAACTTTATACAGATGTATCTGTGCAGATAGCGTACTAGCTCAGTCGCTATTGTGGTATTACGTGAACGAGTGCACTAGGACATCAGCATAGCATGATGTATGTTTTATATTCTGAGTATTTTATGTCTGACATCCTAATTTTCCTTGCTACCTGCTATTGTAAAAGACGCATCAACACGATGTGACTTGCAAGGCTGTGAAGATCATGAACTTCACTTAATGTGTTACAAGGTACGTTATAATGCTTCAGTAATGTATACAGTTTTTAAATGACGTCATATATGTATTAACCATCTCGAGTTGGAATGTGTGTTTGTTAAACTTTCTGATGCGATGAAGAGAGCACACATCTCTCGAAACCCGTAATCAATAAAACGATTTACAAGCGATCTTGGCGTAACATATTTCAGAATATAGAGAGGGATCCAGAAAAAGGTTGATACTCTTTGATAGTTATTATCTTTACGACAAAATGACATACTGCAATTTTGCACTGTAGCGTAGTCCACTGTTTTCACAGCAAATCTTGGCTCGAGTTTCTTGGCAGATGACAGTGGAGCAACGAATGAAGTAAGATTGTCGATTGATCAACGCAAGGACGTATTGAAGCGGCACTGAAAGTTCGAAAAGAAGATGGAGGCACAACGGTGATGGCGTAATGTGTACAGAACTCAGCCACTAACACGAACAACAATTTATCGTATTCGGGATAAATGTGAAGTCGATGGCACTGTTCAGGATGCGCATAAGGAAAGGTTTAGTCGACCAAGAACACCAACAACTCCATGCTCCAGCGCCGTTATGCTGCAACGTTTTACTACATCACCTCAGAATTTTGTGGGGCAGGATGCACGTGGAAGCGTATGACATATTCTGAGGGCTACGAAGTGGAAAGTGCACATTTCAAGACCACTGCGTGCTATGACCGAGGACGACCTGGATCGAAGGATGGAGTACTGCCAATGGTTTGAAGGCATGCTTCGCGAGGAGGGATGGTTATTTGGTCTGATGAGGCGCAATCCAAACTGAACGGTACTGTAAACCGCCATAACTGCCTGAACTGGGCTCCCCAAAATCTTCACGTTCATGCAGGCGTTAAAGCGTGGTCCGATCTGTCACTGCGCTGTTTGATTGGCCCATTTTTCTTTGAAGATACCGTAACTGGTGAGGCGTAAGTTTGCCACTTCATGTAACTGGGGTGAAATAACATTAGGTGTTCCACAGGGTTCTTAATATACGTGAACGACCTCCCTTCCTATCTGAAACAGGAAGCTAAACTGACACTGTTTGCTGATGATACAAGCGTCATTATTAATCCAGTAAAAGAAACGCCAATTGAAAACGATACAAATAAGGTCTTTGGAAAAGTCCTTACCTGGTTTTCTGCAAATGGGCTTGCTCTAAACTTTGAAAGAACACAGTACATCCACTTTTCTACTGCAAAAAGTACAGTTCCTTCAATAAATATAACACATCAACAGAAGTCAGTAGACAGGATAGAGCATACTAAGTTTTTAGGTGTACATGTAGATGAGAATCTTAATTGGAAAATTCATATATTGGATCTTCTAAAGCGACTGGGTTCAGCAACTTATGCAATCAGAACAATTGCGAATTTTGAGGATATAGAAATTAGTAAGCTAACATACTTTGCATGCTTTCACTCTGATGTCATACGGAATAATATTTTGGGGTAACTCAACATTTAGACAAAAAGTATTCACTGCTCAAAAGAAAGGGGTTAGAACAATGTATGGGGTTCGTAGTCGCACATCTTGTAGGCATCTTTTTAAAAGATTCGGAGTTCTTACAACAGCATCACAGTACATTTACTCGCTAATGAAATTTGTTCTCAACAACATGGACCAGTTTAAAAACAACAGTAACAGTCACGATTATAATACCAGAAAAAAGAAAGGCGTACACTATCCTTTACTCAACCTAGCTTTGGCACAGAAAGGGGTAAAATATGCTGCTATAAAAATGTCTGACAGACAGCAGTAATAGCTTCAAAAAAAGCTGAAATCATTTCTCCTTGACAAGTCCTTCTGTACCATAGATGAATTCTTGAATATGAATAAATAAAGCTATAAGTATAGTATATGCATTTTGTGCCATTTAATGGAACACGCAACCAACTAACTAACTATGCTGCAAACATCGATTTCAGCTGCCATCCGAGAGAGGTTTGGATATGAAAGATTTTACCTACAACAAGATGGCGTTCTGCCTCCCTACTTGGATGAAAATCTACCTGGACGATGGATAGGTCGAAGAGGAGCTGTTGAGTACCCACCACGTTCTACAGACCTTAGACCTCGTGACTTTTACCTACGGGGCACCTTGAAAAATTAAGTTTACCAACAAGAAACAGCAACAATGAACGAACTGAGAGGTGTTCTGAGCGGCAATTACACAGGCAACACTAACAGTCGTAATTAGGTCAACAGTTCAGCAGCACTGACGTCGTTTGGCTGCTAAAGGAGCTCACTTTGAAGACATAAAATAACCACTCCACCTTGCAGGAATTCTAACGGTATGTCATTTTGTTCCGTAGATATTGGCTATAATAGTGTGTCTACATTTTTCTCGATCCCTTTGTACAACAGCTTAGATCGCCTCATCTGGTGATAGAATGTCAAACATAAATAAAGTACAATTTTTTTTTTGCATTATAAGTAGAATGGTTGCCTTAGTGATTAACAGATCGGAAATGGCTCGCTCTCCTGGATAATTATAAGGCATCACTTTTTAAATCGTCGTTACCTCTTCACTGTCAGAATCAGTTGTTGAGAGTTCCCTTCACAGTTTATCATTGCAGCTATACCTCCGCATTCACATCTGATGAGACCACGGCCAGAGCTTCCAGTGCAGCGAAAAGGACAACATCTGAAAGAAGCATGTTAGAAAATTTCAGATGAACAACCGCGAGATGTGACGGACTTGTGTATCTCCAACGACGACCTCACTGTGTACAGTTGCTCTGGTACGAACAGAGGCTGCTAGTGGTCTCGACAACGCAGCGAGGCTGATGTAGGTTGACGACTCCTCCTCCTTTCTTCTGACAGTCTTAGGAAGGATTATCCTTGATGCCTCTGCGATGTAAGTGGGAAGGAGTTGATCTGTGATTAGTACAATTTTTGTAAAAAGGTTGTTACCAGGTACTTGCTCGTTTGAAATTTTCGACATCAGGAGGTACTTCTACTGGTTGGATAGCAGATTAGTATTGACCTTCACAACTCTACTAATTCTTCCTCGACAAGTTGTCACGTCTGTAACCTGAAATCAAAGAATGATAGACTGACATTCGTTACAGGGACAGAAAGACTGGTCTCCCTCGCATAGCTGGTTGACCTAGTCATTGCATACCAATCCTACGTGAACATGGTCCCATAGAAAGGAGATTCTGATACTTCTTCGTTAACCTAGCAATGGTTCTCGTACGATTTCCAGTATTTGGATAATCACTTTACTGCTCCATTTCGGAATTACAGTAGACTATAATATGCCTTTTGAGTCTGACATTACAAGCCGGTTCTGGAGACCCAAATGACGACTAAATTTGAGAGCCCCTAAAATCTTTGACTTCCATGGTAAGAATTATACAAATGCGGCCAAGCGAAATTGCTAGGAATACTGGAGACAAGAAATGCACATCCTACTGCTGAAGTCTCTTGTTATCAAGAGTCATCAGTATATGTGTGAACGAAGAGCGGCCAATGAAAATTAATGTAACCACTGAGTCATGAATTGATTGCGCCAAAGCAGTTTTTCATAAAACTGTAATAGTGAAAATCGAGATTCTCCAACAGACATATGCATGGAGTTCCAAATGGAATTATGTGGCTATCTATTTGAATCCAGTAGTTGATGGTACTTAGTGAGTCTAATGTTGTCACTAGTAGAGCACAGAAGTTCCTTACTTCCGATATAGACCCCACGAAAGGAAGGCTGTTGCTTCCATTTGGTAAGAGTAGAATTACACTGAGGTGACAAAGGCATGGGACAGCGATATGCACGTATACAGATGGCAGTAGCAACACCTACAAAAGTTACAAATGGGCAGTGGATTCGCGAGCTGTCATTTGTACTCAGGGAACTCATGTGAAAATGTTTCCAACGTGAATGTGGCTCACGACGTCAATTGGCAGGCTTTGAACACCTAACAGTAGTTGGAGCTAGACGCACAGGACATTCTACTTCGGAAATCGTTACGGAATTCAGTGTCCGAAGATCCACAGTGCCAAGAGGGTGTCGAGAATACCAAATTTCAGGCATTACCTCTCACCACGGACTACGCAATGGCCGTCGGCCTTCACTTAACGACCGAAAGCAGCCGCGGTTGCGTACAATCGCGTTTGGTAACAGATGGGCAACACCGTGGGAAATCAATGTGGGATGCACGATGAATGTATCCGTTAGCTTGGTGGTAATGATCTGACTAACAGCACGACATCGACTGCGGCGCCTCTCCTGGACTCATGACCACGTCAGTTGGAACCTAGGCGACTGAAAAACCGTGGTCTGGTCAGATGAGTCCCGATTTCAGTTGGGAAGAGCTGATGGAAGGGTACGAGTGTGGCCAGACCCCACGAAGCCATTGACCCAAATTGTCAGTGAGGCACTGTGCACTCTGGTGGTGGCTCCTTAATCGTGTGGGCTGTGTTTACACGGAATGGACTGAGTCCCCTGAGTGGAAATGGTTATGTTCGCCTGCTTGGTGATTATTTACTGCCAGCCACTCATGGAGTTCATGTTCACAAAGAATGACGGAATTTTTATTTTTGACAATGCACCATGTCAGAGCGCCTCAGTTGTTCGAGATTGGTTTTAAGAACATTCACAGTTCGAGAGAATGATCTGGGCACTTTAAGGAACCATTTGCACTCGAGCACAGGCGATATTTAATTTACTGAACTTAGATTATATGTAACGATTTTTTAAGACAAGAGAAATCAAAACAAAGGAATTAACACCGCCCTCTTGTCGCAGCCAGTAGGTATCAGCACTCTTATGTCATTCGTTGTCCTAGAAGGACGTAATATTTTGTGTGGCTCCACAGTTAGCCATATTGATACTTATTTGCAGAAAAAGAGGTGCAGAATTAATAAGTCGCTCTCATTTGTGAATTATCTGCAATTATTTACCTAGAATTTTATCGTAATGTATATGTTAAAATGAATACGTTTTATTTAATCGTATGCTTTTCTCTGTCTTAGTAGTTTTAGTCACCCCATTGTCATGATTGAAGCTGAGGTCAGATATCAGACTTTGTCCACAAAAAATATATAATGAGCCCTGGCTACGTTCCGTACATCTTCGGACGTGCGAAGTTCGATAAATTCAAGGCGTATATTGCATTTACTTTAGTGTGTGATCTCAATGAACAATGCTACGTAAGATTTTACGAAACATTAAGAAATTCAATTCCAATCTTAAAGGCGAAACAAACTTTAACCTCTCAATTACTTATCCAAATAATAATAATAATTATTATTACAATTTATTATTATTATATTATTTTATTTTTATTTGTTAAAGCACCCTGATCGCCCAACATGCATTCCATCGAACATTTATGGGGCACAATCGATTGGTTAGTTCGTGCACAAAACCCTGCACGGTTAACGCTTTCGCTATTATGGATGACTACAGAGGCAACATGGCTCAATATTTCTGCAGGGAACTTCCAACGACATGTTGAAAAGGAGGTCCAACATGATATTAGGATGTACCCGACGACTTTCGTAACCTCACTGTAGTACAACCAAAATAGTATCTTTCGCAAGAATAAATTTTAACTTCCTTGACGACATGTTGGAAACTACATAGTCGCAAACGTAGCACGCAACTGAAGATGTAGAATGTTACTTTAGCGCGTGAAGAAAATTTTCTGCTCCGGTGGAACAGCCTCAATCGACACACGCGAAAACCTGTCATTATCGGAATGGACACTTGTCAGTCACAGGTGGCGCGCCTGCTTAGAGAGTGTTACTGTTTCATGCACACTCCTTGTGTGTAACCGCGCAGTCCAGAGTGTCATTCCGGAGTCCCACACCAGAACTGAGGTTCGGAACGTGTGTTAAACAGGGCTGCTGTTTTCTAGTCAGAGGTTGCATCCCATTACCAATTGCGGTGTACTATGTGGAACGTTAAGTGAGAATCTTCTGTCTCCTGTAATTATTTTAATCAGAAAACGTTTGCTGTATAGCTACGTAATCAGCTGAAGTAATAAACTTGTGACCTTCAGCTCTTGCGATCACTGACTGATGATGGTATTCAGAGACCACAATAATTTGTTCCTTTGTATACACTGATAGGGTGAGCCACAAGAGCTGAAAGCATAGAGATATACAGATTCGGGAATGCGGGTCAGTTGGTAGTGGCCTGTTATCCGTGTTGGCGGCCGCCTGTGTCTCGGCAAACAATGAATAATGAAAAGCGGGTCTGCTGTGTATGCCGTGGACGCGTTGCGTTACCTAGCCGTGCGGACGGGCCGAGTCCCCAATCGCGCACGCTGTTTGCTTTTGCGCGTGACGCCCTCACCCCCACCCCCAACCCGTGACCGCAATTAGGCCATGTAGCAGTCTGGCACGCGGACACATACACAGACACACACACACACACACACACACACACACACACACACACTTAGCGCCACGCTTAACGTGCCGCATGCAGATGCAGACAGCAACACAAAGCGAAAGTCCATATCGCTCTCCCAACTCAGCATTATGGGCCATCACTAGTAAACGGACGCGGTGGTCTCCCCATTGCGTCCTGGGCCATGCGACTCATTGGTCCCAACTTTGATATGCCTATTTCCTTCCCACTATTCCTTTCAGAACACACACACACACACACACACACACACACACACACACACACACACACAAGCGCGCGCGCGCTAGCACGCAACACTGTGATTTCTTTAGGAAATGCCATCGCTTTTGCAAATAAAGTTTGTGTGCCTTTTTACAAAAAATTCGTGTTTCCTGTGCTCCAAGCTGTGGGAGCAGCACCTCGGCAGGAAAGCATATCTAGCATCAGAAGGGGAGAATTTATCTGCGCCGCGAAATATTTCGACGCTGGAAGTGAGGGGTATGGGAGGCGTGAAGGGGGAGGGAAGGAGGCTTGTGGAGACCTGTAGCATTAATGGCGGTATAGAAGTTGGACGGCATTGTTTCAGATGTTATTTTAGCTCTTTCTTATCTCATCTCACTGAGTAACCTTTCCTTTACGTATGAAAGGAAATAAATTTGGTGGTATGTTGTCGGTACTCAGTTGTAATGAAAGTGCAATAAACATCCATTTTATGAGTTTTTCCGTTAGACAGGTATATACACAAATGGTTCAGTTTAATCCACTGTGCGGGCTTTAAGCAATAACCTTAATGAGCTCTGCTGTATATCTGAGAAATGATGTTCATTGAGATTGGGTCCTTAGCTGTGACGAGGTGTTGAAATGAAATGGTAACGTAGTCACCTCGTCTTTTACATTAATTTTGTTCACGACAGAATGGCACTCATGTGCACCACTTTGAGGACGTCGACTACGTACAGCTGTGGATACCTCAGCGCAAGATCTTTACAATGCCTGTTTAGAAGTTGAATGTCCACTTTAAACAGCGAGCGGCCATAAAGTGTATGTCGAGAACGATGGGTCATGGACTGCATGTAGTTCTTAAAGCTGTGATGTGCTCCCGTACTAACGAGGATAATGTTTCCTCAAAAATGGTTCAAATGGCTCTGAGCACTATGAGACTTAACTTCTGAGGTCATCAGTCCCCTAGAACTTAGACCTACTTAAACCTAACTAACCTAAGGACATCACACACATCCATGCCCGAGGCAGGATTCGAACTTGCGACCGTAGCGGTCTCGTAGTTCCAGACTGAAGCGCCTAGAACCGCTCGGCCACCTCGGCCGGCTAATGTTTCCTATCCCATGAAATATACAGATTTTCAGAGACACTTGTATGTCATAATGTTCCATCAATTAAATTTTTGTAAAGTAAATTTTCCTAGCACATCCCAAGATCTGGCCTGTTTTCATGTTTGATTTTGAACCGACTGCTAATACCATGTACTTATGACTAAAGTACAGCTACTCAAAGAGGTAGATTGTTGGTTGTAGTTATTGTAAGGGAGCGAAACTTGGCAGATGGTTCAAATGGCTCTGAGCACTATGGGACTTAACATCGGAGGTCATCAGTCCCCTAGAACTTAGATCTACTTAAACCTAACCAAACTAAGGTCATCACACACCCATGCCCGAGGCAGGATTTGAACCTGCGACCGTAGCAGCAGCGCGGTTCCGGACTGAAGCGCCCAGAACCCCTTGGCCACCAAGGCGGGCAAACTTGGCAGGTGTTCTCATAGGTTAATGGGGAACTAATTTATACTGGAAAAAAATTAGTTCCAATTTTGGCCACAAGGTGCAAATCTGGCTCTACGAATGCAAGGCAGATGTAGAAAAATAATTCCATGTGTAACGGATTATGAATGAGAAATGAACAGAAATGTCAAACAAGTGATAAAACTATAATGTTTATATTATTATTAAGCACCGCTTACAGTATTTGTTTAATATGAACGCTGTAGATGTCGAAGAGATGCTGTACAGCGCCAGATTTGCACCAAAAACTGGTGGCCATGATTGGAACTAATTTTTCCCAGCGTAAATCGGTTCCGCATTAACGCACTAGAATATCTACGAAGTTTCGCTGCCACAATATAATTAATAGCCCATAGCGGATCTCCGTAGGCTGGCAATGGCAAGGAAAGCGTTTCTGAAGAAGAGAAATTTGTTAACATCCAGTATTGATTTAAGTGTGAGGAAGTCATTTCTGAAAGTATTAGTTTGGACAAGAAGAGAATAGAAGCTTTCGAAATGTGGTGCTACAGAAGAATGCTGAAGATTAGATGGGTAGATCACATAACTAATGGGGAAGTATTGAATAGGATTGGGGAGAAGAGAAGTTTGTGGCACAACTTGACCAGAAGAAGGAATCGGTTGGTAGGACATGTTCTGAGGCATCAAGGGATCACCAATTTGGTATTGGAGGGCAATGTGGAAGGTAAAAATCGTAGAGGGAGACCAAGAGATGAATACACTAAGCAGATTCAGAAGGATGTAGGTTGCAGTAGGTACTGGGAGATGAAAAAGCTTGCACAGGATAGAGTAGCATGGAGAGATGCATCAAACCAGTCTCAGGACTGAAGACCACAACAACAACAGCGGATCTCCGTGATTTGCAGTACTTTAATTAGAACCACCCAGTTCCAAACTGGTTCAAATGGCTCTGAGCACTATGCGACTTAACTTCTGAGGTCATCAGTCGCCTAGAACTTAGAACTACTTAAACCTAACTAACCTAAGGACATCACACACATCCATGCCTGAGGCAGGATTCGAACCTGCGACCGTAGCGGTCGCTTGGCTCCAGTCTGTAGCGCCTAGAACCGCACGGCCACTCCGGCAAGGAGTGGGTGGATAATCAACCGGTTCCAGGTTGTGGAGACGCTGTAAGTGAAATGGACGTTACAACTGTTCTCGAAAGACTGTTCTTACAGTCGGCTGATTCGTCCCCATGTTAGGTGCAATTGCAGAGTGCTGACTGAAGGATCGCCGCTCCACAAGCTGCAAGACAGCTTCCTCAAATTGCAACGTTCTTAAAGTGCGACGGCGTCGATTTCTAGGTAATCTGCTAAATGGCCTGGTCTCACGCAGACGTTTGTTCACAGCGGCAAAGGTCGTATGATGCGGGATACGACGATTAGAATATTGCTGTTGATAAACCCGCTGTGCAGCTCGTCCGTTGTGGTGCGCTACGTAGAACGCACCAACCGTATCAGTGAACTCACTCCAGGTTTATCGCTCCATTAGTAAACAGAGACAATGCACTACTACACTGGTGGACAGAAGTTGCCTATAACTGAAGAGCGTAATACGCCCTCTAACAACTAAAGATCGTCAAACAGCCTCTAACAACTGAAGAGCGTAATACGGCCTCCACTGGTTTAAATAATCCCCATAGGAAAAAATTACATGAGGGGAAAAATATTTGTTTTGATGTCCCCTACAACCTCCCAGAGTTTGTCGGTTTAAATACTTTTCATCCTGTACTTCAGTGTATGGGATGTACGGTGCTCACCTAGGGTAGGAAGTTACCAGGTGTAGGCATTCTAGGAGGTCGAACAAACTAAGGAAAGTGGGCAACCGGAGGGGGTGCGGTTCATGTTGAGATGTATCGCTGGCCAGTCACGGTGCACGGAGCCAGAGGCTCTGCCACCTCTGTTCTACTAGAGGCCTCGATCACAAGAGAGACAAGCAGGTGCGTTCTGTTCTACACAGCCCTCCAGAGTCCACACACGTCAACGACTTCCCACGCGCGTTATTGGCTAAGCCGACGGCGTGAATTTGCCAGCAGACTTCAGCAGAAGGCTGAGGGCGTTTCTTGTTAGCAAGTTTAAGTGGGCAGAACAGCCTCGGTTCTGAAAGTCAGGCAACTTGTCATGTAGGCACAGCCGAAGTTGTACTGGGAGAAAACTTATGAAGATATGACTATGGTCTTTGAAATAAAATTTTTAAACCAATTACCAAAAATATTTCTTGAATAGCTGTCACCTGTACGAGATGAATCGAAGATCTGCAGTCTGTGTGGCACAAATTGACTAATGGATAATAAATGTTAATGATTAGAGATAACATTATATTTGGTCTAAGATACCTTTCGAAATCACAAACAGTGATGGATTTGGACGGGATAGGTGGTGATAAAGTGAACGACAGCAGTCGAATCAACAATTCTGTGCTAGACTAAATATGTAATAGAGAGAGAGAGAGAGAGAGAGAGAGAGAGAGAGAGAGAGAAAGAGAGAGAGAGAGACAGACAGACACGGTTCTGTTATGTCGATCGATGCTGTTTTTCACGAGTCTGAAAGCTTTAATTAAGACTAAGCTGCTAAAAGAATATTACAAATACGCTTTAACACATTTTATTTACCACATGCATATATTACAACGGAGTCTATGCCGTATGTAAGCACCAGAAATTGAGTGAGCTCTGGTGAACGATTACCTAGCGATGTAGTCACAAAAAAAGATCATTTGTTTACATAAATGAAACATTTTGGCTTAGTCTAATCACTACATTAATTTTTAATAGAAGAGAAATATTAGCAACCAGGACGAACCGGCTGCATTTAGTTAGATGGTGTCTCCTTCAGAGTGGGTTTCAGTCTCTTATGTTGCCTCAACTGTTCTCTTGCTCTCAGGAGCTTCTGTCTATTTGCCTTTCTTATTCCGAGAAATTACGTTTTTCCTTTTAGACCGAGATAGGAGTCGCAACACATTGCTACTCCTAGGTAGATAGAGTTATCAATAATTTTAAAAGTCAGAAAGCTAACAGATGTAGAACAGTTCTCTGAAAATATATTTGCGGCTGCTTCATTAAGTCAGGAAGTAAAGAGATTTCGCTGGGATGTTATGCAAAAGTAAGAGGCTCTACGGAAACACGAAACTCGAGAGTAAAAGGAAAGGAAATTTAACCGAATTCCGTTCCTACGGATCCCGCATACTTTTAATATTTACATTAAATCAAGCGTTTCGTTTCTGTCTGTACATCAAAAACGTAAAAAAAAAGTAACTTGCAGAAACTATGTAAAAGAGAAGCTCTCTTTCTGTAGCGGACAGACGGTTCTTCAAAGCACAAAGAAACGAAGCAATCATAGCCGCTACATTGCATCCTCAACTATTTAAATTTTTTGCCAGTGTCGGTGTAAGACCAAGGAGTGTTGTATAATTCAGTTACTGGTCAAAGTGTTCTTGTTGCATTAGCCACTACCAGCTTCACGAGCTAGGGCAAGGAGCTGATAGTAGAAGTTTCACGTGTTCGTATCCTCTTGTGGGTATATGCGGTCCGTGCAAACGCCCGTACTGAACTGGGGGCAATATGCGTAACTTCAAATAATAATAATTCTTGAATAACACAAAAAAAGCTGACCATACTGGAATCCTTATTCAAATCGACGTTTCACATTTTCAACATTATTTACTAAAAGGAGCTTTCAGAAGATAAACAAAATCAAATTATCGTTACGAATGTCGTCGGAGGTGGCCGGCCTCTGGTTCGTAACATTGACGTGTGGAGTTATAGGGACTCTCAACAGGCATTAATTTTACAATATCGCCAAATACATTTCCTGATTTCACATAATCAGGCAAAAAACTAAAGTAGCATATGTTTTTCTTAAATCGAGGACTTAGAACGTTATTATAATGACAATAGTAATGATTTCAGTAACCACACTTGCTTTCATTGTTGAAAATAGCTATGTCAGAATCCGCGATCTACGGAGGAGATGGGTTGGTTTGTTTTTGGGGGAGGAGTCCAGACAGCGAGGTCATCGGTCTCATCAGATAAGGGAAGGAAGGGGAAGGAAGTCGGCCGTGCTCTTTCAAAGGAACCATCCCGGCATTTGCCTGGAGCGATTTAGGGAAATCACGGAAAACCTGAATCAGCATGGCCGGGCGCGGGATTGAACCGTCGTCCTCCCGAATGCAAGTCCAGTGAGCTAACCACTGCGCCACCTCGCTCGGTTACGGAGGAGAATTCCAATTGGGACAAAGAGAGGTCTGTGGAGGACATAAGGTAAGCAACATGGAGAAACAGCCCTCTCTTCCAGCAGTCAACGAACTACTGAGTTCAGAATGTTTGCATTTACTCTCGCGGTTTATCCAATACACATGCAACATCCATGGAAAACAATTTACGAAGTTAGTAGTAATATACAGCGGCAGGAAGTTTTCAGTTCTTCTTATAACTTCAAATGGTTCAAATGGCTCTGAGTACTATGGGACTCAACTGCTGAGGTCATTAGTCCCCTAGAACTTAGAACTAGTTAAACCTAACTAACCTAAGGACATCACAAACATCCATGCCCGAGGCAGGATTCGAACCTGCGACCGTAGCGGTCTTGCGGTTCCAGACTGCAGCGCCTTTAACCGCACGGCCACTTCGGCCGGCCCTCTTATAACTTCAGAAATGGCTATAACACCATTAGTGTCACATAAGGAATTACAGAATCGACAGTACTTCGTTGCGGTACCAAACCGACATAACGATAGTCTTAAATACAGGGTGATTAAAATTAAAATGAAACTTTCAAAATACTGTAGAAATAACACCACTGGTCAGAATGACGTCAAATTGCAAGCGAATACTATCGGAGAAGGGAGAAAACGTATGGCAGAAGAAAAGAAAATAGTGTGAAAATTGATCAATAGATGGCGCCGTATGTGTCATAATATTTAAATGAAAACACCTGTCATGCGTACGACCCATTGAAGTTGGTATACACACGCCAGGTACACAGATTTTCCTCCTTTCGCGTCTGCGACGTTCTTTATGACTGTCTCAATGCAGGAGCGGGCTCTGCTTGTTAAGCTGTATTACAAGAATGACGACTGTGTACATGTCGCTCTGCAGAAGTTCTGGACACTGAAGGATTTGAAAAAAGGTGTTGGTCCGGTGACTAGCGTGGGACTGGAGAAAATGATTCTGAAATTCGAAAAAGACGGGTTCTTTTGATGTGCAACCTGGCAGAGGGAGGAAATGAATTAATTCGACGTCAATGTAAGCAGTGGCCACAGCAATGCAGGGGAAGACGAGTGGTGGCGTGCAAACGTTTAGTGCACGGAGAATTTCCCGTACATTGGACATACCCCTGAGCACCGTGCGCAAAATCGTACGAAACATCCTTCTTTGCTATCCATTCAAAATTACCCAAGTGCAGGAGTTGCTTCCTGTTAACCTGCCAGCAAGAGAGACCTTTGCTTTAGAATTTCTTGCTCACTTGGAAGTGAACAGTGATTGGTCGTGGAACATTTTGTGGACAGACGAAGCCCACGTCCATCTGGCAGGATATGTCAATACACAGAATTGTCGAATATGGGCAACGGAAAATCCACACGCAAATCAACCAGAACCACTTCATCCTGAAAGGGTCACTGTATGATGCGGGTTTACGGCAGCATTACCATAGGGCCATATTTATTCGAATAGACAGGTGCTTCCGGTCCTGTTAGCTGTACAGCTACTGGGAAGTGTTATGAGTGTCTTTTGCGCAATCACGTCATTCCAGCTCTCCAACAGCGTGAATGTGTGGATGGGATCATTTTTATGCAAGATGTTGCATCTCTCCACATTGAAAATCGAGTTAAGCAGCTGCTATGTGAAAGATGTGTTCAGTGTTCCGATTGCAAAATTAGCTGCAATGAAGGCACGAATTGCGCAGCACATTCTGAACGTGGCCCCAGAAACACTTCGATCAGTTGTGGAACATGTTGTTTCTAGATTTCAATTTGTTGCAGAAAATGGTGGACAGCACACTGAACATGTTTTGCGCCAGTCACACGGAAATTAATAATCCGATTTGATTTTGAGTGATGCTTTTTATGCGGTTTTTGGCCTCAGGATAAAAACCGATGGAAGTTATGCTTTTTATGCGGGGTTTAGCCTCAGGACATTTAAAAACCGATTTTTTTGCATCAGATGTGATATGACCTTGCCGTGGTGGGTGAGCTTACATAACTAACAGTACCACACGCGTACACCCATGACACTGTGTAGTGCAGTTTGTTTAGCGTCAAACATACACCTTAGGCATTGTTGTATGATTCATTTGTCATTTGTAGTCAACCACTATTAAATTATGATGCTTACAGGGCCATCTATTGCTACATTTTGTAACTATTTGTTTTTCTTCTACCACACGTTTCCCCCCATCTCCGACAATATTCCGTTGCAATTTGACGTCATTCTGGCCAGCGGCGTTATTTCTACAGCGGTTTGAAAGTTTAATTATAATCACTATTTATATAAATGCGATATTTATTCTTGTTCTCTCCATCCTCCCCTAAAGTCCCTGTTTGACAGGAATGTTACAATGCTTTGTGATGTGTTTTATTTGCACTACTCTTATTCTGCCCTTTTAACTTTCTCCAAGCTGCTTCTCCTTCCAGTGGCAAGTTAACTATTTTTGCACGCCTTACCATCCACAAGGCAACCCTTTCTTTTGTACTTTATTCACCAACTTATATCGTATAAAGTTCTGTAGCATCATGTTTAAAATGCCTTCGATTTCATTTCTCTGCCGCCTTTCCAACTTTTACTTCCATACAATATTGTAGTTTTTTCTTTTCAGCAATTTCGTCCTCATTTTTACTACAATGTTTGAGACTGTAGGTAACGTTTTTGTATCCACTGTTAAGTGGCGTTCAGACGTAGAGGGCTTATGCTTAAACTTATCTTTGTTATGACACTGTTGTCGGTTCACGTCGCGTGTCGCTCACTGACGAATTATTTACTGAAAATGCGTTTAGATTCTCCATTACTGTAGTATCACTTTAATGGCAGCGGTGAAGAAATACATAAACTGTCACAACTTAAGTTCCGTGCCCAAGTTTGTTGGAAATGGAAACTTGGCGTCAGTCGCCAAATGTCTTGCTCCAGCAACGGGAAGAGCGACCTGAGAATGGAACCGGTATACTTCAAACCTGTATTGCTAACTTTATTTCCATATTTCTACAGCCGGCGCTCAGTTCGTTCTGAAGCAGTTCTAGGTGGCCAGATAGCTGCTCAACAATTGTGCAGTAATACTGAATATCTTTGCGTTACGTTGAGAGGTTGCGCAATAATATTGAACAAATAAAAATATATCTGACAATTATTATGCCGTCTTGACAGTTGCTCACGTGGTTATTGAATACTTTATCTCGTCTACTATGGGTCTGCTGTTGTGGTTATTCACTAAAATAAGTTCAAAATAAGTAAAAATAGTTTTCGACGTTATGGAATGTTAGGGTGGAAAATCTTATTTACTTTATAGATGGTCTAGATGACTTTCATTGATCACTGCGCCAGTATCAAAGCGATAATCCATTTCATGCCACATATTTTGAAGCATATGTGGAGTCGCCAACCGAAATGCTTCAGAAATACGTATATTGAGTCCTGCTATTGTTTTTGGCAAAAGATGCACAAACATAAGATCGTTCTTATAACCCCCCAAAAAAGAATCGAACTGTTTGTAAGATGTCGATTTAAAGATGTGGGATCTTCACTATGCTGCAAGGTGCGATCAGTATATCGTTGTGACAAGAGTCACTGTTCCAGAATACCCAGATAAATGTCAGTTGAACCCCTTAGCGCAATAAACAAAAAACCTACCGTACAGTTTTTTTGCTGACACTGCACAGAACACATTAACTTTCAGGGAAGCTCGCTAATGTTACAGTCACACACGAAGGACCTTCTGTACCCTGAATTCACATGTTCCCAATAATGTAGAAGTTCACCACACCGCTAAAAATGAATCGCGCAGCAAATATTTGTTTCTTCTTGGTTTCCAGCATCGGGGTAGCATAACACGCGCATTTGACTTAATCTTCCTGTTTCAATTCTTGTAAAATCTGAATTACGTTCAGTTGCAGTTTCAACTTCATTCTGGGAACACATCAAACCTACTGGCTTCGTACGGCCATTTCCGAGGACTACTTTCAAATGAGGGCGAATTCTTTGCACGTTTTGTATTGATAGACGTGGTAATCTTTCCTTTAACATTCTATTACATCAAACTGCCGAACCATCTGTGAATGATGAAGGCATCTGGAGGTGTTTGTATCACTTACGCATCACTGCGCATTCGGTGGCTCCCGATTCGCTGCACTTGCCCAACGATAAAAAATCTGAGTTTCCATTTACATCTTGTGTAATTCTTATCGTAATCTGTTAAAGTGTTATAGGTACTGACATCGTACATCCATCTTGAACTTCCCTGTATATACTTTTGGGTTGCTTTTCCATGGCGGTATTGTCGGCACACACTTGTTACCCAGAAAAATGTCAACCACACTATAGAGGCCTTTCATAAGGCCGAAATTTGTCGTGAATTAGTCAGTTGATTGCAGCTGCAAGTGTCGTGTTTGTCGCTTGTCTCCAGCCTCCCCAAGACGACGCGAGGCAAAAATAAATAATATGAACTATTGCCTTAGTACACGTCTATGTAGCTGAGCTCACCAAAGGAGCCTGTGAGATGGCAGTCACTCGGAAGTAAGCCTGCTCGAATTATGATGGTGGATGAAATTTTCTTTGCAGTTACCTGGTCGGCGAGGGGCAGAGAGGTCGTTGCGTGAAGTCCAGTCTTTGAGCCAATGTCTGGTACTAAATTCTAAACCTCTTCGCTGCGCGTTATGAAGTGAGAGCATGTGACGCCATTGATAGTGACCCGTCCGTCGAATGGGGAAGTTGGGGCCCTTGCTATTTAAGAGGAGGAGTCTGTGCCCTGACACTTGGCATTGCGCTTCACCCTCTCTCTTCCCCTCATCCGTAACAACAGAAGAGCAACGTAACTCTTGTATAAGCACTTATCAACAGGATTCAGTTACCGCTTGACACTTGATAAAGAGTCGGAGGAAGGCAACAGAAAACCGCTTCCACCAGGACTTTGCCTAGAGCACCGCTGTAGGATTCGCGTATGTGTACTCTACACTCATTCTCTTTGACTTCTTCTTTTTCTTCTTCCTCCTGGAACGTTTCTGCTTCTGCAGGTCGTTCACAGAGCCTCTTCCAACTTTCTCTTTTCTCCAACAGTTTCTCACTCAGTAATGCCTCCCATTGCAGTCCTCTTCGATTCAAAATAATTATGAAAAATCCTCCTCGATTGCGCAAACTACCTGGTGTTTACCTAGGTTTCAGCCTGGGTAACCACGCCTTCTTCAGAACAAATATAAAACAGCTTGCCTAAATACGCATAGTCAAAGACTAAAATCAACACTTACAGCGGCAAGACCCCATAAAAAAGTTTTACACAAACACGGTACATATGTACCAAGTCAATAATATTACGTATCTCAACCCTGTGTGTGCTGCCCCGCCCCAGCCAACGTACGATGGTCACAGACTCTCCACCGAGCTGAGGCACCGCAGGCTGCTCACATGTGCGGCTATCGAAATCACTGCGCATGCGTGTGGCCAGGAAACGCTCTTCTTATGCATGGGAGCGGGATTACGAAGTTAACACGGATCGGGACCTAACTGATTGCCAAAAGTTGTCACACAAATAGCAAATTGAGCAAATGATAAAAGCGATGATGCGGGAATTAAAGTACATTTCATAGCAATGCACGACAAATTTTGTGCATGGATGGTGAATCAGCCACAAGCTAATATGGAGGCCATAGAATTAGGTAGAAATTACAACTGAACTAAAAAATAGCAATGCTAAGGACGTTATTGTTAACGGATAAAACCGCACTAATAAATCTGCAGCAGAAGCAACCATCGCCATAATACTAAGCGGCCGACCTGGCCGTAATCAGAAGACGTTAAAGATTTATAACATACCTTGGCTCCATGACCTTATAATTACATAGAAGGCAACGAAGATACATAAAATACCTCCTAAAAGCGCGCAGCAATAAGAAAATACAAATGGTGTTCTTCTTGGCTAACCAAACCCTCAACACAGTAGGAGGGAAAGCGTACCAAAATGGGGGTGGGGGGTGGGGGTCGTCGTTACCATCCATGAACGATCAACATCGTGCGCGTGCATCAACCAACTTCCACGTCATACAACTTAATGTGAAGAATTAAGTAATGGACCGAAACCTTCAAAGACATTTCCGTTTTTTAGTTGGAGCTGGAACCTAGGTAAACACCAGGTAGTTTGTGCAATCGAGGCGGATTTTTCACAATTATTTCGATACTTACGATTGCTGACGCGCTGCAATGCTCAAAGTTCTCTTCGGTTCACATCATTTTTCACCTGGTCTCTTCACCTCGTTCATGGTGTTCCAATTGATCTTCTTCCAATCCTCTCTATTCTAGGGTTCTTCTACAAAGTCTTTCTGGCCTATTCTTTTAATACGACCAAACCATTAGTATGGGACTAATTTAGCTTGATTTTCAAATCATTAAATCCGAGAATTCCCCGTTAGTTTCAAGACTGACTTGGACCTGTAATGCATCTGTATTCCATTGGGAGTGACTTGAGAAAGTAGTGGAAAAATTTAGAGTTTCGATATTTAAGCTATGCGCAACCACGCCACGTGGAGATTCGACCCGCTCCCGGCGCTGCTGTGCAAGTATTTGGATATCGTCCACGTTTTAGCTCGCCCACGCCCTCAGTATCGAGGGTGATGTGACGGATTTTTATCTGGAGTGCAAACGTCCCGTTCGGATATCGGTTCCGGACGGCTTGTTTGCCCAGTCCAGTGGAGCGTTTCCGCCTGGACGGGAAAGCTGCAGACCCTCAGGGGTCGATACCCGCTGCGGAGGCGCAGCGTTCCAACAGGTGCCATGCCGCCGCGCTCACCCCCCACACACACCACCTGCTCATTACCAACGACAAGTCCTTCATTATCATTAACACGCGAGGGGGCGCACGTCTATGCATACGCGGGTTGATGGACATCTACTGTTCAGTTTAATGAGCGCAGTTGTGGCTGCCTGACGACTGCAGACAAACCCGCCATTCTAATCATTTGCCGTATTGAGGAGGGTAGTGGTTCAGAGCCACTGTTTCATAATGTTGTATGTATATACAGGTTGTCTCTCCTAAGAGACATGATGCGCATTTACTCTCGTATTTAGGCAAATATTTGCAACTTCTTTTTAGCAGTACATAGATTGGAACACGTGAGGCAATACTAACCTTACGACTTATCTTAGAAGAAAGATTAAGAAAAGGCAAACCTACGTTTCTAGCATTTGTAGACTTAGAGAAAGCTTTTGACAACGTTAACTGGAATACTCTCTTTCAAATTCTGAAGGTGGCAGGGGTAAAATACAGGGAGCGAAAGGCTATTTACAATTTGGACAGAAACCAGATGGCAGTTAGAGTCGAGGGGCATGAAAGGGAAGCAGTGGTTGGGAAAGGAGTGAGACAGGGTTGTAGCCTCTCCCCGATGTTATTCAATCTGTATATTGAGCAAGCAGTAAAGGAAACAAAAGAAAAATTTGGAGTAGGTATAAAAATCCAGGGAGAAGAAATAAAAACTTTGTGGTTCGCCGATGACATTGTAATTGTCTCAGAGACAGCAAAGGACTTGGAAGAGCAGTTGAATGGAATGGACAGTGTCTTGAAAGGAGGATATAAGATGAACATCAACAAAAGCAAAACGAGGATAATGGAATGCAGTCAAATTAAATCGGGTGATGCTGAGGGGATTAGATTAGGAAATGAGACACTTAAAGTAGTAAAGGAGTTTTGCTATTTAGGGAGTAAAATAACTGATGATGGTCGAAGTAGAGAGGATATAAAATGTAGACTGGCAATGGCAAGGAAATCGTTTCTGAAGAAGAGAAATTTGTTAACATCGAGTATAGATTTAAGTGTCAGGAAGTCGTTTCTGAAAGTATTTGTATGGAGTGTAGCCATGTATGGAAGTGAAACATGGACGATAACCAGTTTGGACAAGAAGAGAATAGAAGCTTTCGAAATGTGGTGCTACAGAAGAATGCTGAAGATAAGGTGGGTAGATCACGTAGCTAATGAGGAGGTATTGAATAGGATTGGGGAGAAGAGAAGTTTGTGGCACAACTTGACTAGAAGAAGGGATCGGTTGGTAGGACATGTTTTGAGGCATCAAGGGATCACAAATTTAGCATTGGAGGACAGCGTGGAGGGTAAAAATCGTAGAGGGAGACCAAGAGATCAATACACTAAGCAGATTCAGAAGGATGTAGGTTGCAGTAGGTACTGGGAGATGAAGAAGCTTGCACAGGATAGAGTAGCATGGAGAGCTGCATCAAACCAGTCTCAGGACTGAAGACTACAACAACAACAACAACATAGACAGAGTTGGCCGAGACAAAAAATGCTGATCATTCGTGTGTCAACCGAAAGCGACACTCATTTTCCGTTACAAACAAAATGACTTTTCAAGCGGAATTTCACGTGCCCTTTCGACACAGCGATCCCAATTGAGTTTAGTAGGATACTCGTTTCACCGATATGTTTTAACAGGGACAGTAAAACACGATGAACAACCAGTATTCCAGCAGCGGCTTAGCAGCAACGTAACCCGCTCTGACTGCTACCGACATGCTGTACCGCAACTCAGTCGCTGATAGAGGGCGTGTTATTCTTCCTGTTTCACTGTCTCTGTTTGTACAGACAGACAAACGAATATCTTGCTAAAACGAATTATGAAAGTCGGTCTGAACCACGATATATACTTAGTACTGTCAGGAAGGACAGTACCTATAAAACTGAATATCTGTTGAAACACTAGGGAAGATTAACATGACATATTATTACTAGACACTTACCCGGTATATTTCGTATTATAAATTAAAAATAAACATTGTCCATATTCTCGCGGGTATATTGATACAGGGTGTTTCAAAAATGACCGGTATATTTGAAACGGCAATAAAAACTAAACGAGCAGCGATAGAAATACACCGTTTGTTGCAATATGCTTGGGACAACAGTACATTTTCAGGCAGACAAACTTTCGAAATTACAGTAGTTACAATTTTCAACAACAGATGGCGCTGCGGTCTGGGAAACTCTATAGTACGATATTTTCCACATATCCACCATGCGTAGCAATAATATGGCGTAGTCTCTGAATGAAATTACCCGAAACCTTTGACAACGTGTCTGGCGGAATGGCTTCACATGCAGATGAGATGTACTGCTTCAGCTGTTCAATTGTTTCTGGATTCTGGCGGTACACCTGGTCTTTCAAGTGTCCCCACAGAAAGAAGTCACAGGGGTTCATGTCTGGCGAAAGGGAGGCCAATCCACGCCGCCTCCTGTATGTTTCGGATAGCCCAAAGCAATCACACGATCATCGAAATATTCATTCAGGAAATTAAAGACGTCGGCCGTGCGATGTGGCCGGGCACCATCTTGCATAAACCACGAGGTGTTCGCAGTGTCGTCTAAGGCAGTTTGTACCGCCACAAATTCACGAAGAATGTCCAGATAGCGTGATGCAGTAATCGTTTCGGATCTGAAAAATGGGCCAATGATTCCTTTGGAAGAAATGGCTGCCCAGACCAGTACTTTTTGAGGATGCAGGGACGATGGGACTGCAACATGGGGCTTTTCGGTTCCCCATATGCGCCAGTTCTGTTTATTGACGAAGCCGTCCAGGTAAAAATAAGCTTCGTCAGTAAACCAAATGCTGCCCACATGCATATCGCCGTCATCAATCCTGTGCACTATATCGTTAGCGAATGTCTCCCATGCAGCAATGGTAGCGGCGCTGAGGGGTTGCCGCGTTTGAATTTTGTATGGATAGAGGTGTAAACTCCGGCGCATGAGACGATACGTGGACGTTGGCGTCATTTGGACCGCAGCTGCAACACGGCGAACGGAAACCCGAGGCCGCTGTTGGATCACCTGCTGCACTAGCTGCGCGTTGCCCTCTGTGGTTGCCGTACGTGGTCGCCCTACCTTTCCAGTATGTTCATCCGTCACGTTCCCAGTCCGTTGAAATTTTTCAAACAGATCCTTTATTGTATCGCTTTTCGGTCCTTTGGTTACATTAAACATCCGTTGAAAACTTCGTCTTGCTGCAACAACACTGTGTTCTAGGCGGTGGAATTCCAACACCAGAAAAATCCTCTGTTCTAAGGAATGAACCATGTTGTCTACAGCACACTTGCACGTTGTGAACAGCACACGCTTACAGCAGAAAGACGACGTACAGAATGGCGCACCCACAGACTGCGTTGTCTTCTATATCTTTCACATCACTTGCAGCGCCATCTGTTGTTGAAAATTGTAACTACTGTAATTTCGAAAGTTTCTCCGCCTGAAAATGTACTGTTGTCCCAAGCATATTGCAACAAACGGTGTATTTCTATCGCTGCTCGTTTAGTTTTTATTGCCGTTTCAAATATACCGGTCATTTTTGAAACACCCTGTACATACGACATTCTTTCGCGGTCAGTAATGCCATTGTGTAAACAGGCAATATGCAAGGCAAAGAGCTATACGAGAGGTTACTTGTATTTTGCAGCCAAACAAATTATGCATCACGTCTCCTCACTACCAACAATAACAGAACGACAGAAAATTGAAGAATGAGGATTCCTTGTTTTATGCTGTTAAAACTTAGACTCAAGATTGGAAGTAAAGAAAATTAAGAGGAGTAACACAAATGATATTAAATCTCTGTTGGTCCAAAACGGCCACGGGACATCGGCTGGTACGTACTTTTCAATGTCAATAAACTTTACCAACAGCCGTACACTGTAACTTTTCTTTCTTTCTTTCGCTTACGCCATAGTACCGCAGCGATCGCAGGGTCGGCGTGGCTACAACGGATTTGCCAGTGTTAGTGTTAGGGATGGCCGGATGCGCTTCCTGCCGCCACCCCGTACCCCCCAGGATGGAATCAGTGCAACCCAACTGTCTGTGTCTAGTAGAAATCGTCAAATAGTGCAGACGTGTTGCAAATGTCTGCGACACTTGTAACTAAGGTGGAACGTGGGGACCAGCCCAGTATTCACCCAGCGGGATGTGGAAAACCACCTAAAAACCACATCTAGGCTGGCCGGCACACCGGCCCTCTTTTTTTAATCCGCCGGGCGGATTCGATCCGGGACCAGCGCGCCTACGCGAGTCCAGGAATCAGCGTGTTAGCACGTTTGGCTACCCTGGCGGGTCAGCCGTGCACTTTAACTTATTTTATTTTATTCTGAAGGTAACCAGTTTCGGCAATTCATTTCGCCATCTTCAGGCCCCATACGATTTTTTCTAATCAACGAACTTATCGTATAGCGCCATAAAACTGGATATCGTGAATTCCAATCGTTGTACAGATGCTTCATACGAAGACGTGACAGCACCACAAAGCAGACGAAGTGAAGAAATTTTGCTACTGTGGAAGCAAAATAACGCACATGACGTACGAAGCAAGTAGCACATCAAAACCAGACCAGCAGAGGTGAAGGGTTCAATCCTGGCCTAAATATCAGGAAAATATTTTTGAGAATGTACGTTCCGAGTGCAGCATTGTTTGATACTGAATCGTAGACTGTGTTAAAACCGGACGTGTGAGATGTGTTGCTACTGAAGAATGTTGAAAATTAGGTGGACTGTAAAATAAGGAGTGTGGAGATCGTCTGTAGAATCGGCACAGAAGGAGTATACAGCAAAATACTGTCAAGAAGCAGGAGAAGGATGATAAGACATGTGTTAAGACATCAAATAATAGCGTCCGTGGTACTTTTTCACTTAATGGAGCTGTAGAGGGTAAGAATTGCACGTGAAGACAGTGATTGGGCTACATACAACATATATTGAGGACGTAGACTGCAACTGCTAATCTGAGATGAAGATGCTGGCACAGGAGAAGAATTCGTGGCGCGCCACGTAAATTAGTCAGCAGACACCGAAAAGAAAAGAAAAAGAAATAAAAGGCACCACAAATCTGAGGAGCGTAGGACAAATGAAGCTTAATGTCGATTTCATTGAGGATGAAGAGTCCTCATTCGTGATTCGCCACCAAGTGATGTCATGAAGTCGGCGAGAACAGGGTTCAAATCCCTGTCCGACCATTCAAGTTTTATCAAAAACGTGGAAGAGAACGTCGAGCTGAAAAGAACTCTGCCGAGTTCTTCGTCGTCCTCCTCCAACACAAGCTCATATACCGTCTGTACATCGTCGTCGACGTGTTCTTCTCCGAAATTCCATTTCACTAGCGGTCTGCACTTCTCGATAAGTGTATTTTTTTCGTATTTGTAGGGATTAAGTAATTCCCACAGAATTTAGAACTGTCAGACTGGAACTTCCAAGGGATAAAACCGCAAGCGGCAGACGAATATTACAACCGCCGCTGCATCCAGAGTGATTTATGTGTGCTCCTGCCTTAATGGAACATGCTTGCCCGGGAAGCATACATATTTAACGTCCCGCCGCAGCATGGCACCACTTTAGACGCCACCCACACACTACGGCAAATGTCACAGCCGCCTGTCACGGGCGGTTAGCGTCGTGAGCAGACACCACAGAAGGGTCGCCTCCCAACTGCGAAATGCGGTCACCTTGTGAAGTGATGTAGACACGGGTGCACGATGTCACCGACAAACTTTGAGGAACGCTACGTATCGCGCAGTGATTTTGTAGTTACATGGGACTGATTGTGCTTCACGACCGTAATGTAGTCCAGGACAGAAAGTGGGTCAGCATCGTTCGAAATATCATGTCTTTTTATTGCAGATCTAGATTTCAGCTAATAGTGTAGCTGTCATCAGTGCTATAAATACAGATAATACAAGAATCAGACACAGGGACAGCACATTGATCGAAATCCATCTAACAGTTGTATACAATTGCATTTTTATAACTACACTACTGGCCATTAAAATTGCTACACCAAGACGAAATGCAGATGATACACGGGTATTCATTGGACAAATATATTATACTAGAAATGACATGTGATTACATTTTCACGCAATTTAGGTGCATAGATCCTGAAAAATCACTACTCAGAACCACCACCTCTGGCCGTAATAACGGCCTCGATACGCCTGGGCATTGAGTCAAACAGAGCTTGGATGGCGTGTACAGGTACAGCTGCCCATGCAGCTTCAACACGATACCACAGTTCATCAAGACTAGTGGCTGGCGTATTGTCACGAGCCAATTGCTCGGCCACCATTGACCAGACGTTTTCAATTGGTGAGAGGTCTGGAGAATGTGCAGGCCATTGCAGCAGTCGAACATTTTCTGTATCCAGAAAGGCCCGTACAGGACCTGCTACATGCGGTCGTGCATTATCCTGCTGAAATGTAGGGTTTCGCAGGGATCGAATGAAGGGTAGAGCCACGGCTCGTAACACATCTGAAATGTAACGTCCACTGTTCAAAGTGCCGTCAATGCGAACAAGAGCTGACCGAGACGTGTAACCAGTGGCACCCCATACCATCACGCCGGGTGATACGCCAGTATGGCGATGACGAATACACGCTTCCAATGTGCGTTCACCGCGATGTCGCCAAACACGGATGCGACCATCATGATGCTGTAAACAGAACCTGGATTCGTCCGAAAAAATGACCTTTTGCCATTCGTGCACCCAGGTTCGTCGTTAAGTACATCATCGCAGGTGCTCCTGTCTGTGATGCATCGTCAAGGGTAACCGCAGCCATGGTCTCCGAGCTGATAGTCCATGCTGCTGCAAACATCATCGAACTGTTCGTGCAGATGGTTGTTGTCTTGCAAACGTCCCCATCTGTTGACTCAGGGATCGAGACGTGGCTGTACGATACGTTACAGCCATGCGGATAAGATGCCTGTCATCTCGACTGCTAGTGATACGCGGCTGTTGGGATCCAGCACGGCGTTCCGTATTACCTTCCTGAACCCACAGATTCCATATTCTGCTAACACTCATTGGATCTCGACCAACGCGAGTAGCAATGTCGCGAAAGGGATAAACTGTAAACTCGATAGGCTACAATCCGACCTTTATCAAAGTCGGAAACGTGATGGTACGCATTTCTCCTCCTTACACGAGGCATCACAACAACGTTCCACCAGGCAACGCCGATCAACTGCTGTTTGTGTATTAGAAATCGGTAGGAAACTTGTTGTGTGAACAGAAGAGCCAACACCGTGTTACGAGTGGAGGCCTAAACGCACGCGTTTTAGCTCACGCAGGCTGGCGTGAGGAGGGAAGAACTATACTGACGTGAGGACTGGAACATGACAAGGAATGAGAATTCAGAAAGCGGACATAATTAGTTTGATACTTAACTTTAATCCATTAATGATGAACGTCGCTCTTGACGGTACATGATTCACAATATTATCTGTTCAGAATACATTCTTGAAGAGTATGGGGCCTTGCTAGGTCGTAGCAAATAATGTAGCTGAAGGCTATGCTAAACTGTCGTCTCTGCAAATGAGAGCGTATGTAGACAGTGAACCATCGCTAGCAAAGTCGGCTGTACAACTGGGGCGAGTGCTAGGGAGTCTCTCTAGACTAGACCTGCCGTGTGGCGGCGCTCGGTCTGCAATCACTGATAGTGGCGACACGCGGGTCCGACGTATACTAACGGACCCCGGCCGATTTAAAGGCTACCACCTAGCGAGTGTGGTGTCTGGCGGTCACACCACAAAACTTTCCTCATGTCAGCACGTTGTAGGTGTTTCCATCGACGCCAACCTTGTGTGAATGCTCTGAAAAGCTAATCATTTGCATATCACAGCATCTTCTTCCTGTCGGTTAAATTTCGCGTCTGTAGCACGTCATCTTCGTGGTGTAACAATTTTAATGGCCAGTAGTGTACGTACCGTTTAGGTAGTAAAAAAATCATGTATACGCAACGTAATAATAATAGTCCAACTTAGGCTTCTGTTTATGGATCCACACAGGTAACCTCGGTTTACAACGTACTGATATCCAACGCCCTCTATTTTATTGCCCATATATAAACGACTGGATTAAGATTAAAAAATGCACTGAATTCAAATATCATTTACAATAAAATATAGTTTTTCTGAAGGCATATGTATTAAGAAATCCTTACGACAAGTGTTACATTACATTGAATCACTTATGATGAAGTGCATCAGAATGTTAAAAACTTTCCATTTAAATAAAACGTTAACCAGGATTAACAAATTGGTGTAAAAATTGTAATTTACCATTCTTTATTTAATTTTATAGTCTAATGTAAACCACAATCGACAATATTTGTGTTGTTGTTGTGGCTGTTAAGGTATTCATTATCTCGACAGAGAATTAACGACATTGTTTGCGTTACTAAAGAATTACGTGTGGTTTTCCGTATTCTCGCTCAAGGTCGATGATATCGAGATTTCAGTGTTTGCAGCCAATTTGATGTCGGCATTTTCCGTCCGTCATATTGGAACATCTTCTGTAGTAGTCTTCGCCAGATTATTTCAACGCCAATGCAGCTGTGAACGGTGCACCCTTTCTGTCTCCCAAGGCACTGCTTCCAGGAAGCAATTTAAGACTCACCAAAAGGCTCCGAAAACCAATAAAAAAGTTATTAGTACGGAAAATTTCCTAAGAAATAGGCTTTAAAAAGCAGTATTATCTTGAGACGCACGTATCTAAATACGTACACAGGATGTTGGCTCAAATGGCTCTGAGCACAATGGGACTTTACATCTATGGTCATCAGTCCCCTAGAACTTAGAACTACTTAAACCTAGCTAACGTAAGGACATCACACAACACCCAGTCATCACGAGGCAGAGAAAATCCCTGACCCAGCCGGGAATCGAACCCGGGAACCCGGGCGCGGGAAGCGAGAACGCTACCGCACGACCACGAGCTGCGGACCAACCGTGAAAACCAACGAATCAACCATAAAACTCGGAAAGTACTGTTTCACTGCAATTAAAATATGTCGAAGCGATACTTCAACTGCCAGCTCCGTTTGTATTTTTGCGTAAATATAAGTAATCGTCCAAACCGCTGACAGTTAAAAAAGTATCACCTTTCGGTAAGAGTGTTCCGGAAATCACGTACACTGTAGGAAACGAACTTTTATGATTACGTAAAAATATTGGCCGTCATCCACCGCCAGAATTGTCACGGGAAATATTGACATAATAGTAACAGTAGTTGGTACTTTTTTAGCAAACTATCTCTTAGGTTTCAACGTAATGTTAACTGTGTATACGATAATCGATGTCTGGTTCAGAGATGTACTAAATTGCGCAAAACGTAACAAGGAAAATAATTGCGTAACAGCCTAAAATGAATGTTTACATTCTGAATGGACGAGTAACATTTGATTATACCACGGGGCATTGATTCCACTTTCGCTTTTTAATTATAACGAAATTATTTTAATCACAGAAAACGATGTTTGCCGTGCAACGAGGTGGTCCTCAGGTCAGTTGAGTTGATTATCAAATACCGAAGCATGGAATATCATTGGGTTAAACAAGGATACCAGCATAGCATTACGCAATATTGTTTTACTGCCTACTGAACGTTTTTCACAGCTGTAGGCAACGGGCGTTTTGTACAATGAATCAGTAAACAACGTTTGCAAGCGAAATCCTTTTTTTCCCCCTCAGTATCGAGTACAAGATACGATATGAAAGTTCGGGCCCTATTTTGTTCTACCACTTACGGAGTAAATCATACAGTTCGCTGTTGCTGTGTGCTGAAGGGCTCTCATTATGACTATGCCAATATATATTACCGATCCAATGTCAGAAGAAAAGAGATGACCAGAGGAAATGGTATTTCCTTAGGTCCGATGAATGATTATTCCAATACATTGTGTATGTTATCTTGCTACACGTATTTCCTCAGCCCCAGATTTTTGCGGAGGTGACATAGAATGAACTCTTGAACCATAGGATTTGGCGTACTTGACTAATATTGCGTATCAGCGCCCCCAGGCTGGATGGTAAACACGAATGAAATTGTTGGACAGTAGCTTCCTGCATAGGTCGTCTGTGGCAAATGATGGAAATGTACCAAGGGCATTCATTGCTTTACATCTATAGATTCCTGCACAGGAATACACTCACCATCATCTGCCGACAGTCATCAGATGATGGTTGAAGTGATCGCTATAGGAAGCAGAAATGTATTAAAATCAGTATTGTTGGCCCCTGTTTTGATCAGAACCGAGGTGGACTCTTCCTACACGTCCGCCAGGGGCCTGAAGATCGCGTAGTAAATCACCGAAACTGGTAGCCAAATAAAATAAGTTTGGAAAATAGACAGCTGAAAGGTGTTTAATTTGACATCCTGTGTCGAACAGCCTAGTCCCGCAACCATCGCTGAAAAGATGGACACACAGAGACTTGTTTCACGATTGTTCTGCTTGTGGGGATTATTCAGAACCGGGCTCAAGCTGTGCACATGTCGTCCCACCTGTGTGTTACGTGGTGGACTCTTAGGTCCGAAGAGGTATCCTCAAACTATTATGGCAAAATTATTTAGTAGTGCATTGTTACAGGTATCTGCGGGTTACTATACACGAACGACATTACTGGACAGTAGGTTCCTGTGTATGTCTCCTATGGGAACTGTGGGAAGTAATGGAGAGCAAGAGCATTGCATTAAATATAAAGATTCCTGAGCAGGAACGCATTCACTATGTGCTGTTGGCAAACATCACTTTTATATGGTTTACAGCAAACTCGTACCTTACGATCGGTGTGTTCCTTTTTTTTTTTTTTTTTTTTTTTTTTTTTTTTAATCAGTCTTTTGAATGGTGTGAAGGCGCCCTCTGCGAATTCTTTTCTGTGCCAACTTATTCGTCTCAAAGTAGCTAAAGTAGCTCCTGTACCCAAAACCCTAAATTATATGTTGGAAATATTCTAATCGTTGTCTTTGCCGATCATTTTTATCTTCTACAGCTCCCATCACCCTTCTTCTGGTCACTGTTTTCCACCTGTTCCTCTCCTTGGCGGTTCTGCGGAGAACATTCTCATTTCGTATCTTACCATTCCACCTAATATTCCACATAGTTCTGGAGCATCACATAGGAAATCTTTCGATTCTCTTCTTTTGTGGCTTTCCCGCAATTCACGATTCACTCCCATACAACAATAGGCCCCTAAAGTCCATTCTCAGAATTTTTGTCCATAACTCGATCTTTGATACTAGTAGACATCTTTTGTCCAGGAATGCCTTCCTTTTCTGTGCTAATATGCCTTTTGTGTCTTCCTCGCTTCTTCCGTCATGGGTTATGTTGTTTCCAAGGTAGTTTCAAGTTTCAAATCCAGTAGTTTATAGGGTGATGACGTTACATACTTACAGGGACCATGAAGAAAGGTAAATGTATCAATCTGAAGCTGGACACCCTGGTATGGAAGTGACAGAATCAAAAATTATAAGCTAAAGTTTTTCTGAAACCTCTGACAGTAAACCTGTTCCACTGGAAGCTCTTTGCTTTCCATGTTTTCGGAGGAGATAGTAATGACTAAAATAAGAAAAAAAGTCCAGCAAAATGGGATCTACAGTCCATACATTACGAGCTATGAGCAAATGGTTCAAATGGCTCTGAGCACTATGGCACTCAACTGCTGTGGACATCAGTCCCCTAGAACTTAGAACTACTTAAACCTAACTAACCTAAGGACATCACACACACCCATGCCCGAGGCAGGATTCGAACCTGCGACCGTAGCAGCAGCGCGGCTCCGGACTGGAGCGCCTAGAACCGCACGGTCACCACGGCCGGCAGCTATGAGCATTTGTTTACCCTATTTACTGTGAAAAATTCCTCTTCCACTGAACACGTGCTCATAGCTCTCAAGGTACGCGTTATAGAGCCACTTTTCCTTGTTTTAATCCGTACTACCGTACATGGAAAGCAAGAAGCTTACAGTGGAAGAGGTCCACTGTGAGAGGTATCTGTAAGATTTTCGGTTATAATTTTCGACTCAGACCTTCCCGGACTAAGGTTCGTTACCTCAGGATAATATAATACCTGTCGCCATCATCTCTGAAGGCTTTTAACACCAGCACAGAATCACCTTGTGTTTACGGCTGTAATGAATGTATCATGAGCAGTTCCCAATGATGTACCTGCCTTGAAACTATCCATGATTAAACAAATGACTTTAAGTATAGTTGTGGTTTACGAAATTGAATTTAGATGAGCATGGGTTCCAAAATGTGGTGTACACGAACATAGATTCTGATATATCCTTCTCGTCTGTCGGTGAGTAAGAAATAATGAGCTGAATGTCAAAGAGATTAAATTTTAGAGCAAATTAAAAATATCAGCACGAAATCTGAAACCGGCAGTTGAATTTTCACTACATCTGTGGACCATATTTCGATTACAAATTTGCAATGGCAGCTACAGTGTGTTCGAAGGGTTC
Organism: Schistocerca americana; assembly: GCF_021461395.2. NCBI lineage: Eukaryota > Metazoa > Arthropoda > Insecta > Orthoptera > Acrididae > Schistocerca > Schistocerca americana. The sequence goes on along the minus strand of NC_060122.1, from coordinate 310,789,781 downwards.
TTGAATACGTTTGGCGTAGAAACAACCAAACTTCCTTTTCTGCAAGTGACGCCACAGCTGAAAAGGTGACGGGGACAGCTTCTAAAGACCCTGCTAGACGCTTAGCGAATTTAAAATTTTGAGCATGGTTTCTATGTCCGAAAAACTGCTGTGAGTATGCACGAAAAAAGTAAACTAAATAACGTTATATCCGTTGTACCAAACACTTACGATTAGGTATTTACATCCAAGAGGAAATTAATATCTACTTAATACTTGACATTATGTGCTGTCCAACACACTGATGCATTGGTATTTTTGTCATTTGTAGTCAAACAGCTGATATACCACCTCATGTTACTTTGCAGTCTCTTGTGCCACTGTTCATATATTATACGATGGGCGATGTTAATTAAATTCATACCGCCTATTTGATAGTGAATGCAATTAGGCTACACACGCAATTAAACGCCTGTGAAATTTCTCTTTTATGATTCACAACTCGTTGACCCTTCAATTTCTCTGTGCTAACAACGAACGTACAGCGTTTCACAGCCAAGCCGAGGCGTCTCAGTTTGTTACCACCCCTTCCACAGTTTTTTCAAAGCATTTAACTACATTCGCAGTCTATGGTGATGTAGGTCCCTTCCGGACACTGCCAACAAACAAATTCGTAAGTGCACCAATTCATGAAAAGATGACCTCACGTAATACTGCAAATACGGTAGAATGTCATACGGTTGGTAAACTCAAACGTTACTTGTTTACTTAACGTAACAGTTAATTTTGTATCAGATGATTTGGTGGCATAATTTTCCTGCATCAGATGTACATGTAAATCAAGAATTTCTTTATTATGGGACCTGCAGCATGCATGCAGCAGGATATTATGCAGAGAAATAGTAGACAGTATGCTGCTTGATATTTTATTTTTATGCACGAGCTTATTTCGGCTTTACTGGCTTCATCAGTACATCTGCAAACAATCGCATTTGTTTATATTTCACATAATAATATAACTTATAGAACTTTTCTTAAATATTGGATGTTGTACTCACGCCCTGATGATGTAAACGGAAAAAGGTCAATTTTCAGTAAATTACTGCTGCTGCTCTTGGACATAATGTTTTTTCAGTAACATTTTAAGGGTGTTCGATGATTTGATGTTGCACGTTTATTATAATACGTTCTTTATTATTTTGACGGTCTTAGAAATTCAAGTTTGTCAGTTAGTTGCTTACTGATAGATATTTATGATGTTGTGAGGTGTGCATCTATGGAAGTGTTGCTGGTGTGTTTGTAATCTCTGGTGTGTTGGTTATCTGTTATCCCCATATGTATAAAATTTCAACAATTTTGATTTAAACTGCGTGTGTTTGAAATCGACTTGTTCATTTAGTATATCATGGGGACAATCTTTACTGTATATGTATATTTCAGACTGCTCCAAAATATTAATGTTGGACATGTTGCGATCTTGTGCAGGATTTGTAGCGAGTTTTCAATATTGTCAGCTTCGTGTTTTCCATTTTTGAAGTGTGCAAAAAGGTGGATTGGTCTTTATTTGTTTCTTTCGTGTGTTCTCTGAATCTGACGTTGAAATTTCTTTCCGCCAGTCCTGTGTAAAATTTTGTGCAGTTATTGCAGACAATTCCGTAAATTCGAGGGTATGAGGGTTTTGGAAGTACGGTATGGCTTTTCCGGGTCGTAGTTCTGTGTTACTATTATTGATGTTATAACGGATAATTTTACATTTATATCTATTACTAGGGCTTTTATTTTATGGATAGTTTTCTCATTCAGTTTGTTGGTACGTAGATGGTTTTCCTTATTATATAATTAATCTCGTTAGCGTTATCTGAAAACGCACTACAAATCCTGCACGAAACTCTAAAAGATCAAATAATGAATATTTTGGAGGAATCTGAAATATACTTAGGCTACATACTAAGGATAATCCCCACGATATATTAAGCGAACAAACAGATTTCAAGCGCACACAGTTTTTGAAAACATGTTATTGAAATTTTATATAAGTAGGGAAACGGCTGTTCAGTGAACAGCTTGCTGTCAAAGTTGGATTTCGACGACTATCAAAATAATAAACTATTATATTAAACGTGAAACATCAAATCATTGAACAACTTTAAACGTTACTGAAAAAATATTATATCCAATAACTACGGACAGCAGCAGTAGTTTATTCAGAATTGACACATGTCCGTTTACAACATCGGGACCTGAGTATAGCAACATCCAACGTAAAAAATAAAAAAAAAACTTTATAAATTATATATTATGTAAAATATAAATAAATGCGATTGTTTGCAGATGCACTGATGAAGGCAATAAAGTCGAAATAAGCTCATAAAGAAAAATAAATTATCAACGTGCAAAATGTCTACTAATTCTGTGCATAATTATGAATTGCGTGATTTTTCAAAACTCTGCCTCAGTATCTACATCTAAACGCCGCAAACCATCTTAAGGTGTGTGACGAAGCCTGCTTTACGTATCACTGTCACTTGCCAGCTCTCTTTCCAGACGAGCGAGTGGAAGAACGATTGTAACCGGTGTGAGCTCGAATCACTAATTCTACCTTCATCAACTATTCGGAGAATCTACGTAGGAGGAAGCAATATAGTGGTTGACTCTTCTAGGAACTTACACTGTCTGAAATTTATCATTACATCTCGAACGCCTTCCAGCGTCTGCTACTGAAGACACACTATGTGTTCAAAAGTATTCGGACACCCCAAAAACATACGTTTTTCGTATTAGCTGCATTGTGCTGCCACCTACTGCCAGGTACTCCATATCAGCGACCTCAGTAGTCATTAGACATCGTGAAAGAGCAGAATGTGGCGCTCCGCGGAACTCACAGATTTCGAACTTGGTCATGTGATTGGGTGTTATTTGTGTCATACTTCCGTACGCGAGGTTTCCAAACTCCTAAACATCCCTAGGTCCACTGTTTCTGATGTGATAGTGAAGTGGAAACGCGAAGGGATACGAACAGCACAAAAGCGTACAGGCCGACCTCGTCTGTTGACTGGCAGAGACCGCCGACAGTTGAAGAGGGTCGTAATGTGTAACAGGCAGACATCCAGACCATCACACAGGAATTCGAAACTGCATCAGGATCCACTGCAAATACTATGACAATAAGACGGAAGGTGGGAAAAGTTGGATTTCATAGTCGAGCGGCTGCTCATAAGCCACACGTCACGTCGGTAAATGCGAAACGACGCCTCGTCTGGTGTAAGAAGCGTAAACAGTGGACGACTGAACAGCGGAAAAACGTTGCGTGGAGTGACTAATCATGGTACACAATATGGCGATCCGGTGAACGTCATCTGCCAGCGTGTGTAGTGCCAACAGTAAAATGCGGGAGCGGTGGTGTTATGGTGTGGTCGTGTTTTTCATGGAGGGGGCTTGCAACCGTTGTTGTTTTGCGAGGCACTATCACAGTATAGGCCTACATTGATGTTTTAAGCACCTTCTTGCTTCCCACTGTTGAAGAGCAATTCGGAGATGGCGATTGGATCTTTCAACACGCTCGAGCACCTGTTCATAATGCGCGGCCTGTGGCGGAATGGTTACAGAACAATAACATCCTTATAATGGACTGGCCTGCGCAGAGTCCTGACCTGAATCCTATAAAACCACTTGGGACGCCGACTTCGTACCAGGCCTCACCGACCGACATCCATACCTCTCCCCAGTGCAGCACTCCGTGAACAGTGTGCCGCCATTCCCCAAGAAACCCTTCAGCACCTGACTGAATGTATGCCTGCGAGAGTGGAAGCTGTCATCACGGCTAAGGGAGGGCCAACACCATACTGAATTCCCGCATTACCGATGGAGGGCGAAACGAACTTGTAAGTCATTTTCAGACAGGTGTACGGATACTTTTGATCACATAGTGTAGCTATGTATCTCACTGAGGCTTTCGCGCTTACTAGATCAGCCTGTAAAGAAACGTGCTGCTCTTCTTTGAATCTTCTCTACTTGCTTCGTCAATCGTATCTACTAAGAATTCTAGAACGACAAGCAGTATTAAAGTATTGATCGAACGAGAGTTTTGCAACCCAGTTCCGCTGTGGGTGCACTAGACATCCTGAGGATTCTTACAATCATTCACTCTGGCATCTGCCTTGCGTGCAATTGGTTTTATGAGCTCCTACAACTTTAAATCGTTTCGTACGCATACTCCTAAATATTTTCATGACTGTGGCTGCTTCTAATGATTGTTCTGCAATAATAGGCATTTCTATTTATGATGAGGCCAAACTGCCACTCCATGCACTAAGCGTAGATCTTTCTACATTTCGCCTACAATTTTGTAGGCTTGCAACTTCTCTGTATACAATATCATCTGCATAAAGCCTCATTATTATCCATTGGGTCATTTATACATATTGTGAAAAGTAATGGTCCCATAATGCTCCCTCGGTGTTCGCTCGAAGTTACTTTTGTCAATATCTCTCCGTTAAAGATGACATGCTGGGATCTTTTTGTCTGAAATTCTTCAGTCAAATGATACAGCTGTTATGATATTCCGTAATCTCGAACTTACTTCATACGTCCGCAGTGTCGCACTGTACGGGATCGGTTCGTCTCTTGTACGGAACAAGGCATCAACCTGGGTGCTGTTATCTACTCCTTTCTGTAGCACGGCCGCAAGGGGTAGCCGCGCGGTCTGGGACGCCTTGCCACGGTTCGAGCGTTTCCCGCCGTCGGATGTTCGAGTGCTCCCTCGTGCGCGCGCGCGCGCGTGCGTGTGTGTGTGTGTGTGTGTGTGTGTGTGTGTGTGTGTGTGTGTGTGTGTGTGTGTGGTCCTTAGCGTGGGTTGGTTTAAGTTAGATTAAGTAGTGTGTAAGCTTATGGACCGATGACCTCAGCAGTTAGGTCCCATAGGATCTTACGATGAATTTCCAAAAAATTCTGTAGCTCTATCGAACATTCGGAATTCACGGTGATTTCCGCGGAGGAGATTTTCGGCGCCCCAGAAAAGTGATAATACTCGAGCATACAACACATTTCAGAATTTCACAAAAGACTGAAATCAATCGTGTAGACTTCTGTTAGGTTGGTTAATAAGTTCGTAGCGTTTTTATTTCGCATGTTGATGTTGCGGTTGGCCGGTCGGTGTGGCCGAGCGGTTCTAGGCGCTTCAGTCTGGAGCCGCGCGACCGCTACGGTCGCAGGTTCGAATCCTGTCTCGGACATGGATGTGTGTGATGTCCTTAGGTTAGTTAGGTTTAAGTAGTTCTAAGTTCTAGGGGACTGATGACATCAGATGGTGAGTCCCATAGTGCTCAGAGCCATTTGAACCATTTTTTTGTCTCCGTTATGTACATGTGTTGTGTTTATTGAACTTACGGAAAAAGGCTATGAAATTACGCACCAACCCAATAGTTTTGTGCGATTAGTTGGAGCCCATCCTCAAAAATCCTTCTTTTCCAGTCCCTAGCATAACTGTGCCTCTGTTTTTCTCCGGGTGGTAAGTAATGCATGATGCGGTTTGAAGGCAGTAATACATCTTTCTTGTAAATAAAAATAAATATTTAGCCCCTTCTATTAAAACAAGGCAGGAAAAGGTATTTTTCCGTACTTAGATGTCCTGGTCGGCTAACTGAAGAACTCGGTTTATTGCAGACCCAGTCACTGGTTTCTGGATGTACCATCTTCAGATGATCGTACCTGTTCACAAACTATGGGTATTTATAACAGATTCTGTATAGAGGAAAATTGCGTTTCCTATTCGAATAGACTGCCTAAGAAGATCGCCCTCCTAATAGTAGTGTTAATGGAAAATAGACATTCCAACTCTACATTGGCAAGGCATTGTCACTTAAAACCAAAAAGCCAGCCCTGGTATATGGAAAATAATAAGCACGCAACATACAGTATTCTTCCGTATATTGACAACGTTTCCTCTAAGATATCAAAAATTCTCCGGAAATTTCAATTTAAATTATTTCACGGCCTCCATCTAAAATTGCATTCGCCTCTTCTAAACCACCAAGCCAGCTTTAGCTGAGTACTGTATCTCCACCGGGCGTTTCACTGGAATAAATGAAAACAATATTACTTATAATTACTTTATTTTTCACAGACATTAGTGTCCGTGGAGAAACGCATTGCTTAGGAAGCTATTAAATATGATAACAGCGGTCAGTTGGACACCGCTGGGAATCTCATCACTGTAATGCCGTCGTGCCCACATCTACTTTCAGTGGAGACGACAAAATGTGCCGAAAGTCTCGGATAAGAGCAAACCATTGGACAGCTGAGTGTCTTGCCTCCATCAGAGGAAGAAGGAAGAATAGCGATTAGCCCCCGTCTACGACTCAGGCATCGTACAAGGAGCACATACTCAAATTGGGGAAAGACCTTTTTTTTAAGTCATCATTCTTCTTCTGATTGTACTGATGCGGCCATCGACGAATTCCTCTCCTGTACCAACAACCTCTTTATTTCAAAGTAATACTTTCACTGAACGTTCTCAATTATTTGTTGGTTATATTTCAACCTAAGTCCTCTCCTGACATTGCTATCCTCAGTGAAAGTGAAGCAGCATTACAAGAAACGTGGAACGGAATGAGCATTCTAATGGGTACAGAGTATGGATTGAGAGTAACTCGAAGAAAGACAAAAGTGATGAGAAGTAACAGAAATGATAACAGCAATACACTTAACATCAGAATTGGGGATCACGACGTAAACGAAGTCAAGGAATTCTGCTACCTGGGCAGCAAAGTAATCCATGATGGACGGAGCAAGGAGGACGTTAGAAAGCAGACTGGCTCTGGCAAAAATGGCATTCCTGGCGAAAGAAGTCTACTAATATCAAACACAGGCTTTAAGGAACGAATTTCTGAGAATGTACGTATTGAGCACAGCATTGTATGGTAGTGAAAACTGGACTGTGGGAAAATCGGAACAGAAGACAATCAAAGTATTTGAGATGAGGTGCCACAGAAAAATGTTGAAAATTAGGTAGACTGATAAGGTAAGGAGTCAGGACATTCGTCACACAATCGGCGAGGAAAGTAATAAACGGAAAACTGACAAGTAGAAGCGACATGATGATAGGACTTTTGTTAAAACATCATGAAATAACTTCCATGGCACTAGAGCGAGCTGTAGAAGGGAAGAACTGCAGATGAAGACAGATTTGAATATATCCAGCAAATAAATGAGGACGTAGGTTGCAATAATACTACGAGATGAAAAAACCGCATCAAACCAGACTAATAAAAAAAACTTGCCATGCAGTTTTTACCCTCTACAGCTCCCTCTAGTACCATTTAAGTTATTCCCTCATGTCTTAATACGTGTCCGATCATCCTGTCGCTTCTTCTTGTCAGTGGTTTCCACCACACAATTTCCAGTAACCTTCTATAGCACCATACCTCAAACACTTCGATTCTCTTGTTTTACGGTTTACCTACAGCCCATGATTCAGTTTTATACAATACCGTGTTCCAAACGTACATTTCTGGAAATTTCTTCGTCAGATTAAGGACGATTTTTCATTCTAGTTGTATCCTTTTGGACATGAATGCCCTTTCCGTATGTGCTAGTTGCTTTTTAAGTCATTCTTTCTTCGCCCGTCGTAAGTTATTTTGCTTCCAATGTAGATGAATTCCTTCACTCACTTCGTAGTCCCCAATTTCCATGCTAAGTTCACCAACTTCCTTTCTGCTACTCTCTCAATCCATTCGTCCTTCTTCTGTACTCATTAGACCTCATACTGACAAATTCGTGACAGTATTACAGAAATCCTCCGTGAACTCAAGCTGGAATCTGTGGTGGGAAGAAGACGATCTTTTCGCCGAACACTAATGAGAAAGTGAGACCTGAGTTTCTCCTGGCGTATACAACTTTCAAATAACTTCCAGGAATTCAACCAGGTAACACTTTCAGCTGAAAGTGTTACCTGGCTGAATTCCCGGAAGTTATTTGAAACTAATGAGAAAGTTTAGAGAACCAGCATTGGCGACGAACTGCAGAACGATTCTACTGCCACTGTCGTAAATGAGGACTTGTACGTTTACAAGTGAAACAGGAAGGAGCATGACTAGCCGTGGTTCAAGTTACCCTCCGCTACGCATCGTTTAGTAGCTTGCGGAGTATGTATGTAAAAGTAGATGTAGGTCTAAATATAGGAGAGTTCCCGACGTTGACTACAAGATTCCATCAGAAGCAGATAAATACATTTGCTGTGCTTGTCTACAGTCATTTAAAAATCATTAATCTGCTAAAAAGTTTTTATCACTTAAATGACTGTAGCTTGAAAGCACTGGCAAGTTATGAGTGGCAATAGGGACGTAACTTGTGTTGATGTTCGAGGAAGATGAACCCGCTTGTTATCAGACCAGTGTGGCACGTGAACCACAACCGATGCGATGCGACTTACTAATAACATGGACATAACTCGGATGCTAGAGCGTTGGTGTAGTGCACAGAAGGAGCCGAGGGCATTGTTGCTCCAGCGAGTCATCTGGTCGTAAAGTGAAGTCAGAAGAGGGGAAATGGGGGAGGGAAGAATGCACAGGAATTACCCTCTGGCATTCTGCTTTGAGATTAGGTATTCCCCGCAGAGGAATGCGTGATATGCAGACGATGAATTTACAACCCGGCTGCAGATTGTCAGCTGCTCCATGCAACGTACGGCTGAGACCGAAATTAATGCTGCACAGAAGCGTGGTTCGTCTGGCAGCGGGCATGAGAACTGAATATCGATGTCGAGTTCCCAAGAAGTCAGTAGCTACTAAGAAGTGCGCTAGAAACGTATAGTGTTCGATGAGGAAATCTGAAACTCTCGTTTTGGTGTTAAGCCAATCGCACTGTAAACTGACTTCTTTGCCCATTCAACCATGCATATTTCAGTTCTTGTGCAGTGATTATAAGTGCGTTTTTGATTGTTATGCCCGCATCTCGTGGTCGTGCGGTAGCGTTCTCGCTTCCCACGCCCGGGTTCCCGGGTTCGATTCCCGGCGGGGTCAGAGATTTTCTCTGCCTCGTGATGGCTGGGTGTTGTGTGCTGTCCTTAGGTTAGTTAGGTTTAAGTAGTTCTAAGTTCTAGGGGACTTATGACCACAGCAGTTGAGTCCCATAGTGCTCAGAGCCATTTTTTTGATTGTTATGTTGACATTACGTTATTCTGAGGTCGAATTCGCGGACACTTTCGTAGCACCAGTCGTACAAAACAGTGCATTCTTGACACCTTTGCAGCTCTCTTGTACCGGAACTGCATATTTATTAGCGCGCTAGCTTAGATAAGGAAACCATCAAATACATCACTTCAGCTTTACGAACTTGTAATCCAATATGTCGACTTTTCGGTTTGCTTCTGTCCAATTGTTAATAACAGCATAGGACACGTGACGTCGCACAAAGTCAATGGCGTCACTTATTATAGGTGGAAGAATTTAACTCAAGATGTCGGATAGTATGGTAACTTCTCATGAAGTCAGATTCATTGGCGCCAGCATCTCACAACCAGATTTACACCTAACCGACAAAATCAGTTCCTCAAAATAATATCCAATAAATACTGAAAAAAAGAAAATAATACATTGTCAGTACTCCGTTTCAACCGCCACGTGTCCTGTGCTGTGATTATCTGACAGAAGTAATGCTTACAGACGCCTTGTTGGGCCACAGGTTTCTGAAGATAAATCATTGTGTCAGATGGTTTCCGTATTTAAAATTTCATGCTACGAAAATATACTGTTTCGATACCACAGCCCATTAAAGATCTCCCAGGGATGTGTCTTCTACAAAATTGTTAAGGCTTTCGTGGCCACTTGTTGACAAACTTTCTACTGGCTTCTGTCTCGGGTTCTTCGGCCGACGTTCGTCTGATGATTTTACTGACGTTTCACCAGCACGAGTGGCTGGCACTGTCAAAGCTTCACCCTCCATTGCCGGTTCGCCACCGGCAATCGACGGTGAAGCTTTGACAACGACAGCCACCCCTGCTGGCGAAACGTCAGTAATATCATCAGACAAACGTCGGCCGAAGAACCCGAGACAGAAGCCAATAGGCAGTTTGTCGAAGTGTCTTCTGTTATGTCGTTTGTGGTACGAAACTTTTTATATCCTTTCCGGTATCCACAATGGCCACCCAGCGCTTGGTGTTAATAGCCTTTTAATTTGCGATCAGCAGATCCTTGTTTTTACAGAGTTGCTATACTACCGTACCCGTCGGCGAAAACAGGACGTTCTATGCATCTCGTCCGAACGTATGCTATCTTCTCCTACGTCCACCTTAAACTACAAGTCTCCCACAAGAACTAGGGTCAGTGTCTTCAATTTAGAACAAAGTTCAAGGATGATGGAGAAGGGCAATTCGAGAAAAGGAAAGCTTCGTCCACAAGCGAGGAAGGTACGAAGCCATATGTGTTTTGGCATAACTCTGCCAGTGGAACTACAAAAAAATAAAGAAATAAAATAAAATAAAAAAATTGGCATGTGGCTATTGACATTGTATGGTAAACAAAGACGACCACTATGTTGTGTTACATCATTATTGTTTGGGACAAGAAGCTCCATCAGTGAACTGTACAATGGTGTGATATGTACGCAGACATGATTAGATGTGATGTAAAAGTCTATACGATTGTAGTCTGTGTTTACTAGTTGAAATATATTTCGACAGTGCTAGTTAGATACCGACGTTAATGGTTACGGGATTACAGAGTTGATTTTCACGAAGGGACAAGCAAATAGAAACTGCTGGGATGCTAAGTGATTGTATCGGGCCAAACAGACACGTAGTAGACATTCGCCGAACACCATGTTTCATGGATGCAGCAACGGTTACGGAAGATAGGGCAAGTGATTCCACAATACTACGACCGAGAATAACAAAAAACTGCACGAACTCCTGAAGTACAACAAAAGAAAAAAGTTTTCCGAATCAAACCAACCCAGGCAATAGAAAACACTTGAATAAGCAAACTTTGTGTCCACTCTGAGTTCAACAAATCTGACAAAATATTGCGGCTGACCGAGCGACAAAGTACTGTCGCTGATCGCTCGACGCGTTACCTATTGCGGTTGGCTTAAACAAATCGAGACGCCCAGATCTGTAAAGTCCCCTTAATTATCAAAAACAGATTTCGCAAAAGTTTTTGTTAGAATAGATGTGAACTTGAGATGTATTTTGTGAAGAAATAGTCGAAAATAATACATACACTCAGCAGAATCCTTGTTCTGGTGGGAAACTCCCCCGCCCCCTTTTTTTCCTTGGTTCTCATGCCGTGAACTTCCTTTATAGAGACGGAGCCCATGATGGGCAAAAGCCACCAGAACATACACTAAATACGTCGTACAGAATGAATCGTGTGAAAGTACAGTCTGCGATACCTCCAGTCGATTTCCAAGCTCGATATGAGAGGGGATAGATCCTACAAAATTGAAGTTTCTGATCCGCTTCTAAAATACCTTACTCCTCTTACAGACACTCATTCCTAAGGTTTTCTTGTCCTAAATCAGTGTCAGTTTACTTCGTTAGGTAGCACGCCACGCCCCTGGCTAGTAGACCCTTGTACTTCGGCGAAACATCGTCGTCCCAGAGTCGGCGAATGCTGCGGAACACCTAGCGTCGAGTGGAAGCATCATCGACCACTTTGTCTCTAACAAATGTTGTACCCCATGACGTGATCCATCACGCCCTAGACGAGAACAATATTCCGTATTTGTCAGCCATTTGAGTAACGCTACTAATATAATAGCACACGTAAGTAAATACAAACTCGCTATACATTGCTTGCAACACTATAGCTAGGAACACCAGCCACTTACTTTCCTCCAGGCAATACTTTTCATCTAGCCTTTATTCCAGTTCAAACGGTCCAATACAAAACTGAGAGAAATGGCACTGAGGTAAAATGACGACAATCAAGAAAAGCAGGAGTCAGATCCCACACCCGACCATCCATATTTAAATTTTCCTTTGTTTACCTATATCACTTAATACAACCATTGGAACGGTTCCGTTGGGAAGGACACATCTGATTTCATTTCAATCCTAGTCTAGAATGACAGTCTTCATCTATGGTGGGATATTAAACCCTGATATTCATTCCTTTTTCAAGGACAAAACTGACTCGTTAGCTTCTCACATCCGTTACGCGATCTCAGAATTATTATTTACCGTAGCTACTGGCCAAGTCAACTCAGTTTTTTTTACTCGTTCCGCTTTATGTTTTTATTTCATCTTGTAATTATCTTTCTAAAATTTTTGGGTGTACATATTTATGAAATCTTGAACTGGAAGAAGCATAAACTGAGATCCTCAAACAAGTTCAGTTACTTTTGATCTGTTTATAACAGCTATTCTTGGAAACAAACGAATCAGCCATCTGTCATGTTTTTCATGTTTCCACTAAGTAATGTTTTAATCACTTAGAACGAAAGTAATGATTGAACAGAACCGAGCAGTAAGAATAAATATGTGGTATTCACTCGTGGGTGTCCATTTCCAAAGACGTTTTAATTTTAAACGTGCCCTATGGGACAAATTCTCTGAAGAACTTGACAAAGAGGTGCAGAACCTTGATGCTAGCCCGGAAAAATATGACACTTTCATTGAATTAGTTAAAACTGTCTCCCGAAGAAATATCCCCCGAGGCTGCAGAACTAGTTATATCCCTGGACTTGACGGAAACTCAAAGGTTCTTCTCGAACATTACCAACAGCTCTTCGAGGAAAACCCTTTTTCAGAGGAAACGGTGGGAGAAGAACTCCTCCAGGCCATATCAGCCTCAAGAACAATGAAATGGTGTAATCTAATCACAAACCTAGACATGAAACAGAATAGCTGAAAGGCCTGGAAACTTCTTAAAAGCATCAATATGACCCCTCATCTAATACACAAAATTTGTATAAGGTCACACCAAATCAAATAGCAAATCAACTTCTACTTAATGGTAAAACCAACAGGAAGCACCCAAGAAAGAAACTACAGAGAGGCACTCAAGAAAAAGACCATCTGGGCACCCCCTTTACTCTGAAAGAATTAGAAGATTCCATCTCCATAATGAAAATTAATAAAGCCGCTGGCCTAGATGATCTACGCCCAGAACAAATAAAAATGTTCGGACCTGTTACCAGACGGTGGTTACTAGATATGATGAACAAATGTGTTCTTGAAATGAAAATCCCCAAGACTTGGCGGAAGGCAAATATAGTAGCTATACCAAAACCTGGAAAAAAACCCACAGACCCTAAAAATGTTCGGCATATCTCCCTGCTTTGTCAGCTCTATAAAGTCTTAGAAAGAATGATCCTTAACCGCATCTCAGAACATGTAGACAAGAATATGATTAAAGAGCAAGCAGGATTCCGCCCAGTAAGGCATGCTGTGCACAAATCCTCAATCTTACACAGTACATAGAAGATGGATACGAGCGGAAACAAATTACAGGTGCAGCCTTTATCGACCTTACAGCAGCTTACGACACCATAAACCACAGTAAGTTAATATCAAAAATATATAACACCACAAAAGACTACCGACTGGCGCAATTCATCCAGTGCCTGTTGCAGAATAGACGGTGTTATGTCACGCTGCAGTCGAAGAAGAGCCGATGGCGGACCCAGAAAAACGGCCTACCTCAGGGTAGCGTCCTCGCCCCATTGCTGTATAATATTTATACCAATGACCAACCGATCAGCATGGACGCTCGCTCCTTCATCTATGCAGACGATACAGTCGTTGCCACTCAGGGAAAAACCTTTGAAGAGGTACAAAGTAAATTAACTTTAGCGATTGAAAAGCTGGGTGACTATTATGATAATAACCACCTCAAGCCAAACCCAGCAAAAACCCAGGTCTGTGCTTTTCACCTACGTAATAAGGAAGCAAAGAGGAAACTCAACGTAAGCTGGAAGGGACAACATCTATCTCACTGCGACACACCAAAATATCTTGGGATTAAACTTGACCGTGCTCTCACCTACAAGGAACACTGTTTGGCCACAAAGATGAAAGTGAGTGCCAGGAACATCATCATCCGCAAGCTAACAAATAGCAGATGGGGAGCGCAACCTACAGTTCTCCGCACGTCAGCTTTAGCTTTATGTTTCTCCACTGCGGAGTACTCGGCACCCGTTTGGCAAAATTCCACCCACGCTGAACAAGCAAATATAGCATTGAATGAGACTGGACGCATCGTGACAGGATGCCTCCGCCCAACTCCCACAAAGCAGCTGTACCACCTCATGGGCATAGCCCCGCCAGACATCAGAAGAAGGACTGCCGCAGAAGTCGAGAAACATAAACAGGAGACAGATCCCAGCCATCCAATGTTCGGATACAATCGTCAACCTCGTCGACTTAAATCAAGGAAGAGTTTCCTACGAACAACTGAAGCAACTCTTTTATCGCCTAGAGCACGACGACAAGAGCTTTGGTACAATGTGGACCCAGGAAGACCAGGGAATAGCCCCAGGGAAGAACCCACAGCTGGCTCTGAACTCCCATATACGACCTGGAAAGCCCTGAATAGACTACGAACAGGCGTATCAAGATGCAGAGCAAACTTGGAAAAATGGGGCTACATCAGTGCAGATGAGCCCTGCGAGTGTGGAGAACAGCAAGACCCACAACACCTACTGGTCTGCAGGAAACTAAACAACCCGTGTTCGACTCAAGACCTATTTGAAGCAAATGACAAGGCTATTCAAGCTGCAGTGTATTGGGCTTCACGTGGGATATGAAAATCGCTCTGTTTCGCATCCTTAGCGCTTATCATTATATGTTACATACTTTTCTATATTATTGTAGTTAATTTACCTTATAACCATGTATTATTGTATTATAACTGCTTCTCTTGCATTGTAATATAATTTTTTTTGTAAAATGGTGATGTCTTGGATACGATAAATAAATAAATAAATACTCGTGGGTGTCATGTAGGTGCCTCTTCAAGGTATTAGGCATTTTAGCTGCACCATCACAACAGAAATATTCTTAACGAAATTCCTCATAAATTATCCATCACAATTTGAGAAGTACAATGATGTCTGAACCCACAACGGTAGAGGAAAAAACTGCCTTCATTACCCATTATTAGAGCAGTCAAAGGCTCAGAAATGAGTTCAAGATGCAGAAACAAAAATTTTTGACCATTTGCCCAATAACTTAAAATGTTTGGCAGATAGCAAAACAGCGGTTAAGTGTAACCTAAAATAATTTCTTGTGGACAACTCGTTCTAAGCCATGCATGATTTCTAGTAGAAACTGGTAGCTTTAAAAAAGGTAGTTTTTAATTGCATTTGCATGAGTAGGACTAAAAACTATGTTTATTAATGTTAATATTAATCATATGTACATATCCTGTAAATTGACTCGTTCCGCATGATTTCGGTAAAAAGAGTCGTTCAAATCACCTATGGAACATGCAACTAACTGGATTCCTAAATGACAAATGAATAATTCAGCAGAATTAAGACTGAGAACGACATTAAAGCGTAGTGAATGCATTCGTTATCTGAAGTCCATGAGTCTCGGCACTTACTACGATCTGAAATACGTAACATTATTAAAGATACGTAAAACTGTAATTACACAGAGACACGATCAGTTAGGACAGTACGGCTAGTATATTTCCGATGGTATCATCATTTGCTGAAGGGAATGTACGCGGTATGAAAAAAATACGAAAACATTATTTCACTACACCACTTAGTCTCTGCTGTATTAGCCCTTAACCTTAGCAGCCAACGATACGGCAACAGTTTGAAATTTAAAGTTCGGAAATCGGCCACGGGGAAAAGCCGTTAAAGCCGCCGAAATGAAAGCGTCAGCCAGATTAAACTCCAGCCGCTACTTACGACTCTCGCTTATTAAAGTAAGGTTACGCTGAAGCGTGAAAAAGCAGCGCTGTTCTCGTAAATTAATTAGTAACTTTGAAAAACTTTTATTGGCCATAACAGAGGTTCTTAATTCACCTTCGTAAAAGTGTTATAAACCCCAAATAACTCACTGCCATTCTTTGTGTTTAACTCTAACGATATTTTTTTTACTGCCCATGCCAAGTTTATTTGTCCAGAAAATTTCAAGGAGAACGCTCCAGGAAGCTGTTAAATTTATTTTAACTACCCAGACAAACAAGTAATGAAGAGAGTGGATAGAACATGCCGAGGTTGCAAGAAAAAAGGAATACATATAGACTGTGTAGCATTCGCATACAGTGTTGTGATACTGTCGGAATCATTAGAAGAGACTAATTTAACCACTTAGTCCCAGAGACCATTGCCTAAAGAAGGTTTATAGATCTCTGGCGAGATGGTACTACAAAATATGACGAAGGTCAAGAAATTTCCCACGTGTATGACATTAGAAGAAAAAATTCAGAAGTTCGTGAGATTTAAATTTCCTGGAGAATGGATAGAAACAGGTGTGATAGAGAAAAAAAACTGTAGGAGCACGACTAAACTAGATGAATCTACCACGAAACTCACCATCTACTGTAACTAGAATCAATCAATATACATTTAAGTTATTAGATAGTGAGCCGCCCTGGAGCCCCATTGGAAGCAGGAAATTTTTAACCTTGTAAGAATGTGATTAGTTAGGAGGCTAGAACTTTCGGGTTCAAAGGATCATATTGGGAGGTTGAAGAACAGGAGACGGTCAGTTTAGGACGATGAGCGAACCAAGAATTGTATACATACAATGACTCTTAGACACAGTCAAGTAAAGGAGGACTCAGGTGCCACAGCCACGAAGTTATTAGCTTTTTCCCTTGGTTCTATCATGACCACCGTAATTTCTTTTCACTGTAACTTTTATCTGTCTATATCTCTAATTTACAAAATTTATCGGTCTCGATTGTGCTAGCAATCATGTTCAGGTCGTATTATGATTCAGTTCTTGAATGTACAACGTATCACGTGTTATACTGTGTTACAATATTTTATGATCTGAAGACGGTTGCTAGCACAATCGGAACTGGTAATATTTTATAAACTTGCGATCTAGACAAATAAAAGTTACATTGAAAATCAAGATCGCTGCTCCACATTCATGATCATGTCAAGCCTAATTCATTTTTTTCCACGCTGTCAGCTGATAGTGTCGTTTTGCCATTTTCTAGCGTTTATTCATGCGGATTGCGTTGTGCGTTACCAAACGGTAAAGAGTTTTTTTTTAGACACGCGTTCACTAACGGTTCAAACTGAATGTTGATAAAAACACACATTATAAGGAGCTGGCTTGTTTAATTATTCTGCGACCGTGAGTTTTAAATATCTCAAGTGTTCCAATGTTGTTCGCAATGGCGAGTCGGACTCAGTACGCAATATAGCAAGCAGGCTCTATGTAACTACTATAATTAGTTGTTAGCTCATTGGGATAGCCGTAATGGCAGCTAAATAGATCACGTCCAAGCCGGGTAAATCGGATCATGATAAAAACTCAGCGACACTTACAAAAGATGGTGTGTTAAAAATACATATATGGCATTAGCGTCAGAAAAAATTAAAAGTACAATGCAGTACGTCTATTTGATGGCAATTATTATTATCAAAAATAACTTACACGTCCGTACATATAGAGACTAGGAAGAGAACAGGAACGAGAAGAGAGAAATGCGAAAGAAAAACAAATATTTTATTATCCTTTGCACGGCTTGCAACCAGAGCCATCAGTATTTCAACTTCAAATACGAGGGCTGTCCGTAAAATAATGTTCCCATGGCGCTACAGTCCTGAAAAGCGCTGGTACTGTGGATCCCGCGATTCTGTAGTGTACCTTGGTTCCCCCACTCCAAAGCCCCTCCCAAGCTAGGCTGCCTGCGGAGCTCAGTCTTGGCTTGGCAGCCGTATGTGATGAATCTCCCATCGCTTCGCCCGCCTGGTGTGAGCTGCGCTCGGTGATCCATTTCCTCTCCGCAGAAGACATTGCGCCGGAATAAATCTATTCCCAGCTATGCGAAATCTATGTAGACAAGTGTATGAGCGTACAACACGTGCGCAAATGGTGCAGAGAGTTCAAGAACGGGCGTACTGACGTCCATGATAAGGAGCGTTCCGGACGGCCATCTGTTTCTGACGAAACAATCGCAAAAGTGCAGGCAGTGGTTCTCTCAGATCGAAGAGTGACGGTTCGTGAGCTCTCCGAAATGATCCCTGATGTTAGAAAAACCTCTATTGGCAAGATTTTAACGGAGCATCTAAGGTTTGCTCGAGGTGGGTGCCAAGAATGTTGAACAAAGACAACAAACGTCAACGCGATGAAGCGGCCCAAGAACTTCTTCAAGATCACGGAGCTTATCGTGAGGAATACTTCGGCTCCATCGTCACTGGAGACGAGACTACCGCACACCCGAAAGCAAAGAACAGTCCAAACAATGGAAGCACCCAGAGTCGCCGAGATCGCGAAAATTCAGACAAACGCAAAGTGTCGGCAAAGTGATGGCAACAGTGTTTTGGAACAGGTAGGGGGTATTGTTGCGCGAGTTCTTGTCCACCGGTACAACAATCAACGCTGCTAAGTACTGCGAGACACTGCAAAAATTGCGCCGTGCAATTCAAAACAAGAGGAGGGGTATGCTGTCCAAGGGGGTGCGTTTGCATCAGGATAACGCTGGACCGTACAGCGCTAAAGCCACCAACAAACTCATCGCAAAATTTGGATGGGTATTGTTAAACACCCACCCTACAGCCCGGACTTAACCCCAAGTGACTACCATCTCTTCCCTGACATGAAGAAACACCTGGGTGGAACTCATTTCGGCGTCAGAGAAGAGCTGGAAGAAGAGGTTCTTAGGTATCTGCGCGGCTTGGCGGCAGATTTTTTTGACTCTGGCACTCAAAAGCTCATACACCGCAAGCGAAAATGGTTCAAAATGACCCCAAGCACTATGGGACTTAACATCTAAAATCATCAGTCCCCTAGAATTAGAACTACGTAAACCTAACTAACCTAAGGACATCACATACATCCATGCCCAAGGCAGGATTTGAACCTGCGACCGTAGCAGCAACGCGGTTCCGGACTGAAGCGCCTAGAACCGCTCGGCCACGTCGTCCGGTTGCTAAAATGTATTGACCTCAGTGGCGACTATGTAGAAAAATAGGTTAAAGTCTGAACTTTCCAAAAATGTACGCATTCAAGAAATAAACATATATTACACTGTGAAAAAAAATTGGGAACCTTATTTTACGGACACCCCTCGTATTATGTGAGTCTCATCACAAAAAAAGTTATGTTCAAGCAAACCATCACAACTGCCCAAATAAAAAATCACAAAGTAATAAATGTGTCTCTTGAATATCCTTGTGTTTCACAAAGTCACCCTGCGTAGACAAATATAGTACACGTCTGCCATGTTCAGATACACTTTGTAAAAATACTACTCATGCATATTTGTAGAATTATTACAGCAGATCATTTTTAATGGATAATACATGTCACTTGAATGGGTTTACTGCTGGAGTTTCCTTAGGCCAACGTTTACAATTGTTTTGACTGCTTCGTACGCAGCTCGTTGACACTGGAACCTCAGTTGCAACACAATCACGACTTACTGCCGGGAAGGATAAGCTTTCGTTACTGCTAGTGGGGACCAGGTCTCTGAATAAACCAATAGATTGTTATTCTTTACGCTGTGTTGTGTTTTCATGACAGTTTCTGCTCTTGTTTACAGAAGGTTCTTTATGGCCAGTTGCAGTCTCACTGAGTTAGCTGACATCTCTCTCATCTATGTGGAGCCTCGATGCGACATTCGAGAAGGAATACGTCTATATGCAAAACGGTTTACGGGGAGAAGGATACCAAACCATTTCACATTTCAAAGGCCTGATGAACTTCGTGAAACAACGGCTCTTAGAACAGATTGGCGGACAGCACTAACGCAGGAACTAAATACCCCCAGGGAACTAAATACCTCCAAGGAATTAAATACCTCCAGTGGCAATGTGTGCACTAATACATCCAGTCAAGTACCAGGAGGTGCTGGGCCTATAAGCTGACGACCTCCCACAGCACATGGAATTCTGCCAACAATATTTTCACCAAATTGTAAACAACCCTCACTTCAAACCTGTAGTTTGTTTACCGTCGAGGCTGCCTTCTCCAAAGGTAGGAATAGTAAGCAGCCACAGTGTTCAATGTCTGGAAGATGGAAAGTCCTAAGGTAACTCGTGGGTTCCACCATAAAAACAGATTTATCATAAGTATCTGGGCTGATCCTGTTCAGGAACATTTGACTGAGCCGTGTCTTCTGCCTAATGCACTCGGTAGGGTACGACAGCAAATGCTGGAAAATGTCACGATAGCATCCAGAATCAAGGAGCTCTACCTCATTTTGCTGTTGATGACATAGAACATTTAGATAATGTGTAAAATGGGCACGGCATTTTGATTTTTGTAACTATCTAATTGCACGTCAGAGAGAGAGAGAGAGCAATTTACGTTACTGTTAAACAGTCTTTGGTCTTTTTGTGGCACAGCCTTTGCCTCCGCCCAGTCTGATACATTAGGTAATGGACGTATTTAAAAATACTGTGTTGACTTGTGATTGTACCTGTTAGATGAAAAAAGATTTATTGTGAAGGACAGCGAAGATGAATATGATGTACATACTGAAAGGCAAAAAGAATGTAAATTCTGAATATTTTTTAAAGAGAAGAAGTTTGAGGCAAGGCTGCAACATTTCGCAGCTAATTTTTCGTAATGATTAATATCAGCTAGATAAGTCTGTTCACTTGCTCAGAGCTGAGAGAAAGACCAGCCCATTTCCATTAGTCCTGCATTCATATACCAACTGATCAAGCTGTTTGCTTTTTATATAAATTCTCCGTAAACACTGTATTCTTTTCAAATCATTGTTCATTTTGTTAAGCATAGTGTTGTTCAGACCAATGAAGATCACGCGAAGTTTTACTCTGTCTTTTTAATGCGTACTTAATTCTAAAATCGCTGTCCTGTAATATCATTTCATGCGAATAGTTACTCTCCCCATCCCACTGTTTAAAGAAGGTTTATCATTTCGCATTACCATATTGTCCGCCTCGACAGATGAATGGTCAGCGTGACGGATTGCCGTCCTACGGGTCGGGGTTCGATTCGCTGCTGGGTCGGGGATTTTCTCCGCTCAGGGACTGGGTGTTGTGTTGTCTTCATCATCATTTCATCCCTATCCGGCGTGTAGGTCGCCCAATGTGGCGTCGAATGTTATAAGACCTGCACCAAGGCAGCCGGACCTGCCCCGTAAGGGGCCTCCCGGCCAATGACGCCAAAGGCTCATTTTATTTCCATTACCCTATTGCACCATGTGGTATGCAACAGTCTGAATATTGTTTGGAAATGTTATTTAGAAATAGAAATTTAGCTTAGCCGCTGCCTGCTTGCTGTTTTCTTTTGTACTTTTGAGAAATCTGCAACAATGTTATCAAGACGTGAGGTAAGTGGAAATTTTGATTAAGGCCAGATAATTGTTTAACTTCAGTGGCGCCCTTAATATAAAGACAAGTTGTATTCAGACCAGTTGCAGTTTCACTTCAGATTAGGTTCTATCTAGTCAAAGGTTAGCATACGAGTTTAAGTTGGATAACAGTTTCTGTGTACATAGTTTTGGCAATACATAGACTTTTATAGAGTGGAAGATAAATTTGGCCAAATTTTGATAAAGAAACGCATGTGGGGAACTTACAAATGTTTTCAACAATCGTTGGATTTGGAGGGGTGGACAGTACCGTGGTCTTTACCTTATCCCAACCTAATTCGTACGGAGTTCCTTTCGTGAGGTGAGACGTAGGCTTTGGTGTACGACACACGCACAGACACTTCGGAAGTGCTGAATGTACTGCCATTATTCGTGCAGCCATTGTAGTGAGCGTGTTAGATATTCATTAGCAAGCAGATGCTAGTCGTGTGTTAACACAAATGGACGATATTTCAGCAATATCTCTAAAAAATATCCATCACACGCTAGTTTAAACGCCGTCTCTGGACATTATTAACGTCAAAGCCTTCATGTATCACTAGCAGGGAAACGGTGTGCCTGTGGCATTTTTGTCACGTACTGTAAATAAAGTGTATGTTTTAAGCGCCTGGAAACACTATAAAATTTTGTACAAGTAGTTTATTTTGCATCCCCTACAAATACTGCGTAGTAAACTCTAACGAGTTTGGAATAGCAAATCAACATTATTTTTCGTGCTTTATTAAGTGCCACTTCCCTATGATATAAGAATGTAATACTGTCCTTCATAAATACATTGCGTACCATTATGTGTTACTGATGCATGTATAACTAAAGGATACTGTATAAATACAGACATTGTAACGATAAATGATATAACCATGTCTCGAAGGACTAAAATGACAGTAAAACATTTCTCTTTCTGTATGGGGCTCACGAATCGTGCGACCATAGATTGGGGACGCCGTGACATACGTAAGTTTGGATCGGTCCTGGAGTCCTGCTCATATAGCCGAAGTGGTGAAGGCAAACGCTTGCGATGAGCGGTAAAACTGGGTTCGAGTCGCGGTCCGGCAATAATTTTTATATCTCAGAAACAGCTGTCGTCAATCCGCATTCGTAAAACCGGAAAGAATTTCGTAATTATTATGTGTGCCATCTGTATACGTATCGATAATTTCTTCGTAAGTCGCACGTCATTTTATCTGTGTTCACGACACTCAGTTTTCATCTGATGATGGCCTTAGAAGTCGAAAGCCGGTTCGGCGTCACATAAGTAATATTTTGAAACACATGAGGAAAGGGCTTACTATATCGTACTATTGTCATAGTCTGGATGATGGAAAATTCAGTTAAAGTGAATTTGAGAACTCTTTTAAAATTTTAAAAAACAATTTTTCGCTGTTGATATCTTTCCTCTCTTAACAGTGCACGAATTTCACATACCAATACATAAATTTATTGATTCACTGCGGTAAATAGCTGTCAGGACCACCTTGGCACATAGGGTTTTTACTGAAGGATGGAAAATACAGTGTAGTTTACGATACGGAAACACCAAAAACGAAACTCATTAGCATGCCTAATACGGTTTAGCAAATTCAGTTAGGTTTCAGTCGTTTCTAAATCGATATATAAAGGTCCAGTATGGTCCTCAAGGTAAAGTAGAGGCAAGTTCAGGTAACTACGACGGAGGTGAACAACGACAGCGCATTATCACGGCGATAGCGCATCTTTTTACAAACTAGACCACAAAGGCTCAATACTAATGAGATCTGATGACTTTGGTGGCCAGGAGAGATACGACAGTCCACCCTCGTGCTCACAAAACAATTTATGGGCGATGTAAGCTGCGTGAAGAGGGACTCTGTCTTCTTGGAACCATTGGGGAACACACGTTGTACTACTAGATGGACATCAGCCACGAAGGCATAATTCTTGGCAGTAATACTACATTGCAGAGTAACCATGGGCCCATGGACTACCACGATATGGCTGTCAAAATAATCAGCGAATCCCCGTCATGTTTCATTCTTGGGATGTAACGAGATTTAACCGACCAAACGACTTTGTTCCTTTGCTCCACAGTTCAGCTTTTATTGCTTCGGCACTGTGTTGCCCCGTTACGAGCATTGGCATAATTGATGTGTACCTTTGGAATTCCAGCGCACCATGTAATTCGCTTCTCAAGGAACTTCCTTGGTGTTGTTTTGATGCTGACAGGGTTAGCGAGTGCAACATTCAGTTCTGCAGTGACATTTCCAACTTTTATCCTCACATTTTGCGTTACAATCCTCTTCAATAGCCGTCTATCACGATCGCTCAAGACACACTGTTGTCTTCGTTGTGACTTAGTGGATGATATTTTTATCGCTTTCCTTGTATATGGGACAAATCTTCGATAAGGTGCCTCTTGAAACACCGAACACTTCGACTACCTTGACTTCGGAAGTACCCACCACACGAGCACCAACAATTGGCCCACTCCCGAATCCACTTAGCTCGTATACAAAGTATTTAACAAATCCACAGAACGCTGTTCTGACTACGACCGAAGTTTCCAATTTTCTGATGACACTTCACAGGTGTAGTACGTGTTCAAATACATGAACGCAACCTGCAGGATTTACTGGCATTTGCGTTTATGTTCAAGCATACATTTCTTGCGGTGTTTTCATACTTTTGTCCATCCCTTGTTGACACGACCGAAAGAAAGTTACCAGACACGATTCTCAATGAACAAAGTGATTTTACCACGATAGATATCTTTACAATGACGCTCTTCATTAAGTGCAGAAATACTATTGGATATCTGGCAGCACCTCTAGGGAAAGATTAGTCATGCAACTTTTGGGGAGGTGCTGTTTAGCCAACTGTCTGCATCGTGTATAAAAGCACTCGTGCCAATTCACGTTTCCTGCTGCGATACGATTTGGTGAACCTTTGCAAACTGTTTCCATATGAGTATTAACATCGTCGAAAGGCCAATGACAGCGTCTTCTGATTGCTGGATTGTACGAAATAAGGGACGAGCGTGAGGCAGTGTACATAGGTGAGTCAGATAGTGCATTTGAAGAACGTCTTAAAGAGCACTAACGGTATGTGCACGTCTAGGAAGCCAACAAGTTATCCGTAGCTGAATACAGTGGAACATTCGGTCAGGACACATACTTTTTAGATGCGCAACTTAGCGAAAACACCCTACAGATATAAATGAAAAGTCACAAAGGCAGTCGAGTTTAAACACCCGTAAATTTTTAATCGTGACGACGGCTTTAGGGTGCTCGCAGTATGAGTGCCTGCTCTCATTGCTACGAGGGCCTACCAGCATAGTATGTAAACACAAACCTGCCACACAGCAACTGGTATATCGGTGAATGTCAATGAATAGCCAGTCAACATTTCCAGCAATAAATGCTGTGCCGGTTGACCGCATATTTGGTATCTGCCGTTGATTATATAGCCGGCAGGGAAATGAGTAGCGACCATCTACTGAGAAATGACGATACGTCCGAGCAGCATGTACAACCGAACCAAAAAGTATTGGCACAGTTACATTTTAGTGGTTGTAGGTTAAACGAAACATATATTTCAGAACAGAACCCAGACAAATGCCACCTTGCATAACATAGGTTACAAATATCTCCAAGTCACCTGTCCGTAAAATAACATACAGTGTTATGAAAACAAACATTGCTCTTCTGCATCCAAGAAAGTATTGGCACATGCGTATGAATCGGACAATGTGTTCGTTATCTTCATTGATGTTCACATTCTAGTAGCTAGTGTGCATCCCTTTAGCATCTATAACAGCAAGTAAACGCCTAGGAATGCTTTGTATTAAATTCCGGGTGATATCAGGGGTAATTTTCAACCATTCCTCCAGGAGCACTTTCTCCAAGTCGTTTTTACCGGACGGACGCCTTTTTTCTGACTTGTGTGTCAAGGCGAGCCCACAGGTTCTCAATGGGGTCCAAATCAGGGCTCTGAGGCGGTGTTAGAACCCTTCCGGGTGCACTGTACAGTAACCACTCCCGGGTTTTCTTGGCAATATGTTTTGGGTCGTTGTTTTGCTGGAAGTGAAACACACCAGTAAGGCCCAATGTCAATGAACTAGCGTGTAAATTACCTCGCAACACGTCGAGGTATCTAGTATGATCCATTGTACCGTGGATTGAAGCTAGGTTTCCAACGCCGGACGCCGCAATACAGCCCTAGACCATGGTACCGCTCCCACCGTGTTTGACTATGGGATGCATGTGTTTGATGTCGAGGTGCTATTCGGCTTGCGCCAAACTTACTTTCTTTCATCAAATCCGAACACATTGAACTTCGATTCGTCGATAAATATCAGTGTTCCAAAACTCCATCGGCTTGCTGATGTAGCACTTGGCAAACTGCAGGCGTTTCTGCCAGTTACTTTCTGATATATATGGCTTTTCCCTGGGAGAACGTCGATGCATGTCAGCCTCATTCAACACATTTCGTTTAGCTTGAACACTAAGCGTCTTGTCGGACGTTGTCTGAACAACCTCAGCAGTAGTTGCTGCACTTGTGGCAGGTTCCTTCCGGGAAAGTGCGATGATATGGCGACGCTTTCGGGTTGTAAGCACTTTTGGACGTCCAGGACGACACTTATCCACTGTTGTTCCAGTCTCTTCATATTTATGAATGATGTCTCGTACCGTGGTGTTGCTAACAGACACCTCTGCTCCGATTTGTCGATAGCTTCTCCCTTGTGAATGGGGCAATACCACTCTCTCACGCAACGCCACTGAATGTTCCTTCTTCCTCGGCCCCATGCTCACCACTATCGCGCAATACAGCAACATACTAGCGACTGGGTCATCAACAACACGCAGTGTGTATTGCGTGAACAGATGGCGTTCCAGTACCTGAAAACCCAGCAATATACCAGAAGCCACGCTCTGTGCCAATACTTTTTGTGTGCAGAGGAGATACATGTTTGCCCTTAACACTGCATTTCTTTGTTGACGGTAGGCGCTGTGGGCAGAATTGTAATGTCTGGTATGTGAGGTAGTACGTACACGTGCGGCGTTTGTAACCAGCAACGATAAATACGCACGTGTGCCAATACTTTTTGGTGCGATTGTAGGATCGTCATGCGCACACGTGCTGTCGCATATGTGAGTACTGCGCAAGGATGTCCAACCTTAAAGCCTACCTGGTTTACACAAGAAATAGACGAGTATATTTGGTCAGCACATAATATAATTAACACTAACAATAACAACCGAGAGAGAGAGAGGGGGGAGGGGCGGGGGAATAGAGAGAGAGATGATGGCGGGGTTAGGGGCGCAGGAGGTATGTAGTTAACACATTTAAGTAATTAATTAGTCTATTAATTCACGATTCTGTATTCTAAAAAAGCTAGGTGGAATTAATTTGACATGAGATTTCATTAATAATATCCGCCCCCGGTAGCTGAGCGGTCAGCGCGACAGACTGTCAATCCTAAGGGCACGGGTTCAATTCCCGGCTGGGTCGGAGATTTTCTCCACTCAGGGACTGGGCGTTGTGTTGTCCTAATCATCATCATTTCATCCACATCGACGCGCAAGTCGCCGCAGTGGCGTCAAATCGACACCAGGCGAGCGGTCTACCCGACGGGAGGCCCTCGTCACACGCCATTATTATTATTGTTCATTAATAATTTTATATATAAGTGATTACCTGCCCCGAGATGACAGGGTGTTCTTGTGTCGTCTTCATCATGTTTATTCATCCCCATTACGGTCGGAGGAAGGCAACGGCGAACTACCTCCATTAGGGCCTTGCCTAGCACGGCGGTCAGGTCTTCCGAATCGTTCCACTACGCTCTATCAAGCAGCATGGGACTTCACTTCCATAAGTGAATACAAATTATAGAATGACATTTGACTGACGGTACTGTTAGATAACAAACATTGACGGTAATTGCCATCCACACGAAAATTTCTATCTTCCGCGAACTTGTAGTGATCAGAACCACGGTGAATAGGGTCCTTTGTCACAATTTTACAGAACTAACACACAATTTCCTTCTATTTACAAAAATTAATTTAATTTTACGTGTATGAATCTCTAGTTTCGCGGTCACGACTGAAGTAGCCGTAATATAACAGACCAGAGTCTGACGGATTGACCGGATATAAGAACGAGACTCTGGGGGGTTTCAAGTCTGGCACGGGCAACAGTGTTAAAAACGGGATGGACCAGTGAGACAATAGCATCGGGGTTGGTGTTTCAGACTGGAAAAAGTCAGTTTATCATAAGTTTAAATAAACTGAAATATATATTTTGCCTATCGTGTGATAGATGTACACTTCTTGGACCCGATTATTTACCTTTTCAGGGGTTGGACACCCCTGGTCTAGCGGGTCTCGTTAATTGTGCTGTGACCCGAAGACAGTGGATATAGGTTTGTGAAAAAGTGGCTGTTTTTCTGCAGGCCATTTTGTAACTTGCTTTTGAGAGCGCCAAGTGGAACTTCCTGTGGCGATAACCATTGTTTGTACTGCAGATGTCGAGTGTCAGTGTGTGGAAAGAAGAACCTGTTGGTCATATTACACTGACAGGCTTATTCATTGCATTTGGAACAGGAGCAACACGCTGTAAGGGCCGGTACTTCTATTGACAGTTGTCTCAATAAGCGTGGAGCATGTAGTGTGTTCCGCGACTACAAATTACAAGGTACTCATTTATGGCTATACACTGTTTTCTGTAAGTAAGATCGGTGTCTTGCCCTCTATTCCGAGTAACTGATGTTGACGGACATACTTAAGCCACGGGAGTCATTTGTGCGTAGTTGTTATTTTGCATAGCATGTTCTCATTGGGCAACTATAGCGCCCTCCCCAATGTACCACATGCATTTGCTCTGTTGTGAAATTGATGTGCAGTTGCGTGGCATCAAGGACGTCTGGGCGCAATGGTTGTTTAACAAATTGTCTTTTTTAAACAAAAAAAAAAAAGAGAATCGCCTCAGGGTAAAGCAAAGATGTATTGTAATACGCAAGCCATCATTTTAAATAGGGTTTTGCTGATAAGTTCCTGGTGTTTTAAATGTTAATGCATATACGAAATGTCAGGCGTGTAGATTACAGAACGCCTGCTCTGAGACTGAACAGATACAACAAATTTACGTTACTGTTGAGAGGTAAAAAGGAAATTATCATGTGGCGTTGGTGGGCGGGAGGCCTCATCCGGGAAAGATTGGCCGCCGGGTTGCGAAGTTTTATTTCAGGTGACGCCACACTGGGCGACTTGCGTGTCGTGTCGGTGATGATGAAAGGATGATGATGACAACACAGTACCCAGTCAACGAGCAGAAGACTCTCCAAGCATTCCGGGAATCGAAACTGGGGCCGCTATATGTTGTTAAACATGTTACCATTCAGCAACGCAGGAGGAGTGGTGAATGCTATTAATGCTCGTTGATTTTCAGATTGTCATCTACATGTTAACCTCCATAGGGATGAATAAGGAAACAGAAGGCTACTGAAGGTTTGTTCAACGTCTTTGGAAGTATACTGTATGTGGCAGTGGCCAGAATTTGATCATAGTTATTTATATAGAGGCCATAGTGAAGATGTGGGACAATGTCTGGAAGTTTTGGAACTATTTGACGTGCTTCAAGAATCTGAGCTTTTGAAGGTTTTAATAGTTTCACTACTTTGTTGAGTTTCTGATTATTGTGCTGCATGCTCAAACTATTATATGATAACATATTGTATGTAATCCAGCTTGTGCTCGGATAACAGATTCTTGATTGGCTTACTTTGTTTACAGTTTAGCATTGTGATGATAAAACAACAAAAATTTATTTTTTCCAGTTTAATATCATTGATTATTTTGAAATAAATGTCTGTGTTAGCACTGCCCACCACGCCATTCCTGTCTACTAAATTATGATATTTTGATATTGTGTTTTGTTGTCCTCTCGAAGGGGACAGGGAACAGATGGGGCTCTAAGCGGAAAATACTCTCCTTAAATTTATGGAAGTCTGCCAGTAGCCAAAGTGTGCAGCCTGTAAAACACAGAACCATCTTTGTATTGATCATTACTTAGGTCAAACTACGATGGACGACGAAAGCTCGTAATAGATTTACGACGCGACTTACCGTAGCGCGGTTCTCATTTTATTTAGGGAAAGACATCCTGATATCTGATCTTGCATCTGTAGCGTGATCACAGGAAATATAGAATGGGACTCAAATTATATAAAGCACCAGTGTCGAAGTTGCCTGAGAAAGCCGCCATTACTCTAGCTTCCCCGCTCTCCGATACGAAGCATTACTGGCAGCTATAAAATTAACGGCGTTGGGCACCAATTGCTTGTTTATTGTGTGCCACATTTAGCTTCTACTACTATCGACCGGGCAGACAACGCGCTTTTAAGAGACCAACACTGCTCTTCCTGGAGCAAGCACATTGCAACCAAACACTTACTGTTCCCCGATGAAAGAGAACGATTATCTTACTGTAATAGCTAAAACTAGGTTAAGAAACATTAAGAAACTAGACGTTTTGCATCCAAAGATCACTGTAAAAAAATTGGTTTTGAAGTGCCGACGACGTGATAGTCATTAGAGGTAGAGTGCTAGCCGCGCGGTCTCAGGGGTCTTGCCACGGCTCGCGCGGCTACTCCCGTCGGAGGTTCAAGTCCTCCCTCGTGTGTGTGTGTGTGTGTGTGTGTGTGTGTGTGTGTGTGTGTGTGTTATCCTTAGCGTTAAGTTAGTTTAAGTTACATTAAGTAGTGTGTAAGCCTAGGGACCGATGACCTCAGCAGTTTGGTCCCATAGGAACTTGGCAAAAATTTCGAAAAATTTTCAGAAGTGACAGGGGTGCCCAAGACAGTCGACCGTGTCCTTTTCAAAGGAAACATCCCAGCATTCATCTAACGTATGTAGCCAAACCATGGGAAACGAATGGCACGAATGGGAACTCTGCTTCTTAATGTCAGTGCTGTGTATTGACGTTGTGGTACATAAGTGTGGACATGACGCCAGATAAGTTCGAGTGGAGCGTAGTTGTAAGGACTGAAAGGTTTAGGAATGCAACTGGAACAATTTCACATATGTTACACATTATCTTGTCCGCCGTTAACGGTGAGGAAATTTCAGAGACTCGTAATCCAGTCATCTCTCACGTAAGGGAATAAGATCAGAACTCACTACCGTGAAAAATTTACACATCGGAAGACGAAATCATAGTGTTGTGAATAACATAAAGAAATTGCTGACACTACTTCAAAACGGCCAGTAAAAACTAAGTCTCAAAACTCGTGATTAATTCTTCCTAGAACAGTCAAAACTTCAACAATAGGATTAATTTCCACATCAATTTGCTTCATAAAGGCAAGTTTCGTTTCCTGTGGAAACAAAATGTTCTGAAGATGTCCTCCTGTGGCTGTCGTTGGTTGGGTTTCATTATCATTTTACAATCATTACTATCAAGCAGTTTCGTCTGTATATCCATTTTCAAGTGGTCGTATAATACAACCCTTCCTGTACACGTGCAGTGATGAGCCAAAACACTACGAACCCTTGTTTAATACCATGTGGGTCCACTTTTCGAATGCAATGCACTAGTGACGGATTTGTACCACAGCAACCACGGTGGCCGGTTCACTAGCTCCTGCTCGAAATAGACAGTAAAGAATCAAGTTCGACTCAGACCGTGTGTCACACTCATAATCTAGAGCACGCGAAGAGTGCCAACTTTACAAAACCAGGGCATCGCTCTTAACTCGTTGCTACACAGTAAGCAGAACCGGAACAAGGACCGCAAACGGTGCAGTATGATTGCACGAAGGATGAAGTTCTGGAAATTCTAAAATACGGAGTAATAACATGCAACATACGAGTTATGCCGCTCCAAGGCGTTCTAGTATTGAGGCAGGGATAACCATAAGTAAGACACCACAATGTGAACAGGAACACTGACACCTCTGGTTAAACGAGGGCAAATGGTCACCTGATCTGCTACAGTGACGTGATATCTGTCATTAAAGTCTCCCATTTCACACATCTCGTCCTCTGCGTCACCGATCCTGACGAAATAACAGACTCGCTAGTTACAGGTGGACTGTGCTGGCAAACTGCGAAGTGCTGCTTGCTGCCTATTTGAAAAATTCATATACGAGACTCCAACCTGCCGGTTATAGTTGGGATTCCCTGCTCCACGCTGCCGTGGTAGAGGATGTGGACCTGCTGGGCCTCCGTCTGCTGAAGGGTCAAACCCACTGACTGCAAGGTCACATCATCTGCTTGGTGGGTAGGCAGTGCCATCTACCTACATCGACATCTACATGGATACTCCACAAATCACAAGCGTCTGGCAGAGGGTTCATCGAATCACCTTCACAATAATACTCTATTATTTCAATCTCGAAGAGCGCGCAGGAAAAACGAACTCCTATGTCTTTCCGCGCGAGCTCTGATTTCCCTTATGTTATTATGATGAACGTTTCTTCCTGTGTAGGTCGGTGTCATCAAAATAATTTCGGATTCGTAGGAGAAAGTTTGTGATTTTTATATATATTTTTCCGCCTCAACGAAAAACGAATTCGGTTTAATGATGTGTACCCCAAACCCTGTATCACGTCAGTGACTCTGTCTCCCTTATTCCCTATTTCGCAATAATACGCATCGTGCTGCTCTTCTTTGAACTTTCTCGATGTACTCTCCGTTAATCGCATACGGTAAGGATCCCAGACTGCGCAGCAGTACTCCAAAAGAGGACGGACAAGCATAATGTAGGCAGTCTCTATAGTAGATTAGTTATATTTTCCAAGTTTCTGCCAATAAAACGCAGGCTACATTTTCTAAGTTTTCTGCTAATAAAACGCAGTCTTTGGCTTGCCTTCCCACAACATTTTCTTTGTGTTATTTCCAATTTAAGTTGTTTGTGATTGTAATTCCTAGATATTTACTTGAATTTACGGCCTTAGATTTGATGGATTTATCGTGTAACCGAAGTTTAACGGATTCTTTTTGGCACACGAGTGGATGACCTCACACTTTTTATTATTTATGGTCGATTGCTAATTATCGCACCATACACATCTTTTCTAAACCGTTTTGCTGTTAGTTTTGATTATCTGATGACATTACTACACAATGAATGACAGCATCATCTGCGAACAACGTAACACTGCTGCTCATATTGTCTCCTAAATCATTTTTATAGATAAGGAACAGCAGGGACCTTACAACACTGCCTTGGGGAATGCCAGAAATCACTTTTGTTTGCGAGATGACTTTCCGTCAATTGCTACTAACTGTGACCTCTCTGACAGTAAATCATGAATCCAGTCACATAACTATGATGTTACTCCATAAGCACGCAATTTCACGACAAGCCGCTTGTGTTATACATCACCCAGGCTGTACGTGTACCACCTTGCTGACTGTACACTGCGTGTGCTGAGGGAGCCCTAGGCTTCCGTTTCCGCGACAGGTACAGGTCTGAGCTCAATACCATCTTCAAGAACGCTGAGGCAATTCGTATTTACAACGGCGCGCCACAGACCACCTAGCTGAGCCCCGGTACCGCACGCGGCGCCGCCGCCTTATCAGCCAGCGTGCCTGACCTGCCGCAAGTTACACGAGATACCGGTTTGCCGCGTCCAGTACTCCTCGCCAGAATCTGAGCGAGCAGCATGGCCCGTTTCCTGTGTGCCAGAGAAGACATATTCATTGTAGCTGTCACGTTAATAAAATTTTATCAGAGATACCGCTGTTTCAATGACGCCTTTGGCGTAGGACCTCGGACCTCGTCCGCCGACACTTGCATGGCCACTGGCTTACCCATCCAACCTCGATGCTCACTGACGTACCCATCCGAGGGATAACAGTCACAGCAGGTTTCCGGAGATATGGAGCACCAGATGTCAACACACAGGTCACAAAATTTCCAGAAATTATGGGGCATTTGCTTGTGGGCCCAGAGCGGACCCAGATAGCATCCCATATGAATTCCATCAGTTTAAGGTCAAGCGATTTTCGTGGCTGAGACAGTAGCACCAGTTCACTATTAAACTCTTCAAACCACATAAGCGCGATTCTGCTACTACGGTCAGTTATCCCGGTTAAATATGCCACTGGCGTCAGAGAAGACATCAAGTACGAGGGGGTCCATATGGTGTCTAATAATCTTCACGTAGTCCGCTGTTGTCATTCTACCACATGGTCAATGGAACTGCAGTTGAATGACACCAATAGCATAATACTGGTTATATCTCTGAGAAGCCATTCTTCTGGGTGATGGCGTATTGCAGACACGACGATCGACATGGTGTAACTAGAGACGTGATTCATCCGACCACTCGACCCGTTTCCGTCGATCCACAATCCAATCTCAGTGATTACGCACGCGCTGTAATCGCAGTTGGCGATGTCGTTAAGTCAGCTTCGCATCACATAGGATTCTTCTGCTGCAAAGTCTCACGTTCATCAATGAACACTGAGCAGAGTTGTCCTAAACACATTTACCTGCACTGGCGCTGTACACTCTCGTCAGGTCTATCCTCTGGTCTCCGCGTTCTCTGAATTGAAGTGGAGATCCAACATCTTGTTGCACAGTAATATTTCTACTGTCATTCAACCACTTCCCACAGATGCTCCGGAAATTCCATTAAAGGATCACTAAGTTTAGTAAATCTTGCCTCAATTATCGAACAGAACGTCAAAACTGCCCCTTTATCCTCATTTATTAGATCATCATTTTTCTTTTCAGTTCTTTTTTGTATGGTATTCCTTAAGGATTTGGAAGCATGAGCTTCTAAAATGACTGTGGAAATGCTTCTCGCATTTATCTGCCCTTGTTACTATCAGGATCAGGAGGATAATACTGCGTGGTTACTGCATACAGTGGACGTCAGGCATAGATGCAGTTCAAAATCTGGTCGTGGTTTTGCAGTCAGTGCAATGTTTACAAATGCGGAGTTGGCAGATGCCCATTTGATGTATGGATTAGCACGGGGCAATAGCCGTGGCGCGGTACGTTTGTATCGAGACAGATTTCCAGAACGAAGGTGTCCCGACAGGAAGACGTTCGAAGCCATTGATCGGCGTCTTAGGGAGCATGGAACACTCCAGCCTATGACTCGCGACTGGGGAAGACGTAGAACGACGAGGACACCTGCAATGGACGAGGCAATTCTTCGTGCAGTTGACGATAACCCTAATGTCAGCGTCAGAGAAGTTGCTGCTGTACAAGGTAACGTTGACCACGTCACTGTATGGAGAGTGCTACGGGAGAACCAGTTGTTTCCGTACCATGTACAGCGTGTGCAGGCACTATCAGCAGCTAATTGGCCTCCACGGGTACACTTCTGCGAATGGTTCATCCAACAATGTGTCAATCCTCATTTCAGTGCAAATGTTCTCTTTACGGATGAGGCTTCATTCCGACGTGATCAAATTGTAAATTTTCACAATCAACATGTGTGGGCTGACGAGAATTCGCACGCAATTGTGCAATCACGTCATTAACACAGATTTTCTGTGAACGTTTTGGCAGGCATTGTTGGTGATGTCTTGATTGGGCCCCATGTCCTTCCACCTACGCTCAATGGAGCACGTTATCATGATTTCATACGGGATACCCTACCTGTGCTGCTAGAACATGTGGCTTTACAAGTACGACACAACATGTGGTTCATGCACGATGGAGTTCCTGCACATTTCAGTCGAAGTGTTCGTACGCTTCTCAACAACAGATTCGGTGACCGATGGACTGGTAGAGGCGGACCAATTCCATGACCTCCAGGCTCTCCTAACGTCAACCCTCTTGACTTTCATTTATGGGGGCATTTGAAAGCTCTTGTCTACGCAACCCCAGTACCAAATGTAGAGACTCTTCGTGCTCGTATTTTGGACGGCTGTGATACAATACGCTCTTCTCCAGGGCTGCATCAGCGCACCAGGGATTCCATGCGACGGAGGGAGGATGTATGTATCCTCGCTAAAGGAGGACATTTTGAACATTTCCTGTAACAAAGTGAAGTCACGCTGGTACGTTCTGTTGCTGTGTGTTTCCATTCCATGATTAATGTGATTTGAAGAGAAGTAATAAAATGAGCTCTAACATGGAAAGTAAGTGTTTCCGGACACATGTCCACATAACATATTTTCTTTCTTCGCGTGTGAGGAATGTGCCCTGAAAGTTTGGCCGTACCTTTTTGTAACACCCTGTATACATGTACACATTATTTTTACACAGGTACCAGAAAACAGTCTGCACAAGACAACCAGGGAAAAATATGGAACGCGTCCACACATGCAGCGGGGTAACGAAGCGTGGCAGTCCGTGTTCATGTGGCTTGTGGATGACAGATCAATAGGCAGTGAGATACGAACGGCAGAGTTGACGAGGGCAGGGATCACAGCGGACAGGTTCTCATTTCCGTCCCGCACAAGTCGAGCCATAAAGCCGTAAAGCTCGTGCTTTGGTATTTTGCATTCGGTACTGGTATGCCCACAGGTTTACGACCAGGACACTTCTATAGGGTAGCAGAAAGTGGACAAGGGCACGAAAGCGCAGTATGCGATTCTTTCTCTTTGTATGTTTTCGTGTATAAACTAGATACATGAGTGTGCAGCGGCTCTAACAAATGATCATTACCTTTTTATTTAATCTTCATATTGAAGAACTAGGATCACGTAACAACTGCAGTTTCTCTTCCCCCTTTGCTGGTTCTTATTATCCAGTAGTCCAGCGCTGCATGGAGTCTGTTCCATTCATCATGTCGTTCCCGATTTCTTGTTATTTTTGCCTTGAAAGCCTTCTAAATTAAATATTTCAGTTTTAAAAAGACTTCTTCGTATTATTTCCGATTCTTTGATGCTGAATCTCGCTTCTTCTTTTTCCATTTCTGTAATACGTGCAACTGTTGACTTCTTTTCCCAGAAATGAAGGAGTATGTGTTCCGTCTATCTGTTCTCATTCTTCCGATAGTGGTCTCTAACGGAGAATAACCTTCGATTTGTCGTTATTTCTGCTGTTTCCTTATATTTTGATAGATTTTCCCATTAATTCTCATTACCAATTATATACAGATCTTATTGCCCCACTATTTCACTGTTAATCCGTCTTTCAAGTATCTGTTCTGTACCCTTTCAACTTCAAGCATTCACATGTCTACAAGCATTGTGATCATACCACAGTGATATAGTGTTTCAGTCCTATATTTCTGGACATAATTTTTTTGTAAGATGTTTATTGTGAAACCATACGGCCTTTCTATTTAATAACCTCTTGCATCCACTGGAAATTTTTCTAGATCTTTCTGCTTTAACG
This sequence comes from Schistocerca americana, assembly GCF_021461395.2. Lineage (NCBI taxonomy): Eukaryota > Metazoa > Arthropoda > Insecta > Orthoptera > Acrididae > Schistocerca > Schistocerca americana. The sequence goes on along the minus strand of NC_060122.1, from coordinate 310,753,041 downwards.
TTTCTCCCAAAAATTTAAAGTTACTGACTCGCTCTATTTCAGCTATTGCTATTTCTATGTAGTTTGGTACCTTTTTTTTACGGCAGTCGTAAATGTCCTTTCATCTGAAACTGTAAGACCAAATCTATTCGATATTCTTTCCTGTGCAAAATGGTTTGCGAAAGCCAACCAATTTACCTTACTTCCACTTGATCTCCTGCCCAATGTTATTGGTTCAGTTCTGTGATCTTTTTTACCTACAGATTTCTGATCCTTTCAATTTTTATTTAAAACGCAGTCAAACAATAAATGTGATAAGCACTTTATTATTTTAGCAATAAAATTTAAAGAAAATTTAGGATATAAATTCTGGAAATAATCAAACCAGTGAAACACCGGGCGGAGAATAAGGAGCAGATGATGGAGAAAAGACTCGAGTTCAACGTCTCGTAGACTGCAAGATCATTAGAGACGGAACAGTATCTCGCTTTGAGGAAAGTCGGGGGAAACAGCGGAACACCTAACTCTGGATGGCAGGATGTGGATTTGAACCGTTGTCTTCCTGAATGCAGGATGAAGAAGAGGGAAACGAATCGGAGTGAGAGAAATAAAATTGTTGTTGATGTTGTTGTTGTTGTGGTCTTCAGTCCTGAGACTGGTTTGATGCAGCTCTCCATGCAACTCTATCGTATGCAAGCTTCTTCAACTCCCAGTAACTACTGCAACCTACATCTTTCTGAATCTGCTTGGTGTATTCATCTCTTGGTCTCCCTCTACGATTTTTACCCTCCACACTGCCCTCCAATACTAAATTGGTGAGCCCTTGATGCCTCAGAACATGTCCTACCAACCGATCCCTTCTTCTAGTCTAGTTGTTCCACAAACTCCTCTTCTCCCCAATCCTATTCAATACCTACTCATAGTTATGTGATCTACCAATTTAATCTTCAGCATTCTTCTGTAGCACCACATTTAAAAAGCTTCTATTCTCTTCTTGTCCAAACTATTTATCGTCCATGTTTCACTTCCATACAGGGCTACACTCCATACAAATACTTTCAGAAACGAGTTCCTGACACTTAAATCTATACTCGATGTTAACAAATTTCTCTTCTTGAAAAACGCTTTTCTTGCTATTGGCAGTCTACATTTAATATCCTCTCTACTTCGACCATCATCAGTTATTTTTCTCCCCAAATAACAAAACTCCTTTACTATTTTAAGTGTCTCATTTTCTAATCTAATTCCCTCACTATCATCCGTCTTAATTCGACTACATTCCATTATCCTCGTGTTGCTTTTGTTGATGTTCATCTTATATCCTCCTTTCAAGACACTATCCATTGCTGTCTCTGACAGAATGACAATGTCATGGAAAAAAAAAAAAAAAAAAAAAGAGGATGAAGGTAGAGACTAGGAGGTTAGTGCGCTGGAAATGTAGGGGAATACCTTTTTCCCACCTCCATCGTAGACAGGGATTAGATCACTAATTTTTTGAATAAATATTAATGAGAATATAGGTAAAATGTCGTGTGACTAGTGTCTCCCGTCGGGTAGACCGTTCGCCGGGTGCAAGTATTTGCATTTGGCACCCCTTCGGCGATTTGCGCGTCGATGGGAATGAAATAATGATTAAGACAACAAAACACCCAGTCCATCAGCGGATAAGATCTCCGATCCAGCCGGGAATCGAACCAGGGCCCTTAGGATTGACATTCTGTCGCGCTGACCACTCAACTACCGGGGGCGGACATGAGAATATTAGTGAGGATCCTCATCCTAAGATTACGTTGAATACAGAGACAGTTTTAATTCATTTGTGTCTTCCTACTATCCTTAGGATCAGCCGCATATGCATAATGTAAATCTGATGGATAAATTAATTTTCAAGGTCACATACTAGTGAAATGGAGCAAGAAACAAGACGTAGAATAAATAAAATGTAAATATCAAACCGTCTTCAGTGTTTTGTGAGTTTTATCAATCCAAGAAAAAAAAAATTTTTAGTTCCTAGAGCTATATCCACGACGATATTAACTGTTGATAACATTTCGAGTCCCGAAGCCGACAGAGGATACATGGCCAGGCAGATTATTTATTGGGAGTGAATCAAACGAAATTTACTGTGGGAAAAAAAGAAATGAGTGCATTTGGAAAAAGGGCATCGATTTTGATCTGACGAGGGCATACGCTACCTAGGGGATAGTAAATGTACTGATAATGGTTTCAACGTTCGTCCGTTAACAGATAGCATAGTGGCATAGATACTAAAGCGCGACGTGTGTCTACCCTTTAACAGGGAAAGCCCACAGTCATAAAGCTTAGTGTGGTGCGAAAGTGTGAAGCAAGCATGTAACCATTCCACGGAAACGCACTGGTGCTCCCTACAGCCAAGTGAGTAAGTTTGAATGGGGTCAAACTGTGGCCATCCGAGTGTCGAGAAGGTCATTTCGGAGAACTGCGACGTCAGTTGGTCGTGCTGCGTCAGTTGTGCAACGATACTGGTATCAGTGGTCACGTGAACATTCTCACACCCGTGAGAGAGGTTCTGGACGTCGACGCAGCACAGACGGCTGCCAGAATCATCGTGTTATAAGGGCAGCAGTGGCGGGATCGTACAGCTACCACAGCACAGATAAGAGGGCTAGTGAGTCCAAACGTATCAACATTAACTTGTTGCGAACCGATTATTAGCAGTGAGACTACGGGCACGCACACATCCAGTCTGTCTTCTACTCATGCCTCAGCATCGAGGTTCACATCTCCTCTGGTGCCGTCAGGGGATCACATGGAAGATAGAATGGCATGCCGTGGTCTTCTGCGATGAAAGCAGATTCTGCCTACACGCAAGTGATGGTCGTTTGCACGTACGACGTAGACCTAGTGAGCGCTGTCTCGTAGAATGCATTCGTCCAAGACAAACTGACCCCACCCCAGGCCTTATGGTCTGGAGTGCGATAAGTTACAGCTCTGGTCTCTCTGGAGGGGATTCTGACCAGGGCTCAGTACCTGCAGAATGTTGTTAGAACCGTTCTTTTCCGTTCTTACTACAGGAAGGTGATTTGTTGTTCCAGCAGGATAATACTCAACCACAAATTTCCCGTGAAATTCAACATGCTCTGCAAGACGTGCAGCTACTTGCCTGGCCAGCACGATCTCCGAGCTTCAAATGGTTCAAATGGCTCTGAGCACTATGGGACTTAACATCTGAGATCGTCAGTCCCCTAGAACTTAGAACTACTTAAACGTAACCAACCTAAGGACATCACACATATCCATGCCCGAGAGAGAATTCGAACCTGCGACCGTAGCAGCAGCGCGGTTCCGGACTGAAGCGCCTAGAACCGCTCGGTCACAACGGCCGGAGATCTCCGAGCTTGTTCCCAATCGAGTGCGTGTGGAGTATGATGGGTCGAGAAATAACTAGTGCGTTTCTTCAACCAACTCTTAACAGAAATATGTGAACAGATTGAGCAGGCATGGCGTATTCACCTTCTGTACTATCAACTGTATGCTAGAGTCACCGCCTGCATTTCAGCATAGATTGATACCTGGTACCTCAGAACTGCCTATGCTATTGATCGGTAAATGTAGTCATTTCCTGTACATACGCACTGTTGCAACAATAACTCTTGAATGAATTGGAAACCTCTCAAAAAGTGTACTAATTTCTTATCAGGCAGTGTATAAATAAGAATTTTATGCTTCAATATCTTAAATTTGAAACGGCAACGAAGAGGGTAGATAAAAGAAAATTATGGTTAACTATTAAAAACTCTTTCCACTCATTACTGAGCTCTGGCGGTGTTGTTGTATCATTTCTAACCTTCCTAACACATGACGAGTGATTAAGAAGGGGAAGCAGCTCGTGGTCGTGCGGTAGCGTTCTCGCTTCACACGCCCGGGTTCCCGGGTTCGATTCCCGGCGGGGTCAGGGATTTTCTCTGCCTCGTGATGGCTGGGTGTTGTGTGATGTCCTTAGGTTAGTTAGGTTTAAGTAGTTCTAAGTTCTAGGGGACTGATGACCGTAGATGTTAAGTCCCATAGTGCTCAGAGCCATTTGAAACATTTGATTAAGAAGGTAGGGGGAGGGCATGTTATTTGATCCGTTGCGTGTACGAATTTCGTAACCCGGGATCTGCTTATCTCTGGGTAACTAGCGAAATTTATATTTTCATTAAGGCTCCCATTATCAATCAATGGTGGAAGCATTTCTCTTATTGACAGCACATAACGAGGAAGAATAAGTGACAAATCACGTTGATGGGTAGTTATTTTCGGTCGGTGACGCGAGGTTATCGTACTAGTTAACTTTGTCACGTCCTTGTTTTGCGTTCCGGCAGAGCTGAAACTATGCACCACGCCATAAATTCAACAGTGACCTTAATACGGCTTATAGGAAGACGCAGCGAAAAATGTTCGCGAACTCTGGTGATTTAAAGCAAATCCCCGTAAGCTCCAAGCGTTTATCTGTATAAGACGAAAGCGAAAGAATCTCGTTCGCTATAGGAATTTAAGAAAGATTCCCTGCACGATATCCTCCTCAGACAAAGCCTGTAGTTCTGACTAACGGTGTGGACGAGGCTGGGAGATCTGATTCTGCTGCAGAGGAAATCGACAAACCGCTTTCATTGGACTTTACGCTTAGTGACGTGCAAAACATGCTAACTGCAGGAAAATCCGACGAAACTAGGACGTTGCACTATTTCCTTTCTCTTACTTAAGCTACAAAAGCTGCATACTATGATTTTTATCCTCCAAAATTAGTGAAGTCTTGGAATTCCGCTCATGCTGCAGTATTTCTGTAACAGGCACCGTATCGCCTGCACAACATACTCATGTCTTTTCTTTACATTTGCTATGTTTAAGGCACTGCTCACAACGCACTTACACGCTACACGCTATTCTTCAATGTAATTCAGTTATTATCGTCATTATGTCACATCTCAAAGCAATATCTTTTTTTATTGTCATGTTATATCCTTTTCTGGAGTGGGCGATACGTAAGACGTAATTCTAATGGAGTCTAATATCTGTATGAGGATCATTGTCTTTTTTTGTTTGGTTCCCTGCTGACTGGCTCTGAGCACTATAGGACTTAACATCTGAGGTCATCAGTCCCCTAGAGCTTAGAACTAATTAAACCTAACCAACCTAAGGACATAACGCACACCTATGCCCGAGGCAGGATTCGAACCTGCGACCGTAGCAGTCGCGCGGTTCCGGACTGAAGCGCCTAGAACCGCTCGTCCACAAAGGCCGGCTGTTCCCTGTTGGTAAGAGCTGACGAGGCAGTGGCAGAACTTCGTTATTTTCAGCCATGCCTCGACAGGCTGGAAGCGGGACAGAGGGAATAACAACTGGGAACATTTGAGAGGTAATCTCTAGCTCCACCCTTCGCCTGACAACCAAGGGAAAGTTCCTGAAAACCTTGATTAGAACCACGGGATGGGACATATTTTAAATTATTTCCTGGACAATATTCGCTATTGTCACAGATAAAAATTAAGGTGAAGATGTGTGTAGTTCAGATGTATATTTACGTAGCAAAGCTGGTCAGTTTTCGTCCTCTTTATTATATACATCTGCGCTCCGTGCTGTAGGTAGGACATTGACCTGGTGCTAAAGCGTTGCCTTATTTTCAGCTGCAAACATTTTTCTTCGGGAAAAAAAGATTGAACTAATGTCATCACCTCACCGCGATCTCGGTCGTCACCATCGTTTCCGGACTGTTACGTGTGTGTGTATGGGACTCCGGTAAAGTAACGTCTGTATATCTAATATGCCGAGGAACACACTGCATTGACACTGTGCAGACTGAAAATATTTTCAAATTGTGCAATAATCTGATAGACACTTATTAAAAATGGAAAACAGTATCTTCTAAATGTGTTTTCAAACCTGCTATTACTGACAGGGGAAAACTCCATACTGTTAGTAGAAAGGAAAGCACATTTTATGCTTATATACTGCTTTCACGTAACTTTGTTAAATGTTGTATTTTACATATTCATTCGCGAATAACTGAATTAGGAACACCATCGAGGGCTGCTCAGTCTCCACCACCAACTAACGTAGACTAAGCAGAACTGGATCCCAGGGCAAATCTCTGTCGAGAGCGCCCGATATGTTCTCAATAGGATTTTCGACATGTGAGGGCGCTCTAGCACCTCGAAGTCGCTGGGCGTTATTCTTACCATTCGAGTACAGTGCGGAAACGACGAAATAATGCAAGTTATTATGGTCAATCGAAGATATATTCTGGAAAAAAAGCACGAAAAGATTTTTGAAACTTAATATATACTTGCCTTAACGATGCACAAACCGGCGACAAAAAATGAAATCGATTCTGATGTCTGAAAAAAACTAATGAAACTATTGTCCTGTAATGTCCCGTCTATTCCAGTGTTGTGAGGACTTAAAATCACCATACTGTAGTGCTAGTGTTTCACTGTTTCAGTATTTCACCAGTTATAAGGGAATGACATTTGGCTTAACCTGTTAGAAAGTTATACGCCAGAAATGCTGCTTGTGTAAAGAGGTACAGTTGTCATCAAATCGAAGGTTGTTCGAATGCCATAGTGCATCACCAGTAACGCTTGTATTGTGAATAGTGTGCCATTGCCTTCCTATGGCCTCTGAATGCACTTACCCAAAATCACAGGTAACCCTACAGTTTAACGTGCATACCATCTACGGCATAACACAGAAATTTTCACGTAAACAAACATTACCAGAGGTGAAAGAATTGGCAAGTGAGACGTACAGACTGTGGATCGAACCTAAGACCTATGGATCGTTGGTCTGTCACTTAACCAGCCCTGTAGTTTTCTTTTTTTCCCCATGTCTTCTAACTATATCGATGCAGTCCACCACGACTTCCTCTGTCGTGTCAACCCCTCTTCATAGCAGAGTAGTACAAACACCTTATACAATTTTTTTTGATATATTCTAATGTCTGTCTTCTCCTATGTTTTCTCGTCTGCAGCCTTAAAAAGTACCATCGAAGTTATTTCAAAAATGTTCAAATGTGTGTGAAATCTTATGGGACTTAACCGCTAAGGTCATCAGTCCCTAAGCTTAGAAACTGCTTAACCTAAATTATCCTAAGGACAAACACACACACCCATGCCCGAGGGAGGACTCGAACCTCCGCCGGAACCAGCCGCACAGTCCATGACTGCAGCGCCTATGACCGCTCGGCTAATCCCGCGCGGTGAAGTTATTTCCTGATGCCGTAACACAGGTCCTATCATTCTGTCACTTCTTCTTGTAAATGCTTTCCAGATGTTGCTTTCTTGAACGATTCTATAAAGAACCTCCTGAGTACTTAATAATCCACCTAATCTTAAACATCTTATATACGAGAGACGTTCAATAAGTAAAGCAACACTTTTCTTTCTGGAAGTAGGTTATTTTTATTCAGGTTTCCAATACGTTATATCGTTTCCCGCTCTTTTGGCTACAGAGCCCTATTTTTCAACATAATCTACGTTCAATGCGACGGCCTTATGCCCCTTTACTGGGAAGGCCTGTATGTCCGCATTTCACCGAATTCTGGTCGACTCGGAGCCAACGTCTTGCTGCATTAGTACATCTGCATGGATACTCTGCAATCCACACTTAAGGGCCTGGCAGAGGGTTGATCGAATTAACTTCACAATAATTCTCTTATTATTCCATTCTCGAAGAGCGAGCAGAAAATAGAAAGACCTTTATCTTTCTGTGCGAGCTCTGGTTTCCCACAGTAAGTTATAATCATCGTTTCTCCCTTTGCATGACGGCGTCAATAACATATTTTCGGATTAGAAAGTTGGTGATTGAAATTTCGTGAGAAGATCCAGCCGAAACGAGAAACGACTTTAATAACATTTTTTTAATTATCGTCTACACTTTTATTACTTTCCAAAAACAACTTAAGCGTTTCGACATTCCACCGTTTTCAAAGGCCCAGTTATGTCAGTTACATAAAATTGTTCATTAGCTACATTGTATCTCGTCAACATCCTCAGTCACGAGGCAAATGCACTAGTTTCGTGACAGAGAATGTTGACGTGATGCAATGTATCTAATGAACAATTTGGTATAACTGACATAACACGGCCTTTGAAAATCATGGAATGTCGAAAGGCGTAAGGTATTTTTGGAAGTAATAAAACTGTGGTCAAGACATAAGAAAAGTTGTTAAAGTACATCCACAAATGGCCGCTTCGTCACACAACATTTTCATGCTAATTGCAGCAGAAACGCCTTTGTTTTAATGATGTCGGCCCCAAATCCTGTAGCATGTACGTGGCACTCTCTCCCCTATTTCTCGCTAACACAAAACGTGCTGCCCTCCTTTGAACTTTCTAGATGTAGTCGGTTAACCATATGTGCTAATAACCTCTCCATCATCCACGTACTGCTTCCCCTGGAGTGCACCCTTCATTGACCCAAACAGATGGAAGTCGGAAAGTGCGAGACTCGCGCTGTAAGGTGGATGAGAAAGAACAGTCCAATGAAGTTTCGTGAGCTCGTCTCTGGTATGCAGACTTGTGCGAGGCCTTACGATGTCATGGCTAAGCAGAAGCTCGTTGTAGTGGCTACGAACACGCTGAAGCCGTTTCCTCAATTTGCTGAGGGTTGCGCAACACACTTCAGATTTGATTGTTGCACAGTGAGAGGAGACTCGAAACAGAATAACACTTTCAGAGTCCCAGAAAACCGTCACCTTGACTTTACCGGTTGAGCGTGCGGCGTTGAACTATTTCTTCGGAGAAGGGGTAATGTGGCGCCACTCCATGGGCTGCAGTTCGAAGTGATGAACCCATGTTTCATCACCAGTAACGATGTTCGAGGGACATGAAAGGGAAGCAGTGGTTGGGAAGGGAGTAAGACAGGGTTGTAGCCTCTCCCCGATGTTGTTCAATCTGTATATTGAGCAAGCAGTAAAGGAAACAAAAGAAAAATTCGGGGTAGGTATTAAAATTCATGGAGAAGAAATAAAAACTTTGAGGTTCGCCGATGACATTGTAATTCTGTCAGAGACAGCAAAGGACTTGGAAGAGCAGTTGAACGGAATGGACAGTGTGTTGAAAGGAGGATATAAGATGAACATCAACAAAAGCAAAACAAGGATAATGGAATGTAGTCTAATTAAGTCGGGTGATGCTGAGGGAATTAGATTAGGAAATGAGGCACTTAAAGTAGTAAAGGAGTTTTGCTATTTGGGGAGCAAAATAACTGATGATGGTCGAAGTAGAGAGGATATAAAATGTAGGCTGGCAATGGCAAGGAAAGTGTTTCTGAAGAAGAGAAATTTGTTAACATCCAGTATTGATTTAAGTGTCAGGAAGTCATTTCTGAAAGTATTCGTATGGAGTGTAGCCATGTATGGAAGTGAAACATGGACGATAAATAGTTTGGACAAGAAGAGAATAGAAGCTTTCGAAATGTGGTGCTACAGAAGAATGCTGAAGATTAGATGGGTAGATCACATAACTAATGAGGAAGTATTGAATAGGATTGGGGAGAAGAGAAGTTTGTGGCACAACTTGACCAGAAGAAGGGATCGGTTGGTAGGACATGTTCTGAGGCATCAAGGGATCACCAATTTAGTATTGGAGGGCAGCGTGGAGGGTAAAAATCGTAGAGGGAGACCAAGAGATGAATACACTAAGCAGATTCAGAAGGATGTAGGTTGGAGCAGGTACTGGGAGATGAAAAAGCTTGCACAGGATAGAGTGGCATGGAGAGCTGCATCAAACCAGTCTCAGGACTGAAGACCACAACAACAACAACAACAACGATGTTCGACAGAAAAATTGTCACGTTCAGCCTTGTAATGCATAAGCACTTCCTCACACATGGTCCTCCGCTGCTCTTTTATGGTGTTCTTTTAGAACCCAGTAGGCACACACCTTTGAATACCCCAACCAGTGGACGGTTGTGTCAGCACCACCAGCACAGATGTCTAGTTGTGCAGCAAGTCGTTTGATTGTGATCCGTCGAACACCTCGAATGGGAGCGTCCGCACGTTCCAACATCGCTTGATTCATGGCCGTGTGCGGCCGGACGGCGCGCAGGAGACGTGACAGTTATGCGTAACACTGTTGCGATGATGACAGACGCCTCGCCCAACGACTTATCATGCTTTTGTTCACTGACAGGTCTCCGTAGATATTGTGGAAGCGCCTATGAATATCTGGATGTTCTGTTTTTCCGCCAAAAGAAACCCAGTGACAGCTGTCTGCTTGGAACACACACCCGTTACAGACGACATTTTGAGGGCTACGTATAATGCCGCCACATTTCGGAACTACATGAAACTGTAAGAGCTGTAGCGGGAATGACCCACAGCAAATTCCGCAATTTTTCAACCGAAACTAGTCGAGAAAAAAGGGTTGCATAGATTTTTGAACGCCCCTAGTAGCACATTACTTTCATTGTTTTCTCCCCGTTTTCTCCACAGAGTACGGTTCACTCCAAACGTTGCTGTGCTCCAGACGTAGATTCCAACAAATTACTTCGTGAAATTATTCGTTGAGTCGTGCTTAAACAGCTTAGACGGCATAGCACTTGTCCGTGAAAGGCAAAGGCCCCAGGTTCGAGTTCTGGTACGGCCCAAGATTTTAATCTGACAGAAAATTTCAATGCTCTCTACCTGTGCTACTTTGCTTTTGACAACAGCCTTGCCTCGTCCTTCATAAGTAATTTTACTTCTATGGTAGTTTAATTTCTTCATTTATGTTTTTGACTATCTTGATGGGCCAATGAGATTTTGTGACGTTCTTTTGATACAACTTATTTTTCCATGCTTTAGTTATTATGTACCTACTTTACTTGTTATCTTGTTGATTACTCGGTGAATGACATCTTGCCGGCTATGACACATGACAGTCGTCGAAATCGCATGACAGTTCTGTAAAGGGTACTCTCTGTCGCAACTTTGAATTCTATTGGAATGTGCACATTGATACCTCCAGTTGCTTCCATGGTAAATAATGGCGTCACTAAAGCAGTACCTTCACTGGCACTTCGATCTAGCAACAATCTGCAGTACCTGTCATGCATTTATACTCGTCGGCCTGAATGCCAGTACGTATTTCACACCCAGTCGCTGTCGCAGCTCTGAAATCGTCTTCTGCTGGATGCAACACATCGATACGACAACGCAGTCTTCATGGAAAACGCTGGCTTCGCTTAACGAGTATCTTTCCTGGCATACAATCTACAAGTTTGCTATAAATCCTCACAGATTGCTATCGGAGTTCTCGCAGCCGATTATGACTGATTACCTTTTTGTTTATATTTTTGTCATATATTGACGAAATGCTGATTAATAGAGCTACTCCATAAAATGTAATGCACCTACTTCTTCATTTGTTACTAGCTTTCGTGAAACCATTATGAATATATCTTATTGTAACAACTGTTTTACATCCTGTATGTCTCATTTCCTATCGCTGACGTAATTCGATATGCAGTGGGCGAAGCATGGCGTATTTAAGCAACAGCTACACTGCTCTCCATAGCAACTGATGTTCATGGCGTTACAATACTCGCTGCATTCGCCGCCACCGCCTACCATAATCGGTATAATTTCCTCTTTTAATATTTCTTATGGGCGTTTTACATGTTACTACTATTATCAGACATCCCTCTAAATCCATCATAGTACACATTGCAGTATGAGGATCTGACGATGGTCAAAAACTGATAGAAACCGATGACTATCGAAATAATTTATTTTTTTAATCGAGTCTGTTTGTGTATAATTGTCCAGCATTTGTTGCCAGAGCCCTTTTGTCCACGAAAAACGTTCTAAAAAATTAAAGAATTACTTCGTCTCTTCGTCTACTGTGGCAGACCCAAAACATCTTAATGCTGGTCGCACCCAGTGTCCAACATGAGGCGGCGGCAACGATCAGTTTTGGTACGTCGTAATGTGTTTCCAAGCCCTAAATGTTCTGGTAGCTGATGGTAATCGCTTGGCTTTTGTCAGCAGCAAAAGCCAGGCGCGACCTGAAGGCTCTGGTGATTACACAATCAATCGCGTCTTGGAAGCATCGGATGAGGAGTCGGGTGCTCATCCACCGTCAGAAGATCGCTCTGGCACCATCTTGAAGTGCGAACTGCATCCAGTCTGCGATTCGTCACGTCAACCGTGAAAAGTGTGCAGTGTTTCAGCATCGACTGACATCCCTTGCGGCGCACTAAGACTGAGGAGACCTGAGCAGATCCCACTCTGAAAGCAATTGTCGCATGTCCTCCATTGGTTGTGTTTCACAACTTATGTATCCAAATTGTTTTGTTCAAAAAATTTTGAAATCTTCAATTTTTCATGCGTTCAAAGAGGGCTACCTCATTAATGCAGTTAAGTATGAAAAGGAATCCTGTAATGTTAAAATGCATTATCATTGAATGCCGTTTCACACAATCATTCGACTAATATATTGGAATAAAACTGCAAAGTGATATTAAATGATATGATCGGTTGTAGGGAAGGCGAATGGTCGACTTCGCTTTACCGAAATAGTTCTAGGATAGTGTAACTCATCTATAAGGGATATAGCGCACGAAACATTTGTGCCATCCGTACTACTCGAATGTTTGGAGATCCGACCAGTTCGGATTAAAGGAAGACATCGAACAAATTCAGAGATCTACTGCTAGATATATTAACATCAGGTTCGGTGGGACGATCACGTTATTTCCGCGAACTATTATTGATAAAGTTCAGAGAAAGACAATTTGAGACAGACTGCTGAATAATTCTACTGTCACCAACGTTCGTCTCGCTTAACGACAGCCGGCCGCTCTGGCCGAGCGGTTCTAGGAGCTTCAGTCCGGAACCGCGCTGCTGCTACGGTTGAAAGTTCGAATCCTGCCTCGGGCATGGATGTGTGTGATGTCCTTAGGTTAGTTAGGTTTAAGTAGTTCTAAGTCTAGGGGACTGATGACCTCAGATGTTAAGTCCCATAGTGCTCAGAGCCATTTGAACCGTTTTTTTTGCTTAACGGCCGTGATGACAAGGTAAGAGATATCAAGGCTCGTACGAAAGCATGTAGACGGTTTTTTATCCTTCGCTTCATTTCCGATCAGAATAGAAAAAGGAGTGACTAACAGTGGTACAAGGTATCGTCAGCCATGCGCCATATGGTGGATCTTGGATTATGCGTGTAGATGTATAGGGCTTGGACAAAATAATGCAATTGCTGCGAGAAATGCGTGCTCAACTCAAACGCAGACGCTAGACGAGTGTGTAACCACGAACGGCACCTGTACAAGCTTTGTTTCAGTACACACACTGGTACTTTATCTAAGTTTACTGACTGTTTATTTCTTAGTTTTTGTTTAGTTTTACTGACTTCACGTCTTGTAGCTGGGAGCAACATCATTGTACTTTTGTTTCTGTAATATTTTTTTTTTGGAACTTCTCTACAATACTTGAAAAATGCTCATTTACGTGAGTCGATAGAAGGCGTGTATCATTTATTGCTTTATCCTCCTCCCTTATCACGGTGTTACTCTGCCTTTTTTTGTCTCTCCCTCTTTCATTTTAATAACTGTTTAGGTTGATTTGCTTTTGTTCTCTGCATTGTGCATTATTTTGTCATTAAATGACTTTTGGTGATAATCAGCACTTTCCTGTAATTTTTTTTGTACCTGTGATAAAAATTCAGGAACTCTGACTCATTATGACTCTTGTTCATTGAACTGAGATACTTAAGGTTTAAAGAGTACTTCGTAAACTTGCTCATATCCACTTGTTTTTGTGAGACTGATCTTCGTATTTTTGGAAACGTCTTGTCAAAATTCTTTTTATATAATGTTTAGAATTAGAGAATTTTACACTTAAATTGGTTTCTCTATACACTTCATCCCTGCTTCTATTTGCTAGTTCGTTTGAAAAATCTTCTATTTTGATTTCTGATCAATATTTTTTGTAAGCCTGGAGTTTACGGAATTTTTCCATACTCGACTTACTGCTCTTATTTGGCAGAAATGGTCTGATATTCCAAGATCTTTTACAGGTAAATCACACTTTCTCCTCTGTCCATATTTGTGGCCACAAGATCAATTAATGACGCAGTAATTACAGGAACACTTGTTACACTACTCATCAATACGGACATTCCAAAACTATGTGGAATATTTATAAGGATACAAGTAGTATCATTTATGTTACCTGCGTGTAGTTTATATCTCCACTCAAAATTATGTTGACTTTTGTACTTGAGAGATTATGTAGAACTACTGCAAATTTGTTGAAAAAAGTGTCCACACACACACACACACACACACACACACACACACAATATTATTAATTTCTTGGTGTTGTCAAGTCCTGTTAATTCAATAGCTGGTATTTCGAAGTGTTTGTCTTCACTTACTGTACTAATGTCGTGTCTTAATTTCAACTGCGTTTCTTTTCTAATATAAATGCACGAACAAATGTCATTTTAAACAGTTCTTCAGTAACAGTCTGTCCTTTCATTCAACGATAATGCTACATGTTGAATGTCTGTGTCTTCACACCAACACTTTAAAGATAGGACCTCAACCTCAAATTGTTGTATTTCATTTTTTGTTAATATGTTTTGATTAAGGATTGTTAAGTTTGTGGAATGTCCTGCGTTCCTTCTTTTCAATTAATTCTTTTTCTTTATGAAACCTTGCAGCATGTCTGTCGTACCCGTGACGAAAGATATTTCACCATTTCTGTCTCTAGATCCACCTCCTATTCTTCCATGAATCATCTGTACCAATCTTCCTTCCCAGTCCTGCTCAGGTGTGTACCATGGCTAGGCACCAGAACAACATATGCAAAGTCGGCGGCCTGAAGTGCTGTCTCTAATCCCACAATAATACGCCACACGCTTTGTTAAGGTGTGGCCGATCAGGCTCTTTAAAGAATCGAGGATAGGCGTTTACTGGTTGATACGAAATTGTGGTCCGTCACTTGTATTTGCAAAATTATTATCATGTAAAGAAGAAAATGCTTTGTTTTCTTGAAAATCTAATATGAAATCACAGAGTTGTAAGAAGAGAGTTGTAATAAATGTTCAGTGGTGAATTAATTGTCACTCAACCTCTTTAATTCACATGTGTAGTTATTGTGTCATTTGATCATACTCACATATCACAAAACTACCATTTGTGCATCTAGTTGCGGCGAAAACCATTCCAGTTTGTGTGCATCGCATTTTCTTCCGCTACAGCTGCGCATCGGATCAGTGAATACCGCTCCTTGTGAAATAAATTAGCGGCATCTGCTGCCGTTAATTGGAGCCTCGCGAGAAAAGGGGGCTGTATCAGAGAGCAGCAGAATTTTTCGCACTGTCTCTCCACGTTGGGAACCGTTGTGCTGCGTTGCTGCGTGAATAGAAACTGATTGTAGTTAGTGTATGTCTCTCAATACTGTGTTCCCCGTACATTTATATACACAAATGAAAAAAAGTTTTGCATCACCCCGGTTACCAGATCTCTTGAAGACAGACGTTGACTGTGGATATTGAGTCCCTTTGGCTTTTCAGAGATGTCACTAAATCCGCCCAAAGATGTAAACAACCAAGCATGAGCAGCGCCTATTAGACAGAGAGGGTCCGACAGCCGATCAGTTCCAGTCATTCCACCAGGAAGTCTAGTGCTGTCTGTAGTTAAAACATGCCTAGACGGTCAATGCCGCGGTTCGATCGCGTCCGCATTGTTACATTGTGCCAGGAAGGGCTCTCAACAAGGGAAGTGTCCAGGCGTCTCGGAGTGAACCAAAGCGATGTTGTTCGGACATGGAGGAGATACAGAGAGACAGGAACTATCGATGACATGCCTCGCTCAGGCTGCCCAAGGGCTACTACTGCAGTGGACGACCGCTACCTATTGTGGCTCGGAGGAACCACCATATTGAATAATGCTTTTTGTGCAGTCACAGGACGTCGTGTTACGGCTCAAACTGTGTGCAATAGGCTGCATGATGCCCAACTTCACTCCCGACGTCCATGGCGAGGTCCATCTTCGCAAACACGACACCGTGCAGCGCGATACAGATGGGCCCAACAACATGCCGAATGGACCGCTCAGGATTGGCATCACGTTCTCTTCACCGATGAGTGTCGCGTATGCTTTCAACCAGACGTTTTTGGAGGCAACCCGCTCGGGCTGAACGCCTTAGACACACTATCCAACGAGTGCGGCAGGATGGAGGTTCCCTGCTGTTTTGGGGTGGCATTATGTGAGGCCAACGTGCGCCGCTGGTTGTCATGGAAGGCGCCGTAACGGCTGCACGATACGTGAATGCCATCCTCCGACCGATAGTACAACCATATCGACAGCATATTGGCGAGGCATTCGTCTTCATGGACGACAATTCGCGCCACCATCGTGCACATCTTGTGAATAACTTCCTTCAGGATAACGACATCGCTCGATTAGACTCGCCAACATGTTCTTCAGACATGAACCCTATCGAACATCCCTGGGGTAGATAGAAAAGAGATGTTTATGGGCCAAACATATGAGGGATGTACGCCGAATCGTCGTTGAGGGGTGGGACAATCTGGATTAAGAGTGCCTTGATGGACTTGTGGATAGTATGCAACGACGAATCAATGCAAGAGGACGTGCTACTGGGTATTAGAGGTACAGGTGTGTGCAGCAATCTGGACAATCACCCCTGAAGATCTCGCTGTATGGTGGTACAACGTGCAATGTGTGGTTTTCATGAGCAATAAAAAGGTCGGAAATGATGTTAATGTTGATCTCTATTCCAGTTTTCTGTACAGGTTGGCTCTGAGCACTATGGGACTTAACATCTGTGGTCATCAGTCCCCTAGAACTTAGAACTACTTAAACCTAACTAACCTAAGGACATCACACACATCCATGCCCGAGGCAGGATTCGAACCTGCGACCGTAGCGGTCACGCGGTTCCAGACTGAAGCACCTAGAACCGCACGGCCACACCGGCCGGCTTCTGTACAAGTTTCGGAACTCTAGGAACCGAGGTGATGTAAAACTCAGTACAACCTATAGGGCACTTCACCTAGAATTGTGAAATTTTCCAAGAAGCGACTTTTCACAGTACAAGTAAAGAAAAAAATCAGAAAATTGATTATTTGTAATTATATCACACGAAAACAATGTTTATATTGTCATTTGTGTCCGGCTTCAAACTTGAAATTAAAACTTTGCGAGGAAAATTCCGCAATTCCAGGTATCTATATTTTGTCAGTATCATTATAAAGAATGTGCAAAAGTCGTGGAGATTATCCGTTCCCAGAATGGATCAACTGTCTATATACATAATTAAGTCTGAATGAAACCCTCAATGTGCGAGTGCTGTTCGCACATGGTCATTTTTTTAATTCCTAAAACTTATGTCATGATAAAATTTACTAACTGTAGTACTTAATGTAAAAAAGGGTCGCACCAAAAAAGACTCTTGAAAAAGTAAATATTTGGCGCAGATGGCTACATGGCAGCGCAGAGGCTGCTGCGCAGTGTACTGGACGGTCGGAAGCAGGCGAACTTCACGAGGGCGCCGGCCACAACGTGCGCAGTCGATTATCCATTAGGCCGGAGGCGGGAAACTACAGGCGAAGTACACAGGGGCCCTCCCTCCCGGCGACCACAACCTGTGGATGGTACCGAACTGCGCACTGCGACCCACGGCGGAACGAATGATCGCTCGCAGCACCAAATGCTACTGTTTATGAATTACAAAAGAGGTTTCGTACCATCATTAGAACTTGCGAAGATTTTTCCTACTTTGGTCATTTTTTTTCGGGTACGTCATTCTCAACATCCTTTTAACCACAGGAATTCACTACCTACGGCCACTTGTTTAATAGTTAAATATCGGTTTTCCCAGGAGCAGGAATTCTTCGCCGCATAATACGTAATATGCCCGGCGTGATGCGTCGTTCCCTCAACAGTGACAGAATAGTGAGCTTGTTTTCCGAGAGAACGTAATGCGTACTGTGCCAGCGTTCTGCGTCAGGCGTGACAGCTCAACTTGTTCTGGACGACACTAGCGAATAATGCGCTGCGTAATAATGAAGTAATTGCTGCAAACCAGCTAAAGTTCATGCGAAAAACGTCTACAAATTGTGCAAAAAAAAAAAACCATACAATTGCAGTTCATTGTCGAGTAAGGTGTAATATTCATTGACGCAGTGGCCAAAACATATTGTTGATTGCTTCCTGCGTTTCGCATATATTTGAGCAAATAATCCTGAGCGTCCACTACACACGTATGAGCGAAAACATTATGACCACTGTCCCCGCGACGTTGCATGCTGCCTCATGGCGCTGTGAGCACGTGACACAACAACAGAAGTACAGGTGATTATAATTAAAGTTATTCAAAACACTGTAGAGATAACATCGCTTGTCAGAATGATGTCAAATTGCAATGGAGTATTATCGGAGAAGGGGGAAAACGTGTAGCAGAAGAAAAAAATAGTGTGAAAATCGATCAATAGATGGCGCTGTATGTGTCAGAATACGTAAATAAAAACACCTGTCATGCGCACGATCTATTGAAGTTGGTATAAACACGCCAGGTACACGACTTTTCCTCCTTTCGCGTCTGCGATGTTCGCCATGGCTGTCTCGTTGCAGGATCGCGCTCTGCTTTCAAGACTGTGTTACAAAAATAATGACTGTGCACACGTCGCTCTGCAGTAGTTCCGTACACTGAAGGGTTTGAAAAAAGGCGATGGTTCGATAACTGCCGTGGGTCTGACGAAAATGATTCGGAAATTCGAAAAGACGGCATCTTTTGGTGTGCAACATGGTGGAGGGAGGAAACGAACTGATTCGACGTCAGTGGAAGCAGTGGTCACAGTAATGCAGGAGGAGTGGTGGTGTGCAAACGTGTAGTGCACGGAGAATTGCTCGAAAATTGGACATACCCGAGAGCATGGTGCGTAAAATCCTACGAAACATCCTTCTTTGCTATCCATTCAAAATTACCCTTATGCACGACTTCCTTTCTATTGACCTGTCAGCAAGAGAGACATTTGCTTTAGAATTTCTTGCTCGCATGGAAGTGGACAGTTATTGGTCGTGGAAGATTTTGTGGGCAGACGAAGCTCACTTCCACCTGATAGGATATGTCAATACACAGAATTATCGAATATGGGCATCGGAAAATCCACACGCAAATCAACCAGTACCACTTCATCCTGAAAAGGTCACTGTCTGGTGCGGATTTACATCACCATTTATCATCGGGCCGGCCGGCCGCGGTGATCTAGCGTTTGTAGGCGCTCAGTCCGGAACCGCGCGACTGCTACGGTCGTAGGTTCGAATCCTGCCTCGGGCATGGATGTGTATGATGTCCTTAGGTTAGTTAGGTTTAAGTAGTTCTAAGTTCTAGGGGACTGATGGCCACAGATGTTAAGTCCCATAGTGCTCAGAGCCATTTGAACCATTTATCATCGGGCCATATTTACCTGTATGGTCACTGATAAGCGCTATGAGTGTCTTTTGCGTAACCACGCCATTCCAGCCCTCCATCAGCATTGATGTGTGGATGGAATCATTTTTATGCAAGGTGGCGCGCCTCCGCACATTGCAAATCCAGTTAAGCGCCATTTCGGAAATGCTAGAATTATCAGCCACCATTTCCCTACAGCGTGGCCGTCGCGATCACCTGATCTTAATCCGTATGACTTCTGGCTGTGTAGCTATCTGAAAGATGTTGTGTTCAGTGTTCCGATATTCTGAACGTGAACCCGGAAACACTTCAATTAGTTGTGGAACATGCTGTTTTCCGACTTTAATCTGTTGCAGAAAACGGTGGACAGCATATTGAACATGTATAGCTCCAGTCACACGCAAATTAATCATCCGATTTGATTTTGATTGATGCTTTTTATGTGGTTGGACAATTAAAACCCGATGTGAGTATTGCTTTTATGTGGTTTTTGGCCTCAGGATAATCAAAAACCGGCCGCTGTGGCCGAGCGGTTCTAAGCGCTTCTGTCTGGAACCGCGCTGCTGCTACGGTCGCAGGGTAGAATCCTGCCTCGGGCGTGGATGTGTGTGTTGTCCTTAGGTTAGTTAGGTTTAAGTACTTCTAAGTCTAGGGGACTGATGACCTCAGATATTAAGTCTCACGGTGCTTAGAGCCATTTGAACCATTTGAATTTGACAATCAAAAACCGTGGTGAGTTATGGTTTTTATGCGGCTTTTGACCTCAGGACAATTGAAAACCTATTTTTCCCATCCGATGTTGTATGACCTTGCCGTTGTGGATGGGCTTACGTAACTAACAGTATCACACCTGTAGACCCATACAGACTGAGCAGTACAGTTCGTTTAAGGTCAAACGTAGACCTTAGGCATTGTTGTATGATTCATTTGTCAATTGTAGTCGACCACTATTAAATTATGATGCTTACAGCGCCATCTACTGCTATATTTTGTAGCTATTTAGTTTTCTTCTGCCATACGTTTTCTCCCTTCTCCGGTACTATTCCGTTGCAATTTGAGGTCATTCTGGGTGGTTACGTTACTTCTACAGAGGTTTGAATGTTTAAATTTAATTATAATCAACCTGTTTATAAGCGGATAAGAGGCGAATGGGAAATCATTCTAGCGACGGTAAGAGGCGCAAATGCGGAAATCGACCGACTTGAGCGACTTTGACAAAAGCCAGGTTATTGTGGCGCAGTGCCTGGGAGCGAGCATCTCGGAAACGGCGAAGCTGGTCATCTGTTCGCGTGCTACTGTCGTGAGCATCTGTGGAAAGTGGTTCAAGAATGCTGAAACCACAATTAGGTGACAAGAAGTGGGACGTCCATACCTCATCACAGAACGTAGGGATCGGAGGCTTGCCCACACTCTGAAGCAGGATAGTTGGCGATATGTGGCTGATCTGAAGACAGAGTACAGTGATGGCGCAGACGCGAGTGTTTTGGAGCACTCTATTCTGCGCACAGTGTTGAACATGCTGTTTCGCAGCAGAGGATTCCTATGTGTTTTCATGATGGCCCAACAACTTTGTCAGTTATGATTACAGTCGGCACGGGATCGACGAGGTCGGACCCCGGATCAATGGAATCGTTCACCTCGTCGGATGAATACCGTTTACTGTTAAACCAGGTCGATGGTAGCGTACAACTACACTGTTACACAGGGAACAGGTGCTCGAAACTTGCAGCGCGCCACGGACGCAGGCCCTGGGATTCCATGGGCCCTGCGGTAATAATTGAAGGCACCTTGATATCTACGGACTTTGTGACCATTATTAGGGACCGCCTGTAACCACTTAGGTATGATGTCTTTCGCAAAAGCCGAGGCATCTTCCACCAGCGTAACTGTCCGTGCCACAGGGCCAGAATCATGCAGCAATGGTTTGGGGGGGGGGGGGGTTGATAGTTAAGTGTCTCCATCTAGTTCGTGATCACCGATCTTGATGGTAAGTTTCTCGCCGTTCTCATTTCTGTTAGTCGTCATTACTTTCGTCTTTCTTCGATTCACTATCAATCCATATTCTGTATTCAGAGTTTACTCTGCTGGGTTATTGATGGTTAAATATACCCTGATGGGCCAAAAAATCATGACCACCTATTTAAAAGCACGTGGGTCTACGCCTGGGACGCAATTCAGCTATGATTCTGCGTGCCATGGATTCGACAGGTATTTGATAGGTTCCCAGAGGTTTGTGGCACCAGACGCCTACGTACAGGTCACACACTTTCCGTAATTTACGGGCGACTGGTTTACGAGCGTGGAGGTGGGCCGATAGCGTCCCAGCAGGGTTCCATCGAATTCAAGTAAGCTATATTTGGTGGCTGAGACATCACTTACATTGGATCGGCAACTGCTAAGTTACAAGATAGGCTCCTCTGTAAATTTGAAAATCATTGTGTGCAGTAAAAGTGAAGATATCTGTTGGAAGCAATCGTCAGAGTACATGTTACACCTCATAGAAAATGTTGTGCTATTATGATATGGGCGTACAAGGTTGGAACAATTTACACTGAAGATGGTTACAAAGTGACCGAAATCGATCTGTGAAAAAATAGATTTCAATATTTACGACCGATGCTGCCATTTATCCAAAATATATTGGTAGTCATGTCACGCCTTAAATTGCGTCTTTGATCACGCGAGGCTGAAGTATGGTCAGCGATCCTATGGATAAGGCGACTGTTCACGATAAGCAAAAAAATCTTAATTCCATCCCTAGTAGTACACAAATTTTCAGCTATCATTACGTACTCTTTTTTTAAATGAACGCAAATTCTTCAAGTTGTGTTTTAACAGATGAAGGCCCCAATAATGTATGTTAGATGTGTTTCTTTAATTTATAGTCACTGTACAAACACTCAGGGAAAAGATGTTGTTACATATGGCTTTACTGGACATTAATCTATTATACATTTAACATCTGACTGCACAGAAACACCAACACGAAAGTTTTAAAAACTTCACATACAAATGCTTTGAAAATAATAATAATAATAAAACGTAAGCTACAGAAAAGTTATAAAAACAGTAGTATTTACAGATGTACCTAAAAATTTAGAGAAGTTTGCAAAAAGTCAGGAAATATAATTTACATATTTATAATTTGAAGTAAAATATCGGTTTCTGTGTCCAAGTCTGAGTATATCAGTAGATAATCGGCGTCCGTAACTCTGATTTTGCAAATAGGACCTTAATTTGTGGGAAGAACTTCCATCCCGTTTTAGATGTTGTGCTGAGCAATCATGTTCCTTTGCTAGACGAATGGTGGCTACCACTTCCTTCCACTGTTTCTTCTTGAATACACCCGGACAGTCTTATATGTTTTCCCAAATTTTCCTTTTGGTGTACGTGCTAAGAATTTTATATGTGATTCTGCAGTCTAATTTATGTGTGAAAAAGTTTTTTTAAGTATGTCAGGTGGCTTTTTAGTAAGTTTGCATGTGTGTTCCGTATCTGCCCTGCAGCTGAGAAGTCTCATTTCCGTCGGTTCCTACATCAAAAGGTATCCACTGAAGCATTAATTCTTTATTTCCGTCGATTTTTATTCATTTATCCGTGTACAGCGAAATTAATTAACTAACGCCCTTAATTTATTAAACTTGTTAGTAAAATTATGTCACAATATCGTACCACTCAACACCAGCTACCTACCGCATTTCAATATCTGCAACTTCCCTCTTAGTAACGGTCTCTCTTGTCAACTTCTCTCGCCGGAGGTTCGAGTACTCCCTCGGGGAAGGGTGTGTGTGTGTGTGTGTGTGTGTGTGTGTGTGTGTGTGTGTGTGTGTGTGGTCTTAGCATTAATCAATTTAAGTTAGTTTAGGTAGTGTGTAAGAATGGAGGTGGATCCATTGGAACCAATCACTGATACAAGAAGTGTATTCGCAGTTGTGAATATGCACAACCACGATCTGTATAAAGGAATGGAATCACGACAGTGAAAATTTGTGCAGGGTCGGGACTCGAACCCGGATTTCCTGCTTGTCGCGAGCGGTCGTCTTTCCATTAGGCTATCTCAGACCGCTTCACGACCAGACCCTAACTTCCTTATGTCTTCAAGCACGTATATACAATCTGCAATCATACATACATTACGTATATTTCCGTGCAGGGGAGACATTTTTAATTGAAAGTCGCTTGCCTGGTGTTGGCAGATAAATATTATATTGCAGTGCCTGTGCTGTTCAGACATGCCTGCATGTCCGAAGGAACATTGCATCGTATTTCTGAACAACAAAGGCACTGCAATATCGTTGCAGACACGACTGATGATGGAGCACTGAGATGATATCAGATTTGTCCGACGGATGGAAGAACAACGATGGCCGAAGTAAAACTTTGAACATAGCTGCTAAGGTTCAGTGACGGTGTCAGAATTATATTACAACAAATAAGCCCTCGGTCACAAATATTAACTCAAAATTGACCAGGTTTCGACGCTACTATGAGCGTCGTCTTCAGAATTAAACTAACTGTTCTAAAACATAATAGGAATATAAGACATTAATAAACTAAAGTGTGTACTGACTGCAAAGAGATGGAGTACTTACAAGTCACATTCTAAAAAAATCTAAGCCGGAAAGGCGACGTCATGAAAAGTTGTAAATAAGGTAAGATGGCGAGCCGCTAAGGGCGGCTCGTTTTGTTGCAACCCGTGTTCACTCAGGTACGAGCAGCCCTTAGCGGCTCGCCTTATTATCTTATTTACAACTTTTCATGACGTCGCCTTTCCGGCCTGGACAATTTTGACTTAATATTTGTGACCGAGGGCTTATTCGTTGTAATATGATGACCGAAGTGTTTGCTCACCTGATCTCCCAGGGAGAAGGAGCCGTGGGAGGCCCGGGGCAACTATAGCCGAAGACATGGAAAGGAGAGATCTATTGGAAGAAGATTGGCGCCGGCCGGTGTGGTCGTGCGGTTCTAGACGCTTCAGTCTGGAACCGTGTGACCGCTACGGTCGCAGATTCGAATCCTGCCTCGGACATGGATGTGTGTGATGTCCTTAGGTTAGTTAGGTTTAATTAGTTCTAACTTCTAGGCGACTGATGACCTCACAAGTTAAGTCGCATAGTGCTCAGAGCCATTTTTGAAGAAGACTGGCGGAATAGCAGTTTGTGGTGTCTGAGATAAGGCAACCTTTGATAAGTGGAGCGGCTGTTAAGGTAAAACTTAAGTACCGTATTCTGCGACGGAAGAACCTTCTTTACAGGGTATAATTGTACAGGCCACTGATATCGGGTGCTGTTTTATACAAATGTCACGTAATTCACTACGCAAACACCCCACTGGATCTTCAGTATTTTTTTTTTTTTACGTAGTTTTATGTTACATTCTAGAGATATTGACTAAATGCCCTTGCAGCACTAATTGTAAATAAGTCATGATGTTTCTCATTCACACCCGTTAAGGATGTGAGTTGGTCCGGGAGGAATAACTGATAGCAAACTGCCACGAAAGGCAGGGAACTAGGATGGAATCTCACAAGGGAAACTAATGATTTACTTCAAATTTTGTACACTGTTAATAGGCCTTAGGACTACGTGATCTGCATGTAGTGAGGCGTACTACTTAGACGATCTCGAGAAAATCGCAAGAGAAGTTTTGTGCGTCACTGATCAGTCGGTGAGTTGTGGCCGTGCGCACGAGCAGGCGGCGGTCACGTCTTTATCGTTCAAGCTCCGTAGTCGGTGGATAGCAGGATGGCGTCCCGCTAATTTCTTTTATTTATATTTTTTTCAACACTAGTCATATTATTTCGTACATATTAGATCCTGAAGATAATATGATGAGAGGCCACGTGTATTTGCTTGAAATCTCAATTTCCAATGTTCTTCCACTAATTACTAATTCTTATTATGACAACAAATATTATGCGACTTTTATTTCTATAGGGAAGTTAAGAACTATATCAAGCGCCTTCAAACTAATTCGTATTTGACTGACACCAAATGACAATTTGCTTCTCGTGATGTTGCTATTAAAATACAGTCATTCGTACATCGCCAAGAAAGAGAATTTTTTCAAAATGTCAACGAGCTTTGTTTTTCCTAAGCAGCTGCGAAGATTCCTTGTGCTTGGAGAAAAAATGTATTCATTCGATGTAATAGGTGCCGTTTTAATTGATGTTTCCTATGCCCGTATAAAAAATATCATCCTGCAATCTGTAATGTCGGAAGCTTATTCGATGAATAAGGGCAATTATCTTTATCTTCTCGCATACTGTAGCTCAGTTATTATTGAATAAACTTATTTACACATTTATTTATCGATACTTCACTAGGGATTTCCAAGGCTGTAGCTCATTCCTGAAACATGTGTCTGCAGATCGAAGCGTCCAGGTGCAGATCACTTCTGGACAAATGGTTCAAATGGCTCTGAGCACTATGAGACTTAACACTTGTGGTCATCAGTCCTCTAGAACTTAGAACTACTTAAACCTAACTAACCTAAGGACATCACACACATCCATGCCCGAGGCAGGATTCGAACCTGCGACCGTAGTGGTCACGCGGTTCCAGACTGAAGCGCCTGGAACCGCACGGCCACACCGGCCTGCACTTCTGGACATCTCACCCGATTGCAGGTACAATAGATTCGGGAAATCAAGACAGATCGATATTTTCAGGAAAACTTATAAGTGTTTCGTCTTTACTCGTCGGTAGTTATAAATATAATATTTGTTGTGATAGTAAAAGTCAACAAACAAGCAAACAACACTGGAAATTCAGTAAAACATTGTGCAAATACACGTGTCTTTTCCTCGTATTCCCTTCCAAACGTAATATCTATTAAATAATATGATTAGTGCCAAAAAATTATAAATAAAAAAAAACATGAGCGGGAATCGTTCCAGATTACAGAGACTTCCAATTTTCTCGAAATCGCTGAAATAGTACTCCTTAATACTTCCACATTATGTTGTCCTAATGGATTACTAGAAGTTTACGAAGTCTGGATTATGACTAATGTGATGGAACCAATAAAAGTTGGGATGTAGTGTCCCGCCGACGTCGAGACCATTAGAAACGGAGCATATCTTCAAATGAAGGAAGGATATGGAAGGAAATCGGCCGTGTCTTTTCGGAGGAACCATTCCAGCATTTGCCTTGAGCGATTTACGGAAATGTCAGAAAACCTTTTTCTGAATGGCCGGACGCCAAATTTAGTCGCCGATACCACGAATTCGAGTCCAGTGTGCTAACCACAGCGACATCTCGCTCGTTTTACATTGTGATGAGAGTAAGAGCTGGGTCATGTTTCATATGTAAACACATTCGTCTGTCGGCGGAGGGAAGAAGCTGAAGTAAAGCAACAACCAAAACTAAAGTAAAAACAACACATGTGCGGGGGGCGTTCAATTAGTAATGGAATACATTTTTCTGTAAGCAGGTTGATTTTATTCAGGATTCCAATACATCACGTTATTCCCCATTCCTTTTGCTTCACACCCCTATTTCTTACCTTAGTCTCCTTTCAATGCGACGTCCCTACGCCACCTTACCGGGAGGGCGTGTATTTCCGCATGGTACCACTCCACTGGTCGAAGTCGAAGCAAAAGTCTAGCTGCATTGGTAATCTCCGTCATCCACGAACTGCTAACCGCGGAGTGCATCGTTCATTTGGCCAAACAGATCTAAATCGAAAGATGTGAGATGCGCACTGTAGGATGGATGGGGAATAACAGTCCAATGATTTTTTTGTGAGCTCCTCCAGGGTGCGCAGACTTCTGTGAGGCCTTGCGTTGTCATGGAAAAGAAGAGTTCGCTTATGGCGACATACACACTAAATTTTTTTCCTCAATTTCCTGAAGGTAGAACAATACATTTCATAGTTGGTAGTTGCACGATGAGGGAGGATATCAAACAGAATAACCCCTTCAGAGTATCAGAAGACTGTCGCCATTACTTTACCTGCTAAGATTGTAGCTTTGAACATTTTCTGCGACGGAGAGTTGGTGTGGTGCCACTCCATGGGTTGCCATTTTGGTTCCAGTTCGAAGTGATGAACCAATGTTTCGTCTCCTTTGAAGATGTTCGACAAAGAAACTGTCACGATCAGCCGCGCAACGCGGAAGAAATTCCGCTAAGATGGTCTTTCGTTGCAATTTATGGTCCTCTGTTAGGCGACAAGATTAGATTAGATTGATACTTGTTCCATAGATCATGAATACGACACTTCGTAATGATATGGAACGTGTCAGGTTAATAAAAGATGTCTGTACAAGATATTACATTACACAAAATATTGCATGACACTAATGTTTAATTTTTTTCCTTAATTTATATCTAAAAATTCAGCCAATGAGTAGAAGGAGTTGTCATCTAGAAATTCTTTTAATTTATTTTCAAATGTTAGTTGGCTATCTGTCAGGCTTTTGATGCTGTTTGGTAGGGGACCGAAGACTTTTGTGGCAGCATAATTTACCCCTTTCTGTGCCAAAGTCAGATTTAACCCTGCGTAGAGAAGATCATCCTTTCTCCTGGTGTTATAGCTATGCACACTGCTATTACTTTTGAACTGTGTTGGATTATTAGCAACAAATTTCATAAGTGAATATATATACTCTGAGGTTACTCTGAGGATCGCTAGATCCTTAAATAGATGTCTGCAGGATGACCGTGGGTGGGCTCCAGCAATTATTCTGATTACACGTTTTTGAGCAATGAATACTTTTCTACTCAACGATGAATTACCCCAGAATATGATGCCATACGAAAGCAGTGAATGAAAGTAGGCATAGTAAGCTAATTTACTGAGATTCTTATCATCAAAATTTGCAATAATCCTAATAGCATACGTAGCTGAACTCAGACGTTTCAGCAGACCATCAGTGTGTTGCTTCGAGTTAGGCTCTCATCAATGGACACACCAAAAAATTTTGAAAATTCTACCTTAGCTACAAACTTCTGTTCAAAGTCTATTTTTATTACTAGAGTTGTGCCAGTTACTGTACGGAACTGTATATACTGTGTTTCATCAAAATTTAAAGAGAGTCCGTTTGCTGAGAACCACTTGGGGGCTTCACACTGGGGGCTCGCACCTTTGAGAACTCCAATTGGTGGAGACGTCCAGTTGAGCAGCGAGGTGTTTGTTTGTGATTCGCCGATCACCTCGAGTGATAGTGTCCACACGTTCCAACATTGCACGAGTCACAGCTGCGTGCGGCCGGCCGGTACGAGGAAGATGTGACAGGTTTGCACAACCTTTCTGCGATGATGACAGACGGCTCAGCCAACAATTCACCTGCTTTTTTTCTCTTCCACGTCTCTGCACACATTCTACATCTACATTTACATTTATACTCCGCAAGCCACCCAACGGTGTGTGGCGGAGGGCACTTTACGTGTCACTGTCATTACCTCCCTTTTCTGTTCCAGTCGCGTATGGTTCGCGGGAAGAACGACTGTCTGAAAGCCTCCTTACGCGCTCGAATCTCTCTAATTTTACATTTGTCATCTCCTCGGGAGGTATAAGTAGGGGGAAGCAATATATTCGATACCTCATCTTGAAACGCACCAGGGGACTAATGACCTCAGCAGTTGAGTCCCATAGTGCTCAGAGCCATTTGAAACGCACCCTCTCGAAACCTGGCAAGCAAGCTACACCGCGATGCAGAGCGCCTCTCTTGCAGAGTCTGCCACTTGAGTTTGCTAAACATCTCCGTAACGCTATCACGGTTACCAAATAACCCTGTGACGAAACGCGCCGCTCTTCTTTGGATCTTCTCTACCTCCTCCGTCAACCCGATCTGGTACGGATCCCACACTGATGAGCAATACTCAAGTATAGGTCGAACGAGTGTTTTGTAAGCCACCTCCATTGTTGATGTACTACATTTTCTAACCTGGCACCCGCCTTACCAACAATTAATTTTATATGATCATTCCACTTCAAATCGTTCCGCACGCATACTCCCAGATATTTTACAGAAGTAACTGCTACCAGTGTTTGTTCCGCTATCATATAATCATGCAATAAAGGATCCTTCTTTCTATGTATTCGCAATAAATTACATTTGTTTATGTTAAGGGTCAGTTGCCACTCCCTGCACCAAGTGCCTATCCGCTGCAGATCTCCCTGCATTTCGCTACAATTTTCTAATGCTGCAACTTCTCTGTATACTACAGCATCATCCGCGAAATGCCGCATGGAACTTCCGACATTATCTACTAGGTCATTTATATATATTGTGAAAAGCAATGGTCCCATAACGCTCCCCTGTGGCACGCCAGAGGTTACTTTAACGTCTGTAGACGTCTCCCCATTGATAAAACATACTGTGTTCTGTTTGCTAAAAACTCTTCAATCCAGCCACACAGCTGGTCTGATATTCCGTAGGCTCTTACTTTGTTTATCAGGCGACAGTGCGGAACTGTATCGAACGCCTTCCGGAAGTCAAGGAAAATAGCATCTACCTGGGAGCCTGTATCTAATATTTTCTGGGTCTCATGAACAAATAAAGCGACTTGGGTCTCACACGATCGCTGTTTCCGGAATCCATGTTGATTCCTACAGAGTAGATTCTGGGTTTCCAAAAACGACATGATACGCGAGCAAAAAACATGTTCTAAAATTCTACAAGAGATCGACGTCAGAGATATAGGTCTATAGTTTTGCGCATCTGCTCGACGACCCTTCTTGAAGACTGGGACTACCTATGCTCTTTTCCAATCATTTGGAACCTTCCGTTCCTCTAGAGACTTGCGGTACACGGCTGTTAGAAGAGGGGCAAGTTCTTTCGCGTACTCTGTGTAGAATCGAATTGGTATCCCGTCAGGTCCAGTGGACTTTCCTCTGTTGAGTGATTCCAGTTGCTTTTCTATTCCTTGAACACTTATTTCGATGTCTGAAAGTAAATTTGAATATCGGGGAGTCTCTGGTTTTCCACCGAAAGAAACTCAGTCTCAGCTCTCTGCTTGGAACGCACCACCGTTACACACGCGATTTTGAAGGATACATGTAGCGACCCCACCTACCGGAACTTCATGAAGCTGAAGGGACTGAAGAGGGAATATCCCAGATGTCCCACATCAAATTCTGCATGTTTCATCG
The DNA here is from genome assembly GCF_021461395.2 of Schistocerca americana. Taxonomy (NCBI): domain Eukaryota; kingdom Metazoa; phylum Arthropoda; class Insecta; order Orthoptera; family Acrididae; genus Schistocerca; species Schistocerca americana. Next base: position 310,722,539 of record NC_060122.1, on the reverse strand, counting down.
AAACTGGTCGAGAACAGAAATAGAATAGAACGCACCGATCTTGTAAAATATTTTTTTTTAGTGCTCTTGCTAAGAAGTTTCGTGGGTGGCATGTTCGACACAGGGCATTCGTAGCTGAAGAGAATGATTTAAATATACTTTAACGTTCAGTTGCAGTTTTAAACAGAGCCGCTTTCGACCCCCAAGGCGATTATCAAGGCTGAATGTCTCAAGCTTCGTGAATCCATTCAGGCGTCAGATTCGCTGTGTTTCTGACAGCCACACTTGATAAAGGGCTGAAACCAGTAGCGTTTAAAATAAAAGTGCAACTGCTGCTCAAATTATATTCACACCTTAATGTTTCACTACTTTACTGAAAATTGAAAAGATAAATTGTATAGGTCGATTGAAGACAAATGAATCAATTAATAATGAAATCCGTTCAACGAAATAATAGCAACTCCGGTAGTACATCGAATTTCTTCCTACTTTCAGCAGTATATGGCTAAAGGAGAAATGCCCACACTAGCAAAGAATCTAAAGATTCAGATGCCCAGATAAGCTAGGAACACGTAGGCACGCAGCGATAATACTGTACAGGGGTTGGACAAAAATATGGAAACGCAGCAAGAAATGCGTACTTGAACACAAGAGCATATCTTAGCCACGCCTGCAGGTTGCACTGTTGTATTTGACCACGAACGGCACCTACGCAGTATCCTCAAAATGGTTCAAATGGCTCTGAGCACTATGGGACTTAACATATGAGGTCATCAGTCCCCTAGAACTTAGAACTACTTAAACCTAACTAACCAAAGGACATCACACACATCCATGCCCGAGGCAGGATTCGAACCTGCTACCGCAGCAGTCGCGCCGTTCCGGACTGAAGCGCCTAGAACCGCTCGGCCACCGCGGCCGGCTGCAGTGTCCTCAATACGTTGTAAGCATCAGTCGTGGTCAAAACATTGTTCCATGTAGTTGTGAGTGCATCATGTTGGAGCTAAGTGAATTCGAACGTGGGCAAATTGCGGGTACTTCCGTAACCTAGGCAATGTTTGAAGAGGCACCGTACCGAAAATTTACGCCAGATATAGCGAAACGAAAAACATCGTCACTTTAGAGACAACGCAAACGACAATGTGTGTTTAGTGACTGAGACAGACGGTCATTGAAGAGGATTGCGACCAAAAATATGACAGCTGCAGGAGTCACTATAGAACTGAGTGGTGGCACCCGTGATTCCTGTTAGCAGCGACCGAGGGAGGTGGCGAAGTGGTTAGCACACTGGACTCGCATTCGGGAGGACAACGGTTCAATCCCGCGTCCGGCCATTTCGGTTTTCCGTGATTTCCCTAAATCACTCCAGGCTAATGCCGGGATGGTTCCTTTGAAAGGGCACGGCCGACTTCCTTCCCCGTCCTTCCCTAATCCGATGAGACCGATGACCACGCTGTTTGGTCTCTTCCCCCAAAACAATCCAATCCTGTTAGCAGCGAAACGACACGAAGGGATCTCTAATGGCAGGGAACTGCAGGACTAGCTGGAATTCCAAAACCACTCATTAGTAATTCAACTGTCCGTAACAGAAAAACGCGGTGCTGCAACCGTATAACCAAGACTGCTGAGCAATGGAAGAATGTCATTTGGTCTGGTGAGTCTCGTTTCATACTGTTTCCAACTTCTGGACCAGTTTACGTCCCAAGAGTGTAACATGGGGGGGGGGGGGGGGGGGGGGGGTCAGTACGATTTCGGCAGCCATTACGTGTTATTCCCTCAGCTCCAGTGTTGCTCTCTAACGTTACGCTACTGCCAACTTTGATGTGACCATTTTGGCTGATCAGATTCACGCCATTGGTCACCAATAGTGATGTTGTTTTCCAAGGCAACGGGGCCCCTGTTAACACGGCTCGAGTCGTTCAGTACTGACCACAAGAGTCACGAGATCTCAATATTATTGTGGTCTACGTTTATCATCATAGTTGTACATCCAGTCGAAAGCTCCTTAAGGCTGTTGGCAGACGATCAGCTTTTATATAGGAAAGTAGCAACGTGGCCACGGGTGTCACGAGATCTCAATATTATTGAGCCTTTGTGGTCTACTTTGGAAAGAAAGGTACGTGAACGCTATCCACCTCCATCAGTATTATCTGAAAATGCGTCTATTTTGCAAAGGATTGGTGTAAGCCTCCACTGGAGATAATACGGGACCTCTATTTATCCATTCCAATGCGACGGGAAATTGTTTTGAGCCATATGCGGTTTCCTGGCATGGTAATATCGTGTTGTTTTGGTGTTTCTGTCCACCCCCGTATTTCTCTCACAGGATGCTTCTAAGGTTTCAAATTGCCGCCAGGCTATGCCCTGTACAAAGCAATTCTACACTGGAACAGTCGGTCTTTTGACGAGTTTACAGAAAACCAAGTAAGAGCCCAGCAGAAACTAGAGCAAACAGATTCAATCTCTTCAGAGGTTTTGAAGTTCTGTTGCAGAAAGGAACCTTAATCACTTTTAATGCGCTTTGATCTTCAAGGCTCCATCTCTGGGCACATCATTTTCGTTCCTTTTGCTCCGTCTGCCGTAATCCCTCAGCAGTTGGCGTTTCGAGATAGAGAGAGAGAAAGAGAGAGAGAGAGAGAGAGAGAGAGAGAGAGAGAGAGAATCATTTTGTGACGTGTGGTATGTTAACACCGGAACGGTGGCGCGAGAAAAATGTGAATATCACACGGTTCTAAAACAGGAATTACTTCCTTCTTCAAATGCAGTCTTCAACTACACTATATGGTGACTATATTCACTATTCTCTGTTTTAGATGCAGCTAAAAATTTTAAACAGAAACGCAGATGTTTATTTGTTAGAACTGAATAAAACAACTACTTGAAAATTAATTACTATGTTTCTCGGTTTTGATAGTAATTGTTAAACTTCATGTGTATTTTTCAGTTAGGCCACAAGTTCTAATTTTTTATCATTGGACTTTCAAAATTCAGGAATCATTGCGGGTACGAATAAACTGTTACAAAAAGGATAACAGTGACAACCTCGAGCATAACAGTTGATTCTCTAGTGGGTGAATACCAGTACATAACCATACTGTCGTGAACACTAGACACTCCTAGTGCTTTTGCAGGTTTGCAAGTGGAGTCAAGCCGTGTCACACTGATGCTGAACAAATTATCTTTGTGTGACTTTTCCAGCAACGATTCGGGTGACTATTTTCAATATCCTGTTGTTGTGTCTTGTATATTTATTGCACGTTTAAAATGTGTATATGCTTTATTTTTATCATATGCACAGGTTCGCTGGTGTTCGTTTATTGATTTAAGTGAAGTTTATACACAAGAAACACTATTCATATTTAAATCACGCAGCAAGAAACTTTGTTTGATTTTAAAGTCAGTACCTTCATTTAACTCTCTTACAGTATCTCTCTTTCCCCCCCCCCCCCCCCCCCCCTCTCTCTCTCTCTCTCTCTCTCTCTCTCTCTCTCTTTCATCTTCTGCATCATTTACACCACAAGACTCCTTACAGTGTGTGGCGAAGGGTACTTCGGGAACCATTATTCAGTAATGCCCTATTCCCAAACGGTGAGCGTGGCTTTCCTTGTTTTCGCTTGACTATGTGAAATTCAGTCTATATGAAGTCTGTCTTGCGTTTGAAGGTATCTGCTAGTATTGTCGTTATAATTAACGCCAAGACTTTGTAGCACTTGAGTTTTACACAGCACCTCTTCCAGTTTATAATTCTAATGTATCCGTTTTGCTTAATTCACAACAGAAGAAATTACTTTTGTGAACATAAGAAACTACAATGTAGTCCTATCTCACACACTAGTAGGTCGGCTCCAGTGTGATACCTAAGAGAATTTTCAGCTTTTGCATTAAAAAGCCTGTGATTTTGTGAAACTATTTCCCCGACCTATGCATTTTCTATAGACTGGTTCTCTTACAGGCATTATAAACGAGTTTCTGATAGCTCCTCAGTGCCAACACTATGTCGATACCGTTGGTTCCATTTCCGACAATTCAACGAAATACTTACTAAAATTAAGCTATATGGTCCCAGAGACCTTTTCAAGTCTTAAAATATCTAAGATGTATATGTGCAGACTGAAATCACGAAGGAAAATTTGTTCCAACGCCAGGATTCGAACCTGACTGTGCTGCTCACTATGCAGGTGCGCTGTTCACTGTACCACCCTGGCAGAGTGGCTTCCACAACTGCACGAACTACCCTAGCAAGCGTCCCTCCTCAATTCAAATTCCCATTCAAGCCTCAGGCCAGTTGCTATTCCCCCTAAACTCAAACAACATTGCATTGCCTAGTGAGCAGGAGGCCCAGGTTCAAATCCTGGCCCTGGTACAAATTTTCATTCGTCGCTTCAGTCAACATACATACTTACAAATGTTTGATATCTGAAAAGGTCCCTGAAACCATATAGTTTTATTTGGTTGAAGCACTTATGCCTGGCTTTCAGGCAGGAGCCCAGTTTCGTTCGTGCTATTCCAGTACAGTTGTAGAGACTTTACATTGCTTTTCGAGTTTAAGGGGAATACCAAATGGGCTGAGGTGCGAGCGGGATTTTGAACTGAGGAGGGAATCGTGCTAGGCTAGTCCATGGAGTTGTGCAAAGCCAGTGTGCCCAGGTGGCGTAGTGGTTAGCGCATCTGCATAGTGAGCAGTAGACGTACTGCCTTCAGACGGGGGCACAGTTAATACCACGTCCGAAACTGTAACGAATACACCATCAATATAAAGAACGAAGGCGCCTCCAAACGTAAATAAAATCCACAGCCTTCGTTGCTATTACAGCGGTGTAATATGGTAACACACTGAAGGAAAAACATCGTCAATATATGCTTCCTGGCGTCCCTGAAGAGTAAGCGCAATTCACTTAGATTAGCAGTGGAATTCATGACCACCAAGCGTGTCGTTACAGGCACTGTTTTCCTTCTTCCTGCTGTCTGAAACGGAACGTTTCCTCTTTCAATCAAAAAAGTTGATCCCGCAGATGACTAGGGCTTAAAACATTGAGATGACCAACTGAAATTATGAGACAAAACAATGCGGCCAGCGACTGAGAACCAGACGGAATGCTGCCGGGTGGCGTTGTAGGGATGTGATGAAGTCAAAAAACTGCATAAAAAGGGCAGAGGCGATTGAGGAACCTTTCTAGAGGCGACGCAAGTTGCTGTTGGTTAAATCCACTGACATTACCGACTTTGACAAAGGGCAGATTGTAGCCCTGCGCCTGAGAACTTTTTTGAAAATTTAATCGTATGGCTAGTGCCATACGATGGACTCTTCATTTCATAAAATTAAATGTTTTCTGACATTTCATATGAATCGTGAGTTTAGTTCACAAAATTGTCCCTCTATCTACAAAAAATACTTGCGGTTTAATCATATTTTTTCCAGATTAGTATAACAGAGCGGGTTTACCAAAGGTATCATCTGAAAGATGGCACAGGACATCAGTGTAGGTTTATTCTTATCAAAAATGTGCATGAAAATCATACAAATCATTTAATTTCTCCGTACTATTTATTTTATATTTATTCTACTCCTATATTCTGCAATTCGCATTGTGTGGCGAAGGTTACTTCGGAACAACTACTTCCTGTTTTCATTCACAAATGAGGTATTGAACTTTCCTTCTTTTCATTTGTACGCGCACAGTGCAACTCAATGTGATAGTAGGCTTTGTACATGAAGTCTGTTAACTGTTTAAACATGCGTAACTGCATTATTACCATGATTCCTGACAAGAGAGAAGCAATGTGTGCGTGATGTAACATCAAACTAAGTAAATGTGCATTTGGTTCAAGCTGTTGTCGTAGGAAAGCAAGGGCGATATTTAAGTTTAACCCCAATCAATAGCCGGCCAGGGTGGCCGAGCGGTTCTAGGCGCTACAGTCTGGAACCGCGCGACCGCTAAGGTCGCAGGTTCGAATCCTGCCTCGGGCATGGATGTGTGTGATGACCTTAGGTTAGTTAGGTTTAAGTAGTTCTATGTCCTAGGGGACTGATGACCTCAGATGTTAAGTCCCATAGTGCTCAGAGCCATTTGAACCATTTTGAACCCAATCAATGACTTCTTTTCACTTTAGTCATGGTCTCCTACGTTTTGTGGTAAATACTAATTCTAATATAATCCCAGACGGCACGCTTAATACACTACTGGAAATGGAAAAAAGAACACATTGACACCGGTGTGTCAGACCCACCATACTTGCTCCGGACACTGCGAGAGGGCTGTACAAGCAATGATCACACGCACGGCACAGCGGACACACCAGGAACCGCGGTGTTGGCCGTCGAATGGCGCTAGCTGCGCAGCATTTGTGCACCGCCGCCGTCAGTGTCAGCCAGTTTGCCGTGGCATACGGAGCTCCATCGCAGTCTTTAACACTGGTAGCATGCCGCGACAGCGTGGACGTGAACCGTATGTGCAGTTGACGGACTTTGAGCGAGGGCGTATAGTGGGCATGCGGGAGGCCGGGTGGACGTACCGCCGAATTGCTCAACACGTGGGGCGTGAGGTCTCCACAGTACATCGATGTTGTCGCCAGTGGTCGGCGGAAGGTGCACGTGCCCGTCGTCCTGGGACGACGCACGGATGCACGCCAAGACCGTAGGATCCTACGCAGTGCCGTAGGGGACCGCACCGCCACTTCCCAGAAAATTAGGGTCACTGTTGCTCCTTGGGTATCGGCGAGGACCATTCGCAACCGTCTCCATGAAGCTGGGCTACGGTCCCGCACACCGTTAGGCCGTCTTCCGCTCACGCCCCAACATCGTGCAGCCCGCCTCCAGTGGTGTCGCGACAGGCGTGAATGGAGGGACGAATGGAGACGTGTCGTCTTCAGCAATGAGAGTCGCTTCTGCCTTGGTGCCAATAATGGTCGTATGCGTGTTTGGCGCCGTGCAGGTGAGCGCCACAATCAGGACAGCATACGACCGAGGCACACAGGGCCAACACCCGGCATCATGGTGTGGGGAGCGATCTCCTACACTGGCCGTACACCACTGGTGATCGTCGAGGGGACACTGAATAGTGCACGGTACATCCAAACCGTCATCGAACCCATCGTTCTACCATTCCTAGACCGGCAAGGGAACTTGCTGTCCCAACAGGACAATGCACGTCCGCATGTATCCCGTGCCACCCAACGTGCTCTAGAAGGTGTAAGTCAACTACCCTGGCCAGCAAGATCTCCGGATCTGTCCCCCATTGAGCATGTTTGGGACTGGATGAAGCGTCGTCTCACGCTGTCTGCACGTCCAGCACGAACGCTGGTCCAACTGAGGCGCCAGGTGGAAATGGCATGGCAAGCCGTTCCACAGGACTACATCCAGCACCTCTACGATCGTCTCCATGGGAGAACAGCAGCCTGCATTGCTGCGAAAGGTGGATATACACTGTACTAGTGCCGACATTGTGCATGCTCTGTTGCCTGTGTCTATGTGCCTGTGGTTCTGTCAGTGTGATCATGTGATGTATCTGACCCCAGGAATGTGACAATAAAGTTTCCCCTTCCTGGGACAATGAATTCACGGTGTTCTTATTTCAATTTCCAGGAGTGTAGTAATGCCTCCGGATTTTTTATCTGAAAACTCTTAAACTTTCTAAATAAAGAAACGTTATTAAAGTTCGACACATTTAATTCATGTATTCATATTTGCAGTCCTATGCTGCTGGAGAGCTCCGAATTATAGCGTGTAATATGACGATGTACCGGGTGATCAAAAAGTCAGTATAAATTTGAAAACTTAATAAACCACGAAATAATGTAGATAGAGAAGTAAAAATTGACACAAATGCTTGGAATGACATGGGGTTTCAATAGAACCACCCCATATTGCTAGAAGCGTGAAAGATCTCTTGCGCTCGTCGTTTGGTGATGGTCGTGTGCTCAGCCGCTACTTTCGTCATGCTTGGCCTCCCAGATCCCCAGACCTCAGTCCGTGCGATTATTGGCTTAGGGGTTACATGAAGTCGCAAGTGTATCGTGATCGACCGACATCTCTAGGGATGCTGAAAGACAACCTCCAATGCCTCACCATAACTCCGGACATGCTTTACAGTGCTGTTCATAACATTATTCCTCGACTGCAGATATTGTTGAGAAATGATGTTGGGGACATATTGAGCATACCTGTAAAGAACATCATCTTTGCTTTGTCTTACTTTGTCATGCTAATTATTGCTATTCTGATCAGATGAAGCGCCATCTGTCGGACATTTTTTGAACTTTTGTATTTTTTTGGTTCTAATAAAACCCCATGTCATTCCAAGCCTGTGTGTCAATTTGTACCTCTCTATCTACATTATTCCGTGATTTATTCAGTTTTCAAATTTACTGACTTTTTGATCACCCGGTGTATTGTTTGTGCGTGAGAAACAGCGTGCTGAAATGGAGTTTGGAATTTAGGGAATCTTTGGAATTCAGGGAATCCATCTGCACCCTCTCCTTCAGCTTGGCAACGCCACATCATACATGAGAGCTGCGACATTTTTAACAATCTGACGCCTTGGGTTCACTGTCATCGACTATCCTCCATACAGTCCCGAGTTGGCACCATCCGATTTCCATTTGTTAGCAAAACTTACAGAATACCTTCGAGGATTTCACTCTAACGCTGATGACGCGGTGCAAGCAGAGGTGAGTTTATGCCTCTGCCAGTAAAGTCAAACAATCTGCAGTGACGTTATCAAGAAAGTGGTCTCTGTTTGGGAGAAACGTGTTCGTCGCCAGGGCGACCGTGGTGAAAAATAAATATGTAGACATCAAGAATAGGAATGTAAAATGTTATTAACGTTTGTTTTATGTAAAAAGCTTTAAGAGTGTCCGCATAAAAAATTCGGAGGCATTACTTATCAGCAAGCCCTCGTAATAGAGAAGAAACCGAATTTTCTGTAAATATGTTTGCATTCACTTCCTGTAGCAATTTTCTTGGAGATGTTTCTGTCGGACATCTGAAGGCTTTCATGGTAATCAGAAATGTTCCATTTCCAGAGAAAGCAATGACATTCTGTTCTGGAGTTAATTATGCTCCATCCTACGTCGTCTGTCTAGAATTAGATTAAATTGCTAATATTACCCTGGGGCGGTGAAGTCTCTTGAATTTTCTGCTGGAAACCTCTTCGGTGAATCTGGTAATTATGGCAGCGTGTTAACGCCTAAAGTAAAAGCGGAGTTGTCTGCTTGGAGGCAGGAAGGCCGGACACAGAGGCGGCTGCAGGTAATCCGGCGCTCATTTCATCACCGAGGACTCACTCCCTTTGTGCCGGCGCTCGGCCACAAAGCTAGCACTAGGAATAACAACGCCCGCTTTAATGAACGGACGCGACGTTCTTTGTCATACCATAATTACTAAAAAATAACTGTCTCCCCCTGAATCGACACGCTCATGCTTTTGGTAGCAGAGTAATTGATAGCCAGGGGAAAAAAAAGTTATCGGTTGAGGACCGAGGAAACAGTCATTTACATCCTACGAAGCGACAGATGTAGGGTTGTGTGTCTGTGTGTGTGTTTGTTGGACGAAGGTTGTCGGGATGGGTGATAGACAGTGTTTCCTCGCAGATTAAAACTGTGTGCCGAACCGGAATACGAACCTTGGACCTTCGCCTATCGCAGGTAAATGCTCTACCGCCTGAGCTACCCAAGTACGAATCACAGATCCGCCCTCACAGCCCCATTATCACCAGCATCTCTTCTCCTACCGTCCTTGCAGGATTATCACTCCTGCAAGGAAGGATACTAAGATGAACTGACATAGCTACAGTGCTGAGGGCAATGTTTCGAGAATGAATTTTCACTCTGCAGGTGTGAGCGTACTGGCCTGAAACTTCTCGGCTGATTAAATCAGTGTTTTGGCCCAGGACAAGGGGTCTACCGAGCTATTTTTTCCGCCTATGGCAATGTTTGTTAATGAGTTAAATTCCGAGCTGCTCCGTGGTTTAGTCCGGTACCGCTCGACTACTACGGTCGCAGGTTCGAATCCTGCCTCGGGCATGCATATGTGTGAAGTCCTTAGGTTAGTTAGGTTTAAGTAGTTCTCAAGTTCTAGGGGACTGATGACCTCAGAAGTTAAGTCCCATAGTGCTCATAGCCATTTGAACCATTTGCTCCGTGGTTCGTCGTCCACCTTAAACTGTAGGTCCTCCTATAAGTGGCGGCGTAAACAAGCCAAAGGTGGGAGGAATCCAAGGTATTCCACCTCTAATTAGGATGATGTCTAGAGAAACACTGTGGCGTCTGTATGATGACAGCTTTACCTTAAGTAACAACGGAATTGTTGTTTAAAACAAAATGCACTGCGCAGTAATAAGTCAGAAGAAACACACGTCACGAGATCTGGTGACTCAAGGTGGCACGTGACAGCCCCTCGCGTCTTACTCCTCTTCGTCCCTGGCCCTCCCCCTGCTGTGTTGACTTATAAGGTATCGGCTGTTCAAGCTTGGCAGTGGCTTGCAAGTCCTCGCAAGTTGTCACGCAGGTAGTGTCCCGTACATAAATCTCTTTCATAAGTAACTTGACACAAAGATGATGTCTCGTATGTTACCAAAATTAACTGTGTAGTTTCTTTGAGCAACTTTCTTACTGGAAGTTTCTTTGAGGCCCAACCGAAAACGAATTCATCAGCGACGACATTTTATGTTGTACAGGTGAAACAGTTTCACATTTCATATGATATTAAAGTTTTATTTCTGACTGCTTTAATGTTTTATTGACAAAATTTGTATCACACGCATGTATGAACTTCTAGAACAGTCGTACATTTTTCTCTTCGAATAAGTTAGTGTCTCTGGTTTTTCCACAGGATGAAGTAAAAAAAAATCTTTTCTCTAAATTACATGTAAAGATTGTTTTAATTTTTTCCGTAAAGACTGGAGAGAATTTTCAATTGGAAAAAGTGCATTTCGTGTAGGCTACAAAAAGAAAAAAAAATGGCTCTGAGCACTATGGGACTTAACATCTTAGGTCATCAGTCCCCTAGAACTTAGAACTACTTAAACCTAACTAACCTAAGGACATCACACACATCCATGCCCGAGGCAGGATTCGAACCTGCGACCGTAGCAGTCGCGCGGTTCCGGACTGAGCGCCTTAACCGCGAGACCACCGCGGCCGGCGCTACAAAAAGAACTGTCTGTAAAATTTTTTGAATAGTTATTCACATTTGATATGATCACTATCTAGCATTGCTGTAAAACGATGAGATGACACTGATGCGCCAATTTACGTGACGACCACTATAGAAAAGAAGCAGTAAAGCATACGTACTGTGTTTTCATTAATAAAACGAAGTTCTTGAGATTTATGACGCACAGTCATCGAAATATCTCTCAGTAGAGTGGCACTATAAATCCTAGTAAAATCGTTTGACGAATGAGAACTCGTGATAAGACAGTGTTTGCCAAAAAGTGAGAAGAACTGTGCGGGTAATTACAACCCCACTCACACATCAAGGATGCAAAGTGCTACAGAATAAACAAAATATACAGCAAAACCAAGCCACGCATAAAAGCAAGCCACCTCCCTCGAAGCAACCTTTAATTTAGTTTTAGAAATAAGAGAGCACGCACGGAAGACGAGATATTCGTGTCGAAAAATGTATGTATAGATCACTATCATTAGCCCCATGCCGCATTTCTTTTTTCTATGTATAAAAGCTAATCTCAGGAACTACGTACTGTAGGAATTTCGATACGGTTTTCACTAACAGACTAACTGATGCACGAGGAAGGTTTGTATATATAATTTGCACCTATAGTAATGAGCTGTGTGTAGTATGCATCTGTTCCATAACTATCTGGCGCTCGCAGTGAAAACTTGTGGAAATGATGGGAGCTACGAGCTAGCCAAGTACAAAGGAGGCGGTATCTGGCGGGAAAAGCAGTTAACTAAACAGCCGCCGCAACTCCATAAACTAGCTAAATAAAGTGTTTTCCTTTTATCCTTACATCCCATCCTATAAGAATAAGTCATCAAGGATGATCTCTTCAGCGCACACTACACAAAAAAAGAAAAACAGAAACTAGCGAAGCTCCACTAGAATCTATACATCCACAGACGTATTCTATCAACACATTTTATAAACTAAAGACCCCCTATGCGTTTCTATCTCTTTATGTGAGGGCTAATCTCACTAACGACTGTAACGTTTTTGATACTGTTTTGACTAATAGACTAACTGATGAGGAAAGTCTGTGTATATAATTCGCAAACATTTCGTGTAATTTGGCTGAACTATGATGAATCAATGTTCCCTGCAGTGACGTAGGGATGTCGATACAGTTTCCACATGGACAAGTCGAACTACCATAAGTACCTAGAACTACCAAAAAATGTCTGTGAAATCTTATGGGACTTAACTGATAAGGTGCGAATTGGTATGGGGGGAGGTTATACTTAACAGCAGAACTAAGTTAATAATTGGCTTCTTCTACCAACCCCCAAACTCCGATGATATAGTTGCTGAACAGTTCAGAGCAAATTTGAGTCTCGTAACAAATAAATACCCCACTCAAACGGTTATAGTTGATGGGGACTTCAACCTTCCCTCGATATGTTGGCAAAAATAATTGTTCAAAACCGGTGGTACGCAGAAAACATTTTCCGAGATTGTCCTAAATGCTTTCTCCGAAAATTATTTCCAGCAGTTAGTCCACGAAACCACGCCAATTGTAAATGGTTTCGAAAACACACTTGACCTCTTAGCCACAAACAATCCAGAGCTAACAGAGAGCATCATGACTGATACGGGGTTTAGTGATCACAAGGTCGTTGTGGCTAGGCTCAATACCGTTTCTTCCAAATCCACCAGAAACAAACGCAAAATAATTTTATTTAAAAAAAGCGGATAAAGTGTCACTAGAAGCCTTCCTAAGAGCTAATCTCCATTCCTTCCGAACTGACTATGCAAATGTAGACAAGATGTGGCTCAAATTCAAAGATATAGTAGCAACAGCAATTGAGAGATTCATACCTCATAAATTGCTAAGACATGGAACTGATCCCCCATGGTACACAAAACAGGTCCGAACGCTGTTGCAGAGGCAACGGAAAAAGCATGCGAAGTTCAGAAGAGCAAGAAATCTCGAAGATTGGCTAAAATTTACAGACGCGCGAAATTTGGCACAGACGTCAATGCGAGATGCCTTTAATAGGTTCCACAACGAAACTTTGTCTCGAAATTTGGTAGAAAATCCGAAGAAATTCTGGTTGTATGTAAAGTACACAAGCTGCAAGACGCAGTCAATACCTTCGCTGCGCAGTGCCGATGGTACTGTTACCGACGACTGTGCCGCTGAAGCGGAGTTATTGAACGCAGTTTTCCGAAAGTCCTTCACCAGGGAAGACGAATGGAATATTCCAGAATTTGAAACACGAACAGCTGCTAGCATGAGTTTCTTAGAAGTAGATACCTTAGGGGTTGCGAAGCAACTCAAATCGCTTGATACGGGCAAGTCTTCAGGTCCAGATTGTATACCGATTAGGTTACTTTCAGATAACGCTGATACAATAGCTCCCTACTTAGCAATCATATACAACCGCTCGCTCACCGATAGATCAGTACCTACAGATTGGAAAATTGCGTATGTCGCACCAGTGTTTAAGAAGGGTAGAAGGAGTAATCCATCGAACTACAGACCTATATCATTGACGTCGGTTTGCAGTAGGGTTTTGGAGCATATACTGTATTCAAACATTATGAATCACCTCGAAGGGAACGATCTATTGATAAGTAGTCAGCATGGTTTCAGAAAACATCGTTCTTGTGCAACGCAGCTAGCACTTTATTCGCACGAAGTAATGGCTGCTATCGACAGGGGATCTCAAGTTGATTCCGTACTTCTAGATATCCGGAAAGCTTTTGACACCGTTTCTCACAAGCGACTTCTAATCAAGCTGCGGGCGGATTCGTGATTTCCTGTCAGGAAGGTCGCAGTTCGTAGTAATAGACGGCAAATCATCAAGTAAAACTGAAGTGATGTCAGATGTTCCCCAGGGAAGCGTCCTGGGACCTCTGCTGTTCTGATCTATATTAATGACCTGGGTGGCAATCTGAGCAGTTCTCTAAGGTTGTTCGCAGATGATGCTGTAATTTACCGTCTAGTAAGGTCATCCGAAGACCAGTATCAGTTGCAAAGCGATTTAGAAAAGATTGCTGTATGGTGTGGCAGGTGGCAGTTGACGCTAAATAACGAAAAGTGTGAGGTGATCCTCATGAGTTCCAAAAGAAATCCGTTGGAATTCGATTAGTCGATAAATAGTACAATTCTCAAGGCTGTCAATTCAACTAAGTACCTGGGTGTTAAAATTACAAACAACTTCAGTTGGAAAGACCACATAGATAATATTGTGGGGAAGGCGAGCCAAAGGTAGCATTTCATTGGCAGGACACTTAGAAGATGCAACAAGTCCACTAAAGAGACAGCTTACACTACACTCGTTCGTCCTCTGTTAGAATATTGCTGCGCGGTGTGGGATCCTTACCAGGTGGGATTGACGGAGGACATCGAAAGGGTGCAAAAAAAGGCAGCTCGTTTTGTATTATCACGTAATAGGGGAGAGAGTGTGGCAGATATGATACGCGAGTTGGGATGGAAGTCATTAAAGCAAAGACGTTTTTCGTCGTGGCGAGATCTATTTACGAAATTTCAGTCACCAACTTTCTCTTCCGAATGCGAAAATATTTTGTTGAGCCCAACCTACATAGGTAGGAATGATCATCAAAATAGAATAAGAGAAATCAGAGCTCGAACAGAAAGGTTTAGGTGTTCGTTTTTCCCGCGCGCTGTTCGGGAGTGGAATGGTAGAGAGATAGTATGATTGTGGTTCGATGAACACTCTGCCAAGCACTTAAATGTGAATTGCAGAGTAATCATGTAGATGTAGATGCCATCAGTCCCTAAGCTTACACACTACTTAACCTAAATTATTCTAAGGACAAACAGAACACCCATGCCCGAGGGATGACTCGAACCTCTGCCAGGACCAGCCGCACAGTCCATGACTACAGCGCTCAAGTCCGCTCGGCTAATCCCGCGCGGCGCTTAGAACTACCAATGCGAAGCCGCGGAGTGGGTTGGGGTGCCGGGGTGGGCGGTCATTGGAGGGTAATCTAGCAATAAGTAAAAAGAAAAACCACATTGCATTTTAAAAAATACGGAGATTTTTAATGCTTCATTAAATTCGAACAGAAAGAAATGCAGCAGGACGAGTTTTAACCACAGCAAAGACGACTGCTCATTTGCGACTTTCGACAGTCGTAACATGCTGGTTTCGATTAAGTGCTGCATTCGGTTCCAAATCACTGCACTGATTTACTCAAGCTCTTGCTGCTGTCGCTTTGCATTTCTCAAGCCGAGAGGCTTTTGTTGTTGATAGTTACCTTGTCATAGCGATCCAAGGGCGGGAACTGAGCGTTTAACCCAGTCTCACACTGAACGTGAAAACTAACATGTAAATGTCGCGCGACGGGTTTTGTAACGTCATTCATAGCGCTGACCAAGTCATGTCTGTTTGCAGTTCAGTAGTAGCACAGAACTGTTAATGTTAGCACGGTGACAGTACTAGGAATAGGTTGCACTTTCTTCATTTTACATCAGAACTTCAGATCTGTGTTGATTGTGCCCGTACCTACTTTGATTGTGCTGATATTTTAATATGGACACCATCAAATGTTGCCTTTTCCCCACACTGCTGTAAGCATAACACAATTTTTGATGTGACTTGGCGTGATAATTCCCAAGGCGCACCAAGGCGTTAATAACGACATGATATATTTATTCCAAAAGTTAAAAAAAAAAAAAATGAAAACGAGCCACCTACACGAGAAACAGCTGTAACGCTAAGTACAGGAAGCCTCATAAACACATCGTGTATTAACAAGAAAGCAAATAAATTAACCCATTGATGATGCCATAACTCAAGCGAAAAATTTCCAGACAGAAAAGAAGAAGAAAACTGTGTTTGTCTCTACGCGGAACGTATCCAGAAAGCGATTTAAAAGAATTTTCGTTTGGATCCTTCGCTTTGAAGTTCTACTTTCTTTTTATGACAGTTTGTGTTTTATAGATGGCCATGATTGTAAATTATACAGAATAGTATGAGAAGTCTTACTGCAGTGATATCTCCACTTATCTATTAACTGTCGTCATTCGCCTACATTGATTGATACAGCTGCCACGCTAGTTCTGAACACTTCACTACAGTGACAGATAACGCCATCATAGTGATGTATGTAACAGCAATACTAAAATTTCTATAGTTGTTTCCAGTTGATAGTAATATAACTACAAACAATAAAAAAAGATTCTCACAGAATTGTAGTTGTATTTTTTTTCTAAAAGAAAACACATTTGTTTATTTGACTTTTGAATTGGTAGCTATGACATCACGAGTCAATACGTTACTTGCCTGATGCTATGGATATTAGGACATCTTGTAAATTTATGACAATATCTCGTTAACGAATAAAGTTATATGAAACTAACCGTACCAAATTTCAAGAGCTTAAAACCCCTCGTCTGGTGACAGAAACTTTTTTTTTTTTAAAACAAAGTTATGGGTCGTCGATTGGATAGAATTATGTACGGAAAAGTCTGCTTTCTGACCAATCAAACACACGGTAGCACTAGTTCAAAAGTCTTCAAGCTTTCTCCAACTGAAACGCTGCATGTTCTACCGGGCGCCACTGGGAATTTGTACCGAGCGAATGTCAGGTTTCAGACATGAATGTTGACTTCCTTTGTGTCAGCTGTCCATTGAAACAGCCTGTTAAGCCCACATCAAATAATTACTCTGAAACGTCCCCTTACAAAAATTTATGAGTTACCGTGCTGATAAACCTCTTACATTATTTGATCTTCAAACAGCTGAGCAGAACTGAACGTACTCAGACATTTCTTTCTTTACTTATTCTGATAAACACTAAACTGACAAACAATATTTTTTTTAGCGCAACGCAATCTGACTTTCAATAATCCCTACAAAAGAATGGTCCTGACTAACATTAACCTATACCTTTCACAAATCACTTACCTCACAAAAATCTTCGTTACTCGAACTACTGCAATACAGCGAGCGCCACTACTGCCAGCTAAATAAAAGATTCAAACTACTGAAGGCACTAACTACTGATAGGCATAGTTAGCAAATGAAAGATTTTGATAGAGAACAAACAATGTATTTATCTTCATAGTGTTCAAAAGTCATAATATATGTATCAGTTCATGACATCCATTCTTACAAATGTACTGTTTCTGATGGACACACGTCCAGATCATCCGCTCTCAAAACTCCGCCATCTCTCCCCACATCCACCACTGCTGGCGGCTCACCTCCAACGGCGCAACGCTACGCGCTGTTAACAGCCAACTGCCCAACACTACAACAACAAATTCCAACACTGCCACCCAGCCACAGACTGCACACAGCACAGGCAGTGATTTTCATACAGAGCGCTACGTGGCGGTGGCGTTACCAATATAAGAACCTAAACAGCCTACTTACAACTTCTACGCCTTTTATGATTATGAGAAGGACTGCGTTGCAGTATTAAAATAAAAGTATATTTTTCTCTTAATTTTTGCGTCGAGCGAATCGCTTACTGGTGTTGCCCTGTAGCGTACAGTGTAGACAGCCTGCGCCTAGATACAGAACTGAATGAGACAATGGTAACATAGCCTGCTGGCTTGGTGCATCACATATAGCCGTTAACTGCCGGTGGAGAGCGCTGCGGTGGCAATCACACTGGCGAGCGCGCTCCGCCAGATCTTTCTCCCAAGCCACATCGGAAATCACGCTACAAGGACGTTCACATTCACGTCTACAATGAGGGCGGCTTTACTGAGGCTGCGGTCTGACCCTTCCTCCGGGACAAGGGTGGAGAACGTCCGTCGGCAATCGCTGGGCTTGTGGCGACAATGAGGCGGGGCAACAGGGAAACTGAGAGACCTGTTGTGCACAGACAGTAAACTCAGAGACAGCAGTAAACTCTCAAACCGAGCCAAGTTACTGAACACAGCCCTCTCGGCTGGAGCAGCCTCAAGAGATACGGCGCCCCGTTCCGGCCTGCTGGACGTGAATGGAGTTCCCGGGGCAGCAATTAAGCGGTCGCTTGAGGCTCCCTACCTGTCGCAGGAACAGTGGACTGCTCCTCCCCCTCTGCACCTTGACCACCTCCACAGGCAAGAGCTACACAACTTGGCGGTATCTGATGTATTGTGTACACGAGTTGCTTCACAGATTGTAAATAGTTAGAGAAGTTCACTTTTATTTAACACCTGAGCTGCTGAGACATGCAAGTTCTGACTTTGCGCT
The DNA here is from genome assembly GCF_021461395.2 of Schistocerca americana. NCBI lineage: Eukaryota > Metazoa > Arthropoda > Insecta > Orthoptera > Acrididae > Schistocerca > Schistocerca americana. Next base: position 310,704,221 of record NC_060122.1, on the reverse strand, counting down.
CGACAACGGAGGCAAGACTTAAATAACATCGAGATACTTTCACAGAATCTGTGAACCGAAAATTAGCGACCGACAACATAAAATTTTGCAAGATATTTGAAATGCTGAGAAAAACATGCTTGATCTGTAGGGAAAGACGGGAAAAGCGTAATCATGGATCATAAGGGAACTGTCAGGGTTCTAGACCCAGAGACAAGTGCTCAGATTAAAAGAGGTTATGAAAGAAGTAGGTCCAAGAAGGAATGACGAAAGAAAGGTACCGGATTGGGATTAAACTCAGGTGAAAGTTCACTAAAATTCGGTGATGACAATTTTATCCTCAGCGAAATTAATGGATTACAGAACGCATATAATGGAATGAGTGCAGAATATAGATTGGTGGGGTACTGAAGAAAGAGGGAAGTCGGGAGACCACAAAGTAGAGGCAGTGAATGAATTCTGCTACTTCGGAAGCTAAATTACACATGACAGACGAAGCAAGGAGGACGTGAACGGAAGCAGGTGATCAGACAGGATGCTTATGCGTCACCCGTCAAAGTCGTATCTAAACGTATCAGGGGTCCCATAACACTCCAACCGCACACGCCCCACACCATTAAAGACCCTCCACCAGCTTGAACAGTCCTCTGCTGACATGCAGGATCCATGAGTTCATGAGGTTGTCTCCATATCCGTACACGTCCATCCGCTCGATACAATTTGAAACGAGACTTGTCCGACCAGGCACCATATTTCTAGTTATCAACAGTCCAATGTCGGTGTTGAGTCTCCCAGCTTTGTGTCGCGCAGTCATCAAGGGTACACAACTGGACCTCCGGCTCCGAAAGCCCATATCGGTGATGTTTCGTTGAATGGTTCGCACGCTGACACTTGTTGATGGCCCAGCACTGAAATTTGCAGCAATTTGCAGAAGGGTTGCACTTCTACCACACTGAACAATTCTCTTCAGTCGTAGTCGGTCCCGTTATTGCAGGATCATTTTCCGGCCGTAGCGATGGCGGAGATTTGATGTTTTACCGGATACCTGATACTCACGGTACACTCTTGAAATGGTCGTACGGGAAAATCGCCATCTACCTCGAAGATGCTTTGTCCCATTTTCTCGTGCACCGACTGTAACACCACGTTCAAACTCACTTAAATCTTGATAACCTGACATTGTAGCAGCAGTAACCGATCTAACAACTGCAACTGTATCAATTGTTGTTTTATACAGGCGTTGCTGACCGCAGCGCCATAATCTGCCTGTTTACATATCTTCGTATTTGAATACGCATGCCTATACCAGTTCCTTTGGTGCTTCAGTGTATTATCAAACACTGACCTTAATCTAAGTTTGAAACTTATAATAAGTACGCCACAAATGAATCTCTGACTGTTTGGCAGCAATTTCTGCGCTGGGAGAACATCAAATGAAACTATCAGTACCAGGAAGACTTTGCAGTTTTTCCGGACCGTCTGTTCTAGCCAGGCTGCTCTAAGAAAATTGTTCTATTGCTGGAATTCAGATTTGGAAAGAACCAAAACAAACGAGTGATCAGGTACCAAGAACGTAACGCAGCAGACATGGCAGTCTACTAGTTTAAACTTTTGCCATAAAATGATGCATCGGTATTTATAAAGCATTTGATTTACTTAAACGAGATATAGAATAGCATAAATTACACTACATCGTCGGTCGAAAGAGTTGCGAGATTGATTTTATTCGTGACTCATAAGCGACATCGGCGCCATAACTACGATGGCAGCTTGAACTAACAACTGAAAATAACAGATGTGCATTGAATCACTCAGTTGCGAGCAGCCAGTGTCAAATAGTGGACGTGTGGGTACAGCGCGTCAACGTTGTCTATCACAGATCGCAATGGAGCGATGAACTGAACGCATCTATATCAAGTATAGGGTGTAGAAAAGTTTCTTCTACCACTCACAATAAAAGGTTATTTATTTGTCACACGACCGGTTTCCTGCTAGCGCCCATCCTCAGGTGTTTATACATTCATGTACATGTTTATATTGCTGGAGATCACTGTATATGAGAATCACAAAATTTCATAATGTGTATCAAGAAACTTCACAGTCTATAATAGCTTTTTAAGGTTTTATAAGTGCAATGCTCTTGCCCTTCCTGTGGCTAAGTTCTTTGACAACCTACATGTTTCTGTATGAGCAACATCTTTACACCTGCTACATCTAAATTCTTTGACCACAGCCCACATGTTTGTATGTGAACACAGTATATTTCACGAGTGCACATCGTAATAGTGAAATATGCAGCTAAACTTTATAAAACTGAAATATGGACATGAAAATGATGATAAGTAAGTAATAGGAAAAACTGTCACCACAGCGTAACTGTAACAATGATGCTTCATCTTTATGTAAGTACAGATGTATTTTCGACAAATGCTGCCTTGCCACTTACAATTGTCCCACTTGTATCTGTTTGGTCACCAGTAAATAATTTTTTTGTATCTATACAGTGTTCTCCAGCAATATAAACATGTACATGAATGTATAAACAGCTGAGGATGGGAGCAAGCCCGAAACCGGTCGTGTGACAAATTATTATTATTTTGAGCTTTTCCTCATTACAGAGGCTTATCTCCAACATAATAATTTACTTGGAAATTACAATACAAACAATAAACGTTCTTAAACTATAATCTCAAAATATTTCTCCAGGTGTTTCGATCTTGTGTGTCCTCCTCCTCTGCGCCCATTCTCCTCATTATGTGCTGTACATTTTGGAGCCAGATTGTCATAGGTCGTCCTCTTCTTCTTCTCCCCTCCGGTTCCCACTCCAGTATCAATTTTGGTATTCTGGCTTCCTCCATTCGTCGTACATGCCCGTACCACTGTAATTTCTTCCTATCCATTACTTCATATATTCTTTCTTTTATTTCTATTCTCCTTATTACTTCGGTGTTCCTTATCTTTTCTTTCCTGGAGATTCTTGCCGATCTTCTCCAAAAGTCCATCTCTAGAGCTTGTAATTTTTTAATGTGCTTCATGTTAATTGTCCAGGTCTCCGTTCCATACAGAACCACACTCTCTAATATGGATTTGTATATTAGTTTTTTAGTTCTGCTCATTACATTCCTGCTCCATAAGACTGAGTTCAGCATCCCAATGACCCTCCGTCCGCTACTAATTCTTTTATTGATTTCTGACTCTGATTTTCCCTCGATTTCTAAAATGGATCCTAAATAACAGAAAGTGTTTATCTTTTTGATTTTCTTTCCTTCAATGTATAGCTCATCTGAATTATTAGTCAAGTATTCTGTTTTTTGGTAATTAATCTTCAAACCCCAAGTTTTGTATGCTACTGCTAGTTGATTGCACATATAGTTGGCATCCTCCCCAACTTGTGCTACGACTACTTGATCATCAGCAAATAATAAATGATGTAGGTAAACTCCATCTCTTATTTCTAATCCCATACTATTACATTTACGAGACCATGTTCTAAGGCTCATATCTATATAGATTTTAAATAATGATGGTGACATGGGACAGCCTTGTAAAAGGCCTTTGCTTGTTCTAAATTTCTGTGAAAGTTTATTACCAACTTTCACTTGGCAAATGTTATCTTTATACATCTGTTGTGTTATTTTAATCAAGGGAGGGTTTATGTTTGCCATATGTAGTGCTCTCCAAAGTAATTTTCTTGGAACAGCATCATATGCTTTTTCTAGATCTATGAAAATTAATCCTATATTTTTTGATTTTTCCCTATGTTTCTCCAAAATCGGTCGTAATGTGAAAATATGGTCTACGCATGATCTCCCAGCCGTGAAACCACATTGTTGTTCTTGGGTTCTAAAATTTTTTTCCAGTTTGTTTTTAATTATTTTCGCAAAAATTCTCATTAATGTGTTCGTAACACAAATTCCTCGATAGTTTGAACAAATTTTGCGATCTCCTTTCTTAAATATTGTATTAATGTAACCTAGCTTCATCTCGTTGGGTGTTGAATCTCCATGTATCATTTTGTTGAAGAGCTGTGTTATCAGTTTTTCAATTTTGTCACCACCATATTTCAGACACTCCAGATTGATATTCCCTGGTCCCGGTGATTTATCATTCTTTCCTGTTCTCAACGCCTGAAGTACTTCACTTTCTAAAATCTGGATCTCATCATCTTCATGTCCTTTATCTTCCCCTGTTCCTTCTTCTAGATATTCTTTTCTGTCCTCATTTAATAATTTTTGGAAATACTCTTCCCATTCCTTTTGTGTTATCAGTTGGAGATTAGTTTTGCTTTTTGTATCCTGTCGAAGCCCTTTCAACACTGACCATGCTTCTTTTGCTCTCCCAAATCCTAATTTGCTATTCACCTTGTCACATGTTCTTTCCCATGCTTCATTTTTTCCATCCTTATTTTTTTCATCACTTCATTATTCTTTTCCTTGTATATTGATCTTGTTTCTTCTGATTTATCATTCAACCACTGAAGGAACGCATTTCGTTTTTCTCTAACGAGGACCTCTAGTTCCTCTGACCACCACTCAGCTGCACGGTTGTGATTGCTATCTTTTTTACCCAACACCTCCGTTGCTATGATTTTCACATTAGCTTTTATATAGTCATATATTTCCTTTGCACTTCCTTCAAATGATTCAACCAGTTTCCTTTCCATCCTGGCCGCAAAGAGTGTTCTGATACTTTCGTCTTGTAGGCTGTCAATATTAAAAGGTAAATTTTCATCTTTCTCAGTCTGGTTTGTTTTATTTATGTTACTTGTATCATTCCTTGCATTCTTCCATGGCCAGAAAGACTTCATTTTAACTAGATAGTGGTCTGATCCACACTGGGCTCCTCTATAAGATCTGACGTCTACTGCTTTGAAACGACTTGTTTGCCTAATGATAATATAATCTATTATAGAACGAAGTTCTTTGGTGTTCTGTTGCCAAGTGTGACAAATAAATAACCTTTTATTGTGACTGGTAGTGGAAATTTTTCTACACCCTGTAGAGGAACAGTCACGGAGTTCAGCAGCATCAACTATGGGTAAAATTCATTCTGTATCAAGTGTTTAAGAGATGCTCCAGAATATTTTGCAACGAGCGAAGTGCGTGCAAAGTTCGCTGTGCATACCTTGACTCCCGAACAAAAAAACACTGATGCGTTCATTGAAATTAACGATGCTGACAAAACTTTATCGGAAAAAACCATCACAGGTGACGAGACTTGGTGTTACCGATGACAACCTACCAAAAAACTACAAACTGCAGTAATTCGTATGATATGTCAACGCTTTGACTACATAAACGACATTCAAGCTAATAAGCTAATCTGACACGCGAGATGGAAACATTCCAAAGAAGGAGTTTCGAGTGGTTGAATGAACGTTCCGTGCATTGTAATAAAGTGTGGGAAAACTGTGTAGAACACCTGATGGGAAAGAATAGAACAGAAGCGTTTGAGATATGGTGCTACATAAGATCGTTGAACTTTAGGTGGACTGGTAAGAATTGAAGTGGTTCCACACAGAATCAGCGATGAAAGATGTGTGTGAAACAGCCTCATTAAGAGAAGGGACAGAATGATAGGACATTTGTTAAGAGATCTAGGAATATCTTCGAGTGGAGCCGTAGACGGCAGAATTGTAGTGGAAGAATGTTATTGGAATACATCCAATGTACATAGCTCCTACTCTTAGATGAAGAGGTTGGCACAGGACAGGAAGTCGCAGCTGTCACAGTATACCAGTGTTCAGACTAATTAAAAAAAAAGAACTACAGATAAAACTAATTTTTCCTTTCCCCCAGTGTTTCTCCATGCTGTTTTCTTCTCCTCAGTTCATTTTGAACCTGTTTTAGCTACCTATCTGTCTTAGAACCTTTTCATCTGTACCACTTTAATTCTTAAGCTGTCTCTATCTGTTGTTTCTTACGTACTTTCCTCTATTTTTTCGTACATATTTACATGTGTTGTTTCTCTGTAAATTGTTCTGAACCTCCTGATCATGAAATTTACTTATTTTGCGTAAGGTATTTAGGGATCTAGTTAATCTGTTATCATCCATTCTACAGAAATGACGAAAACTGCTACTCTCCTCTTTGTTGTCGTCTGCAATCTTATACATGTAATCAATAATGTCCTTAAAGTTTATTTTTAACCACTTTGATATTCACACAGCCTGCCGTTGTGGTCCAGCGGTTCTAGGCGCTTCAGTCTGGAACCGCTTGACCGATACGATTGCAGGTTCGAATCCTGCCTCGGGCATGGATGTGTGTGACGTCCTTAGGTTAGTTACGGTTAAGTAGTTCTAAGTTCTATGGGACTGATGACCTCAGAAGTTACATCCCATAGTGCTCATAGGCATTTGAACCATTTTATTTATTCACACAAATGACTATGAAATGTTGGCTCAACTCAATTCCAAAAAAGTTAAGAATAAAACTTATAAGCAATGGCAAGAGAGATATAACTCCGTAGTTGCTGAAATCTCTCTGTTTCAGTTCTTATGCAATGGGTGAATTAATGTCATTCTCATTATCTTCGCTTTACCTTTTTTTTCCAGATACGCACTGAAGTTACTTGTATATGTTTTATAATTTTTGTTTGGGACTACATTAAAATTTCAGCAGTTATAGTATCTTCTCCGCTAGCTCTACAGTTTTTTAGATTCTCCATTACCTCCCTAACTTCGTCGACAGTGGGTAGCGTATCTTATTCCAAATTTTGATGAATTTCTGGAAATTTCAACTTGCTCTTTTGGTTGTGGGCAGTTTAGAAGCTGATCGTTATATTGTCCAAGTACGGCTATTTCACAGTTAATGTTCTTTAAGCCAGTTTTATCAATCCCAGTTCTGAAGCAAATTAATGCCTTATAGTTTGATTTTCAGTGGAACAGACGCTTTGCAGCAGCTACAAACATACGCCGCCGCACTTTATTGCTCATCAACTTCTATACGGTATATCCAGCTTATTGTCCGTAGTCTTTTTTTCGAAGTCGTGAGAGCTTCGCTCTAAATGATAGCATTAGAAAGGTCTACTGTCATCGTAACGCGCAATACAGTGTACTACCTTAGTGGAACATTATTGTCCTATCAACGTACACAAATGATTATCAACCCAGGGATCAGTTCTGTTGGTGGGTTAATCAGCGCAGTAGCACAGGACCGAACGTACTGTTGATCGTATTGTTCGCAGTTACACCAGCTTTCAACCGCAAGTGATGTTTTCAACTGCCGCAGTAATCATGCGTGGATTGATCAAAACCCATATGCCACATCGTTTCAAACCACTAGCAACGATTCTCTGTTAACATGACCTGGAATTGTACAGGATCAACTAATATGAGCTCATGAAATGTATTCGCAATTGTAAATAAGGACGACCATCAGCTGTAGAATAGAATGAATACAATGAAAATCTGTGCCGAACCGGGACTCGAACCCGGATATCCCGCTTATCGCGAGGGGTCGCCTCACCTTTTGGTTATCTGAGCACGCCTCACGGCTAGACCCAAACTTTCCTATGTCCTCAACTATGTGTCTACGACCTGTTCTCGTGCACCTGTAAGTAGGCTGTTTAGGTTTTTATGTTGGTAACGCCACGTAGCGCTCTGTATGAAAATCACAGACTGTGCTGTGTGCAGTCTCTGGCTGGTCTGCATTGTTGGAGTATTTGCTATTGTAGTGTTGGGCAGTTTGTTGCAATATTTGCTATTGTAGTGTTGGGCAGTTGGACGTGAACAGTGCTTAGCGTTGCGCAGTTGGAGGTGAGCCGCCAGCAGTGGTGGATGTGGGGAGAGAGATGGCAGAGTTTTGAGAGCGGACGATCTGGACGTCTGTCCGTCAGAAAAACGAAATTTGTAGGACTGCATGTCAGGAACTGATATATATGTTGACTTTTGAACACTATTAAGGTAAATACATTGTTTGTTCTCTACCAAAATCTTTCATTTGCTGACTATATGCCTATCAGTAGTTAGTGCCTTCAATAGTTAGAATCTTTTATTTAGCTGGCAGTATTGGCGCTCGCTGTATTTCAGTAATTCGAGTAACGAAGATTTATTGTGAGGTAACTAATTCATGAAAGGTATAGGTTATTGTTAGTCAGGGCCATTCTTTTGTAGCGATTATTGTAAGTCAGACTGCGTTGCGCTAAAAATATTGTGTCTCAGTTTAGTGATGATCAGAATAAGTAAAGAGGAAACTGTCTGAGGACGTTCAGTTTTGCTCAGCTGTTTGGAAATCAAATAACGTAAGAGGTTTATCAGCACAGTCATTTATAATTTTCAAAAGGGGACGTTTCATATGTATCAGGAGATTCCAGGTTCGTATCCTGGCTGGGTCGACATATGGAACGTCCCCTTTTGAAAATTATAAATGACTGTGCTGATAAACCTCTCACGTTATTTGATTTCCAAACAGCTGAGCAAAACTGAAAGTCCTCATTCTCTTTACTTATTCTGATCATCACTAAACTGACACACAATATTTTAGCGCAACGCAGTCTGACTTTCAATAATCGCTACAAAAGAATGGCTCTGACTAACAATAACCTATACCTTACATGAATCACTTTCCTCACAAAAATCTTCGTTACTCGAACTACTGCAATACAGCGAGCGCCAATACTGCCAGCTAAATAAAAGATTCAAACTACTGAAGGCACTAACTACTGATAGGCATAGTTAGCAAATGAAAGATTTTGATAGAGAACAAACAACGTATTTACCTTAATAGTGTTCAAAAGTCATCATATACATCAGTTACTGACATGCAGTCTTACAAATTCCGTTTTTCTGCCGGACAGACGTCCAGATCGTCCGCTCTCAAAATTCTGCCATCTCTCTCCCCACATCCACCACTGCTGGCGGCTCACCTCCAACTGCGCAACGCTAAGCACTGTTCACGTCCAACTGCCCAACACTACAATAGCAAATATTGCAACTTTTGTGGCGGTGTTCGTAGCGACAAACACTTGGCTGTAGAAATGGCTTACGAAGTCACCGCCACACTTTTAATAGCGGGCCGACCGGTCCGCTGGAACAGTAAACAGAAAGATGAAACCCCAAACACTCTGATTAAATAAAAGTCGGTACTTATCTTTATTAATGAAGATACAGAAACGCAGTAGTGAACTCGGTGTCTACAGAAATCTGTCTAGTTCGAGTCGGAGCGGCTAGGTCAGCGTCGGCTGACGACAAACAACAACTCTGCTGCGATGAACACACAACTGACTAGCAAGTACACAATTCTGTGGCGAGGATACAACTGAGCGGCGAATACAGAACTGTCCTAGCGCTCGCGACTCCAGCGCTTAAGAAGCCAGAAGCCAGCGGTGGCGCGCGCAGGCTTGCGGCGATTTCCTGTATCGCTGGTGCTGCTTATGCGGACGGCGACCGGACTTCGATGCTGCCAACCTTTTGGCAGCGGGCTCGGGTGGCATTACTGGCTAGGACATAACAGCAACAAACTGCCCAACACTACAATAGCAAATATTTCAACAATGCAGACCACACAGCACAGTCAGTGATTTTCATACAGAGCGCTACGTGGCGTCACCAACATAAAAACCTAAACAGCCTACTTACAGATGCACGAATACAGGTCGTAGACACATAGTTGAGGACATAGAGAAGTTTGTGTCTGGCTGTGAGGCGTGCTCAGATAACCAAATGGTAAGGGGACCGCTCGCAATAAGCGGGAAATTCGGGTTCAAATACCGGTCCGGCACAGATTTTCGTTATCGTCATTCCATTCTACAGCCGATGGTTTTCTTTATTCCCAATTGGAATGGATTTAATGTATATCACAATGGCTGTAGTCACCTCAGTGCATGTTCTTTGGACATGCATGCGTGTCCAAAGGAACTGTGCATCGTAATCAGAATAACTGCAATATCGTAATATAAGCTCACTTACTAAAACCTCGTTTGAGTGGTGCATGCTACCACATGGTCATTCGGGATGTGCTGCCACAGTTATTCCACGCTGTTTTCTTGTCGCTCACTGGACGGGGTGCTTCATTCATCACGGTACACCATTCTCCTTCAATATTAATGTACACGAGCACTTAAATAGCACCCCCATCCTTGGACTGAAAGGCAAGGTTCTCCCCTACGCCCAGCACGATCGCGGATTTCACTCTTATGGCTTTTTTTAATATCGGTTTACTTGCTGCGTAAAGCAGTAGAAACTGGAGAGAAACTGATTGGTAGGACCGCAGCTGCCTGTATTGCTGTGGAATAGGACATTGGAGAGAATGAGGCAAAATATTAGGCGTCGTTCTAACGTAAACAGTGAGACTGGAATCATCTCTCTGAACAGTTCGTACTAGCTTAACGTGCAACTATTATATGTTTATTGTTTCTGCTTAAAAACAACACCCTCGGAACAGGCTCTTAAGGACCAACAAAGGAGTAAATATTCATTTCCGGCAGTTGCTTCCTCATCTTATAGTATTTAATTTATGACCCTCTGGCGTATATATGCAAAAATTAACCCAAGACTGTTACTTTGATCACATGAACAGATAATGCGACATTCAGCTGAAAGTAGTGCGTCTTATTAATTCGAAGCGCCAGCAGGAAAATATCTTTGCCAATAGGCCCGACGGCTACCGGTTAACCCAATTTATTTATCGACAACGAGGACCAGATAAGCGAGACAGTGGCGACAGAAAAGGAGAGGAAAAATAAGGTGTCTGCATAAAGTTAAAAGTTGCGAGAGTCAATTTTGTGGAAATTACGGAAGGGTGCGCACAACTGTCGAGGGGTATTGAAAAAGGAAAAAGGCAGTGTGCGATAAATATGCTGTGTGGCAGAAATTTCCGCGCTGTAAAAAAACAACATGAGGAATTGCCATTCACGGAAAACTTCGCTCCTTTTGTCGGACGGGCTGTTCCAGCCATGATGCTCTCAGAAAAATTGTTCTGTCGTAGGCATTCAGGTTTAAAAGGTACAAGAATAAACGAGTGATCGCATGCCGATGACAGGACGCAGTAGACAAGGCAGGCTACAATAGTAAAAATTTTATCAAACAGTGATACATCGGAGTTTATAACGCATTTACTTTATTTAGACGAGATGTGAAGAAGCGCAAATTACATCACAGCGTCCGCCCAAAAAGTTCCGAGACTGCTTTTATTCTTACGACTGGCAACATAGTCGCAGTAAGTTATCCACCGATCCAGGAATCATGTGTGTTACTTTATTACGAGGTCAAGTTAATTATAAAGTTTTATTGTAATCAAATATGAAACTTACAAGAACATCATTTTTCGACATAGTCTCCCTGCGTTTCAACGCACTTGGTCCATCGTTGTACAAGCTTCCTGATGCCCTGTAAAAGGAAGGTTCTCGGTTGAGCTGCGAGCCAGGAATGCACCGCTTCTTTCACTGCTTTGTCCGCGGCAAATTGACGGCACCTTAATGCCTGTTTTAGTGGACCAAACAAGTGATAGTCAGTAGGGGCAAGATCCAGTACTTCACATTTGAGTTTCTGGAGCATTTCAGCAGTGTGGGCAGCAGTATGCGGACGGGCATTGTCGTGCAACAACACAACACTTTTGACAGCAATCCTCGGCGTTTGCTTCGAATTGCAGGCTTTAGCCTGGGAGTAAGCATCTAACTGTAACGTACACTGTTTATTGTTGTACTCCTTTCCCCACAATGTTCCAGTACTGGACCTTGTGCGTCCCAAAAACGTAAGTATCAGTTTTCCTGGGGACGGTTCGGTGTTGAACTTTTTCTTGCGTGGCGAATTTGGATGTTTCCTTTCTACATTCTGCCGTTTACTCTCCGGCTCGTAATGATGGAACCATGCTTCGTCACCAGTAATGATCCTGTCTAAGAAGTTGTCTTCTTCGTTACCGAAGCGATCTACACGTTTTTTTGCAGATGCCCAAGCGCGTTTGTTTACGCAAGTGTGTGAGTTGTTTTGGAACCCATTTTGTACAAAATTCATGAAACACAAGTGTGTTTTGGATGATTTCGTAGGCAGAACCATGACTAATTTGCAGACGATTTTCCACTTCGTCAATAGTTAATCGTCTGTCTAAGAGAATCATTTCACGTGAACGCTCAATGATTTCTTCATTTGTGGCGGTAAACAATCGTCCGGCTCCTGCATCGTGCGTAACAATTGTGCGACCATTTCAGAATTTTTCAAACCATTCGTAGACACTCTGTTGTGGCAAAACACTGTTCTTGTACTGTATCGAAAGTCTTCCATGAATTTCGGCCCCTGGTACGCCTTCCGACCACAAAAAAACGAATCACTAAACGTTGCTCCTCTTTGTTGCAAATAGACAGTGGAGCAGCCATGATTAACAGCACAGCAGCGATAACGAAACTAACCTAGCAGCTTGAAAATCACAAAGATATAAAAACAAATAAACAAAGCGAGTGTCATCAACGTAAAACGACAGTACTATCAAAATAAACAAAAATATAGCTAAATTGCGGGTAATAATTGACTTACCCTCGTATAAATCCAGTCACGTATCAGAAACGGTTATAAGTTTTTTTTTCTGACATGGAAGGGACGTCAGCCTAGAAACTACTGTGGCAGCTTGACAGCTTGAACTAACAACTGTAAGCAATAGATATGCATTAGAGAAGTCATTGTGAGCAGGTATTGGTGAGAAGCCGACGCGCGGTCACACTGCGTCAACGTTGTCATGTTACAGATCGCAGTGGAGGAACGAATTGGACATCTGTAAATAAGACGTTCAAGATATTCATCAGAATGTTTTGAAGAAGAGAAAAGTGTGTGCGAAGTTTGACGCGCACACCTTGGCTTCCGAACAAAAAGAACGACATGCAGGTGCGTTCACGACTCGACTGAAATGAAAACGTGGTTACTTCTTTTTCGGAAAAAGTTACAACGAGTGACGAGACTTGGTGTTTTCAATACTAACAATGAGTATGATGGTTCTCGAAGACAAAGTAAGGTGCGAAGGTGAGGCGCGGGGTGAACAACATCCAAAAGGAGGACTTTTCTGACAGTTGGACATGGTTGTGTGAATGTTCTGTGCGTTGTACTCAGGAGGTGGGAGACTATGTAGTATATCTGAAGCATTATAACCATCATCCTAAGCTTTCTGCACTTATTACTAGAATTAAATTAGTTCACAGCCTTTTTGAACTCTCAAGGCATAACTCAGTACTAGAAAAGGAATAATGTACGAAATGTGTTGTAATATTACTGATCTAAAGTACAACTCAACGTTTAAATGCTGCTACATGTTTAGCGCTAAAACTGGATTTCCGATAACTGATTACTTACGAGAGCACTTTCCGTGATGCCACTATGCAGGAACTCATGGCTCGAATACGATTTCATACTAAGCCATACCAGTATGTTTTACTCTACGTTTTTGTAACCGTCCGAAAGCGAGACGCTTGTTTATCGGTTTGCAAGGAACGTAATTACTCTGTTTTATCGATATTTTCCAGTTGTGGCCATGGCTGTTCAGTACACAAATAAGAACGCATCCTCTCACAATGTTTTCATGTATCATTGGATCACACGATGCATTTCAGGTGCAGATGGTTTTAATATATTTTTATTTCTGCTCTTGAGTGAGATGATGCGAAATGTACGTGTGTTCCTGGTGTGAGAAGTGTTTATCATCATATTATTCGAAACTTAACAGGAGCATTCATTTTGCATCAGCCCACACAAGAGCATAAGTAAATAATGGATTAACACGATTTGCACATGATGACGGACCCGCTGGGTGCAAGATGCCTCGTGTCATTCAATAAAACAGGAAAAAATTGTAACTAAATATGTTTTTATTCATACTTCCAGTGTAATTACTTAATATAGTCTAATATGCAGGGTGAAATAGAACTCCATCGACAAATTTACACAGGTGATAGTACAGATCAAAACAAGGAAAACATGTGTACTAAACATGTGCTCTATAATGCATACCTTATGAACTAAGAGCACTTGTTGATCATCGTTACTGTGAAACACACCTGTTCCACTGAACAATTGCTCATAGATCTTTAGATATCCGTTTTAGAACACGAATTTACTGTACTTTGTTTCTTGACGGAGTCCATATGATCATCTCTGAAAGTTTGTCGGTGGATTGGGTTGTTTTGGGGGGTGACCAAACAGCGAGGTCATCGGTCTCATCGGATTAGGGAAGGATAGGTAAGGAAGTCAGCCAAACCCTTTCAAGGGCACCATCCCGGCATTTTCCTGAAGCGATTTAGGGAAATCACGGAAAACCTAAATCAGGATGGCCGAACGCGGCATTGAACCGTCGTCGTCCCCAATGCGAGTCCAGTGTGCTGACCACCGAGCCACCTCGCTCGGTTTGTCGGTGGACTTCTGGTTCATGCTGTATATTAGAATTCGTTCTTGCCGTCGTGTGGTCAACATGCAGTCATGAATTGTTAACCTAGGAATCCAGATACACAAAGGAAGTCGTTACGCAAATTCCCTATCCGTACAGGATGGGGAAAAGATAGGTATCTAAAATATTCCATGAAAACGTTAATATATTGAGAGAAGGTATTCATTAGGTTATAGCGGACAACGAGGCGAATTTTATGACATACGCAAGTATTTTCTAACGTTATGAATCTAAAATGTTGCTTCAAAAGTGGCTCTAAGCACTATGGGACTTAACATCTGAGGTCATCAGTCCCCTGGACTTAGTACTACTTAAACATAACTAACCTAAGGACATCACACACATCCATGCCCGAGGCACGATTCGAACCTGCAACCGTAGCAGCAGCGTGGTTCCGGACTGAAGCGCCTAGAAACGCTCGGCCACAGCGGCCGGCAATGTGTTGCTTCCTATCAGAACTTTTCGAAAGATTATTTTCAACAAGTGCTGGAAAACCCTTCTCGCCGCGGAAAAGTCAGTTGGCCCTGACAACGAAATCCTTTGTAAAGATTACGAAAAGTCCAACCGATCAGCTGCAGACAGGACAGATGACTTCCCACTGGATTTTTCATCAGATTTATTCATCTTGGAAGCATCTAAACAATACTGACAAAAATGAACAATTCAAAACAGGCTTTGTAAGAGCCACCATAAAATGATTAATACAATGAAAATTACATTTGAAGTTATTCCTTTAAATATTTAAAGAAAATATTGGAATGTTGTGCCCAAACACAGAGAGACTGAAATATTAACATGTTTAAACAATGAAAACTTTAATAATATTAAGTCAAAATTCGAGGAGTTGGAAACAAATTCGTGTGATTAATAATCAGGCTTCGTAATAATATGACTTGGTCCCTTGACTCAGTTCAGACTAGGTGTTGTAAAACAAACACTAGCTGAAATTTAAAACCACACAGATATAAGCTGGCAACAACAGAAACAGATTACAGTTTACAAACCGAAAGATCGCGAAGACCCTTTCAGGCCTTTACGAGCAATACAAGTTGTAACACTTCGACTCAATATTCCTGAAAATAACTGTGGTAATTTAAGTGCTTGAAGAGTACAACAATGTTAAATGGTTAACTGTTCATAACTGTGATAACGCATGTCCTTTAAAAGGAGACACAAAAATTAAAATGATTAGGCTTTTGATACCGAGCCATGACAGCACCAATTAAAAAAGAATTTCAACTTGGCAAGTTCTTTTTACAGACAGGCGTAAGAATAATTCGTGAACGTCCTGGTAACTCGGAACGCTCATTCACATTGAACAGTATAATGGTCACGATTCAGAACCAAACAGCATCATACGCGTGAGCCGAAATTAACAGCCACGCGGTCTGGGGCGACTTGTCACGATCCGCACGGCTCGCTCCCCCCCCCTCCACCCCCCCCCCCCCCCCCCCGGCAGAGGTTTGAGTCCTCTTCTGGGCATGAGGGTATATGTTGTCCTTAGCGTTTAAGTTAGATTAAGTAGTGGGTAAGCTTAGGGACCGATGGCCTCAGCAATTTGGTCCCATAAGATCTTACCACGAATTTCCAAATTTCCAAATTAACATGTTTATAACAAATCCTCGGTCCAGTGAACAGGGATTTTCATGAATTACAACCAGTACTTCAGCATACGTTACAAAAGATGCCCACAGGTTTCTTTCTACTCCGGTCTTTGGATGTGTAGCAAATACTAGCAAGTGAGCATCGACAAACCGAAGAAGTAGAAATAAGAACCGTGCCAACTCGTAAGACCATGAAGGCAGAGGAAAGCAGAAACTCTCCAAATGTAATAGGAACACTTTCCACGGGCATCCATAACACGACGAACAGGACTTCTGTCCTCGGTGAGCAACCATAGTTCCCACGCGGAACAGCAAGCAAACATCGAGAGCTCATGAGAGTGTGCGTTTGGTTGCAGCTGCTTGGTGACAGTTACGCTACCGTTCGCACAATGCCGCCGAACCCGTCGCATTGATGTGAAGTACAGAGAATTTTAAAGAGCGGCAGGTGTAGATACTAACATATGCACGGCTCAAAATATACTGATAATTTCATACAGTGCTGTTTGTGTTTTGAAATGATAATTACTTAGATACCCACCAACCAACCCACTCTCCATCGCGCGAGCACGCGCGCCCTCTCTCTCTCTCTCTCTCTCTCTCTCTCTCTCTCTCTTGAAAAATAAAACAGCAATAGTCCTAATCAAACCTGTACGCAGTGTGTGTCACACTCCGTGGAATAAGCGATTGGAAAATAGTGTGACTGTTTTACAGTAACACTGTCCCCAGAGACGTAACAAAGCGGCGCTGTGGTGTGAGTGCATTAAACTCGCTGGTGTGGGACGCATCAAGTTGGGGCGGCACGGAAACTGGCCACTCTCGAAGTTGCCCCTCGCCGCCGGGTGACCTGTTGCGCTCAAGTTCCGTCCTTGCGGTGTTCGTGCGAAGTCTGTGGGTCTGACCGCGGGAACAGCACGTGCACAACACTACAGGCAGAAACTTGTCGAACTGTACGCGCTCGAATTTCTGTTTGCTGATACATTATTCCATTATGATTGATGTCTGTGACCATTTGAGGATCTTCTCGTTGTTAATACGTTGTAGCAGGGATTGCATTTGGGTACAGCTTTGATGTTCACAAATACTACATTTTCCATTCACCATTGACACTTTGTACACAGGATACTACAAAAAGAATGACCTGATTTTGGATGGTAATAATTACGAAACATGGGCCCTGTCGGCGAGAAAATGTGTGTTGTTTGAACGGGCGTGGCCTACAGTTTCAGAAAATCGTCGTTAGCTGTCAGTCAATACGTCTTCTCAATTTGTAGTCAGCCAGAAGTAAGATGGCGCCCGCTTAAGAAAAGACATTTGTGTGTTGCAGTTTGCAGAGCGTGAGTCAATAATTTCGGTAAAGCGTGCTTTTCGTCAGTGTTTTGGCATTGATCAGCCTGCTCCCAAAACCATTTGTAGTGTTGGCAGAAGAGCCAACACTGTTTTTCTAGAGGAGGCCAAAATGCACGCGTTTAATTACACGCTGACTGGCGTGAGGTCTGGAACAGGACAATATCTTGAGAATTGTAAATAAAGTACGTAGATGATGTAATACTTAACTTTAATCCACAATTGTAGAACATCTCTCGTTACGGTACATGCTTCATAATATTAATTATCAATTGAATACGGCGCCTTGCTAGGTCGTAGCAAATGTAGCTGAAGGCTATGCTAACTATCGTCTCGGCAAATGAGAGCGTATTTGTCAGTGTAGCGTCGCTAGCAAAGTCGGCTGTACAACTGGGGCGAGTGCTAGTACGTCTCTCTAGACCTGCCGTGTGGTGGCGCTCGGTCTGCAATTACTGACAGTGGCGACACGCGGGTCCGGCGTATACTAACGGACCGCGGCCGATTTAAAGGCTACCACCTAGCAAGTGTGGTGTCTGGCGGTGACACCACACCATTAGTCTTTGATATTGCCAATTTGAAGAGACATGACGCTTGTGCAATGGTAAGAGTCCAGGTCGACCACGTGAAAGTCTACTCGCAGCGCAAACAGATGACTGGTAATGCCTTATACGACTGTCTGACGAATGTTAAGGCGTCGTTCGGTCTATAAAACATACACACTACAATTAGTACAAGCTCTGCGATTTGGTGATAAAAGGAAACGGGTTGACTTCAGCTAAAGGATGTGGAGGACGATAAAATTTTATCACAGTTAATTTTCAGTGATGAAGCAACATTTCAAGTTAGCGGTAAAGTAAAGCGACATTACGCACGCATATGGGGACTCAGAAAGCTCATGACTACTGAGCATGAAAGAGACTCACCTAAAGTGAACGTTTTATGTACTATTTCTCGTGAAAACTTGTAGCGTCCCTTATTTTTTGAGAAAAAACACAGTGACTGCAATGACTTATCTTCAAACGCTACATACTGGAAGTTTATGCATAGTGGATGCTGTCGAACTCCGTGACTGTTCCTTTATCGGGTGTAGAAAAAATATCCGCTACCAATCACAATAAAGGGTTATCTATATGTCACACGACCGGATTCGGACTTGCGCCCATCCTCAGGCGTTTATACATACATTTACATGTTTATACTGTTGGAGATCACTGTATAAATACAAAAACTCATTTGCTGGTGACTACACAGATACGAGTGGGACAGTTGTAAGTGGTAAGGCAGAATTTGCCGAAAACATTGATCTCCAACCGTATAAACATGTAAATGAATGTATAAACACCTGAGGATGGGCGCAAGCTCGAGACCGGTCTTGCGACAAATAAATAATTGTGACTGGTAGCGGATATTTTTTCTACATCCGCTACATATTTGGTTTTTTCCACAACTTCAGCAGGACTCCGTTGACTTCATTTGCCAACAGGATGCACCTCTAACACGCTGGAGCAACAACGTACGTCAGCTTCTCAACGACACTCTGCCTCAGCGATGGATACTGCTCACGGGACCCGAGACACTGCTGTGCATTCTTAGCCTCCAAGATCACCAGACATGACCCCCATGCGATTTGATATACGGAGGAAAGCTAGATTATCTTCTCATTACCTCCTGACACAGAAGAAATGAAGAACAGAATAAGAGCTGCAATAACTTCTGCAAAAGCAGATACAGTGTGTAAAGTTGGTAGCGAATTTAGCTGTCGTCTATATGTTGTTCGTGCTGTTGCTGGCGACACAGAGCATCTGTAACAGCATAGTTAAAACTTTAAGATTTTGTGAATATTTTGCAATCCATACCATATTTATAGTATGTTTTTATCTATAAATATGGAGTTTCTTAATCAGGTCATACGTTTTGAAACGCCCTGTATTTCATAGACGGTTCTTCGGGTGACGGGGATACAGCGACCTGATTTATTTGTTAAAATGTTGTAATATGTAATTTTTTTCGTGTTAAGACATAGACGGAGACTGTGGCTCTGGTACCGCGCGCCGCGGAATTTGAATCCCCGCGAGAGGTCATGGACGTCGAACACCACTAGAGGTCTCCGCACCATCGCGCCGTAAGCTGTGGCTACGCGCGCCTCCTGGCCCGCATTTTGTGTGAGGGCGCCACAGTGGAACACGTGGTTCCAGCGTCCAATAGCGGCGTCCCCGATAGAGTATTTAAGCACCTGGCTCTCGCTCAGCCAGTACCCTTCAACGGTCCCAACGTACCCTCCAAACCCACCTTGATTTAATTCACCGCTTGGTGCAACCAGTGGTTCCTCCGTATCAACCCGTCCAAGACCCAGGCGATCATCATGAGCCGCACCACCTGGTCCTTCCGTCTCCATGATTTCTTCCTCACCATTTATGGCCGTCCTATCCACCTCACACCTACCCTCAAATACCTTGGCCTCACCCTCGACCGCCACCTCACCTGGACTCCCCATCTCCTTACCATCCAAAACAAAGCTCACAACAGACTCCGCCTCCTGAAACTCCTGTCCAGCCGGATGTGGGGTCTGCATCCTTCCACCATCCTTCACACCTACAAATCCTTGATCCGCCCCATCCTCTGTTATGCCAGCATTGCTTGGATTTCCGCCCCTCCCAGGTTCTATAAATCCCTCCAAATCCTCGAACGCCATGCACTTCGCCTCGCCTTCTGTATCCGCCTTCCGTCCCCCATTCGCATCCTCTACTACCTCATCCCCTTCCACCACCTTCTCCTTTTCCTCGAACACGTCTGCACACTATATATTGTCTGCTGCGTTGATCCCCCTCATCCTCTGGTGTCTCCCTTCCTCTCCACCTGCAGGCCGTTGCCGCGCCTTTACCGTTGTGTCCACCCTCTCTCCATTTCACACCGTCCGCCTCCTTTCCCAACCCAACTTTCACCATCTGCCCCTCCCGGATGATGAGCTTCGCCCTGACATCTACCCTTCCTACCAATTCCAACCCCATCTTCCTGCCTTGTCCTCAGGGCTCCCTCTCCTCCCCCTCCCTTCTCCTGATAGGCTTTCCCCTCCTGCTCCCCCTCCCTCTCTTGTGCTCCCCTTCAGTGTCTCTGCACTCCCTCCTGCCTTGTCTTCCCTCTTCATCTCCTGCCCCATCGGTCTCCTGACTCTTGGTGTACCTGCTGATGCCCGTACTCTCTTCATCCCACCGCCTCCCCTGCTGCCCCTTGTGCTCCCCTCCTTTTCCATCCTCTCCGGCCTCTCCCTCGGCAGGTCCCACCTGGAAGTTTTATTTTTCATCATGTGTGCTCCAAGTGGGTTTTAAGTGTGTTAATACTGTGGCCGACTTTTAACCTGTGCATGTGCCTTCAGTGTCTTCTTTGTGTTTTAAGAATCGCCAACTGTGTTTTTTAACTTTATGACGACTTTTTTGACTGTCGCCCATGAACGTCTCCATATCAGTGTATTTTTACCTCCATTATCTCCCCTTATCTGTTTTATGTTCCCCTTTTTATCGCCTTATATATGTAACATTTTATTCTTGTCTTAATTGTCATGTCACTCGGCTGAAGAGCGGCGGATTGTGTCACTGACAGCCCTCCCCTGCCCATATGGGGCAGTTGAATGAAATCACAAAAAAGGAAAAAAAAAAAACGGTCAGCCAGTTAGTTTAACCCTGCGTGCGTCTCTGGACACATCGCCTCGCCTTAGACAGCTTATTTACTTTCTTGTCCTGTGTACGAGTGGACGTGGTTGTTAGGTTTTCTAACTCCGTTGTTTCGATCTTGTTGTTGTTCATTCTGTTCTTCGTTGGTCATGTCCGCCCTCTCCCGTTGTGTTGTTATTCGCGGGCCGCTCCGCGAGTCCCGCCGCACTTTCCATCATTTCAACCCCGCGACCGTTCCGGTCGCCGTTACAACAGTGGCTCTTACCTGAAATACACTGATAAGTCAAAATATGATGATCACCTCACTGCGACTTTGGATGCCGTCTGGTGACGTTGCGGGCACGTGACGCGGTAACAAAAGTGGAGCCGACATGCACTAGGAGTCACCCCAACGGAAATATGGGCTGCAAATGGGGAAATCCACTGAGGTAAGCGACTTTGAAAAAGGGCAGATTATTTTTACGCAGAGCCTGTGAACGAGTGTCTCGTAAACGGCAAAGCTGGTGGAGTGTTCACGTGCGACTGTCGTGTGCATCTGCAGAAAGAAGTAGGTCACTGAAACTACTAATAGGCGCTAAATAGTTAGGCGTCCACGACGCTTCACAGAACGTGGGGTTTAGAGGCTTCTCTGCTCTGTAAAGTAGTAGAGATGCTGCTTTGTGGCACCTCTGCCAAAGGAGGACAATGCTGGTGCACGCACAAGTGTTTTGGAGCACACCGTTTATCGAACATTGTTGAACATGACGCTCCGCAGCATACCTCCCCTCTGTGTTCACATGATGACCCATGACATCGTCAGTTAAGATTACAGTGGGCATCGGACCATTGCGATTCGATCGGCGATCAATGGAAAGTTGTCCCTGCGGGTGAATCACATTTTTGCTACAGTAGGTCGATGGTCGTCTACACAACCTCCGTCATCGAGGTGAACGGCGGTTCGAAACTTGCAGCGCGCCACAGAGGCAGGGCAATGGGAGCATTATTATGCCATGGGAGACATTCTCTTGCCCTTTCATGGGATCTGTGCTAGTAGCCGAAGACACGCTGACAGCTGCGAACCACCTGCATCTCTTCATACTTGATGTGTTCCCCGTCGGTGACGTCATCTTTCAGCAGAATAATTGTCTGTGTCTCAGAGCCAGAACTGTGCTACAGTGGTTTGAGGAGCATTGTCGTGAACTCACGTTGATGTCCCGGCGATAAATTTCGCCGATGTAAATTCTATGGAACCCATCTGGGTCGCTATTGGACGCCGTCATCGCGAACGAAAATCAGCGGCCCGTTATTTACACTAATTACATGACCCGTGCGTAGACAACTAATGCTACATACCTCCACAAACCTACTAACAAACTTTCGGATCCCTGATTCGAAGAATCAGTGACGTATTTCGTTCCAAAGACGGAGAAATAAGCTATTAAGAAGATGGTCATAATGTTTTGTCTCATAAGTATAAATTGCAGATGGTGTACAGCAACCAGCAACAAATTGGTTTCAGGTTACTTTATTCAAAAAGAACCATTACCGGTTTCGAATTTAAACAGTTAATCATCACACAGCTTTCATGCTTTTGTCAAAACATATTATGCGTTGGCTTACTGGTGAGTTGCGCTTGGATAATCAACAATTCACAAACATATGACAAAGGCGGTTGTGGTGCAGACTTGGGTCGGGATGCAACTTACGTGAGATGTCCATCGGCAGCATTTGTTTTCACTTGTCCTCCAACGAATCTTATTCATTATTTTTTTTGTATTTTCACAATCACAAACATTGTTCTGCATTTTTAATACATTCGTTTGGCCACAAAACAAATTTCCAATGCGTTCCTTGTGTTTTTTTTCACTTATAACGTATGAAAACTGTCAAAGATTCTACGATACAAAGGTATGGGATTTCGGGAAAGAAAGAAGCAAGTGTATCTTTCCGTTCTGTTAAATTGAAGAACTACTTTACATTAAATGTAGGTCATTAAATGCTGGGAGACAAATGGGAGTTTGTGATTTGCAGCATTGAAAACTTTAAAAAAAAAATGGTTGAGAAATAAATGTAGATAACAAAGTATGTGAAATCATAACGTTCTCTTTGAGCAGTGATGACGACAATACATTGAAATTTATTCACATTTTATAACAAATAACAAACATATTTAAAAAGAACAATATTAAAATCAACTTCTCTTGTTATAGTAAATGACAAAAAACGTAATCTACGACGTAAGTCAGAGATACAACAGCTCCAATGTGATTAATACCCAAAATTCTACACAGGTCAGGCAAGTAGCAGTTCTGAGATCAGATACAAAAAACACTTAGGTGCTTTAAGGCTTGGCAACTTCGTGAAATCTACATTTGCAGCTCACACTGCTGAAGAAAACCATTCAGTGAGAAACACTGAGAACAAAAGGAAAACATTAGTCTTAGCAAAAAGAGGGCAACCATCGACCTGTTAGAAGGTACACACACACACACACACACACATACACACACACACACACACACACACACACACACACATCCCTGGTTATACCCTTCATGAACGGACTAATACTCCTTTCCCGGTAAACTTCCAGAAGGTAATTTACACTCTACAACATAAATAATGCTACCAAACCTATCTCTGGAGATTAAGTAACACATCATATCATACACTACAGACCCACAATAGTTTAATAATTTTCATGAAGCTAAATATGAATAAAGATTAATATTTTGTCATCATTACTGTTCAAGTAGTATATAAAGATTCCAAGTACTTTATTACCTACGTTTATTTCCCTATCATTTTGTAAATAAGTTTATAACGCTGTAATCCACAAAATCCCATTTATCTCTCTGTATTCAACGCCCTTCGTTTAATGTAAAATACCTTACCATTTTAACGTAAGAGCAATGCACACTTCCTTTCCCGAAATTTTATACCTTTATACCGCATCATTGTATTACAGCATCTTTGACATTCATGTATATTTTTTTCGTACGTTGTGAGTCATAACATGTGGTGCGCACGAGAAATTTGTTTTGTGATCAAACGAAAGAGTTTGATACCGCAAACCGACGTGTGTGGTCGTGAAAATACAACCAACAGCACGAATACGATTCGTTGGAGAAAAACTGTGTAAACATTTGGTCTAGATGGACATTTCACGTAAGTTGCAGTCTGACAAGTCTGTAGCGCAGCCATCTTTGCTATACGTCTGTAACTGTGAATTATTGAGTATCGAGGCGCAACTCACCAGTAAACCACCACGTCATATGTTTTGACGGAAGCCTGAAAGCAGTCTTATGATGAGATTTACAACCTCGAAACCGTTAGCAGAACTTTTTGAATAAACTAACCTAAAAACACTTTGTTACTGGTTGCTGCCGTCATCAGTAATTTATTATTTTTTTAACACCATTGATGGAAATAAAGCATAAAATTACAATTTGTTGTTTATTGATATCAAGACTGTTAAAAAAGGTAAGGAAATAAGGAAGATTGAGTTTAACGTCCCGTCAACATCGAGGTCATTAGAGACGGAGCACAAGCGCGGACTCTGTCTGGGATGGGGAAGGAAATCGACTGTGCCCTTTCAAAGTGAACATCCCGTAATTTGTCTGAGGCGGTTTAGGGAAATCAGGGAAAAACTAAATGTGGATAGCCGGGTGCGGCTTATAAAAAAATGTTAACATTTAGAAGAGTAATAGTACTCAAACTGATGAGGATTTCACTGTCGGTTTAACAATCGCAACTTTCTTTAATTCTCGACATATTCCGAAATCAACGTGATTCCTTTCGAAGAATCGACGTACAACTTTCTTAATGGCATACGACAGCACTTGATATTGCGGCTACAACCGGGAAGCAGATGAAATTGCACGTCAGTACTAGTCCAACACATTAATTCACTAAAGGCAGTGAGACGAAAAACCCTTGTAGCAGTCAGAATCATTACAGATCTGATATCGACGCGGAAAGAAAGTTTTTTTTAACTTCAGTTGGGTGCTCCGTGGTATTGCCGGTAGTTAACTTTTGATCACCTAACCAAAGAAGCAACTATGACGCAGAGCCTAACAAGTCTGAAAACCTGAGAACGGATTAAGACACCTACTATTTAGAGATATGAAAGAAGAGAAGCAATGCAAATGCAAACATTCAAAATGACAAACACGGAAGAACTATACAGCTATTCAGATGCTGATTACTCAGACTATAAAATCCTACCCACATTCCAGTACCTAGGTATCTGGCTTGTTTAATGTATGTTAATAAAAACGCAAATGTTCATTTGTTCTGAATTGTTCTTCACCGACTGTTTTGAAATTTCGAAACAACGTTGCCTTCAAGTACTCTCGTGTTTTTACATACCTATAAATATCTATAAAATAAACAAATACGCAATATATACAGGGAAACGTTATTACCAGACACCCCCAAGTTCTTGGTCGATTTACTTAAAATTTTTACGTAGTACTTACATGAACATTCGGACGACCAGAGGCTATATATTTATAACATATGTGAATGTAAATATATAAAACATATGATGGTGAAACAGTGTTAGCAAATAGAAAAGTTGTATTTACCGCTTATCATTTATTATTATTTATTTTATGGCCTTCATTGGACCACTGTAGTCAAAAATACAAAGTTCTAAACAAGTTGTTACACATGGATACAATTTGGTTCGACAATAACTTAATATATTTAGGTAATATAATTATTAGAGGCTATTCTTATATGAAAGGTGTTTTGCTCTTCTGTCTGCCCAATATTTCTTCATTCTTTCAGATATTTTCTTTCTTTCTTCATCTGAGACAACTCTTCCTGTACTCCTTTTACTGATTTTCATTTGTAGTCTGGTTTGCGGGTCTTGCAGTATTCTGGTTTTCTCTGTCTTGTTTCTTAGGTCATCTACTGTAATTTGAAGTTCTTTTATATCTTCCTTAATTTCTGTGATCCATTTAATGTCGCTCTTGCTATTCCACAATTTTTGTATTATTTTTTTACTAATTCTGTTTTCTGGAGTTCTCATCAGATGTCCAAAGAATGAGATGCGTTTCTTCCTGATTGTGCTCATGACTGGTTCTATTTTCTTTTATACTGTTTCATTTGATGCTATTCTCCAATGTCCATTTATTTTATACTGTTTATTTATACATGTCCTAATTATTCTTCTTTCTATTTTTAGTATTCTGTCAATTTCTGCTGTATTTGTTGTTTTAAAGATAGTTTCAGCTGCATACGCTATTTCTGGTTGTATAACTGTTTTATAGTGTTTTAATTTTGCATCTATAGGTAGGCTTTTTTTGTTGTATGTAGTTTTGGTAATGTAATTTGCATAGTTCAGTTTTTTTATTCTATTTTGCCATGATGGCTTCTCATTTAGATTATATGTTATTATTTCGCCTAAATATTTAAATTTATCAACAATTTTGATTTCTTGTTCTCCTATTGTAATTTTGTTTGCAAGTGGTGGATCAGTTAGCATAATCTCCGTTTTTTCAAATGATATTCTAAGGCCTACTTTCTCTGCTATTTCTTGTAGTGATTTCATTTGTTGCCTGGCTTCTTGAACGGTGTTGGCTAGGAGAGCAAGATCATCAGCGAATCCCAAGCAGTTTAAGCTAATATCATCCTTTGCACTTCCAATTCTTATCCTCTTTGGATTGTCCTTGTACCATTCTCTCATTATGTATTCCAGTGCACAGTTGAAAAGTAATGGTGAAAGGCAGTCACCTTGTCTTAAGCCTGTTTTTATGAGGAATGGTTCCGAAATTTCTCCTCTAAACTTCACTTTTGATTTGGTGTTGGTTAGAGTGAGTTGTATTATTTTAATTAGTTTTGGATGGAGTCCTAGATTTCTTAAAATTTTTAATACTGAAGGTCTGTGCAGACAGTCATATGCCTTCTTAAAAGCTAGAAATGTCATTGCCAGAGGTTTGTTCCGTTTCTTGTAGTATGCCATAATCAATTTTAAAGTAATTATCTACTCTGCACAGCTTCTCCATGGTCTGAAACCTCCCTGATATTCCCCTAACTCCTGTTCTAATTACTCCTTGATTCTTTCATATAGGATCTTGGATAGAATTTTATATGTGCAATCTAGGAGAGAGATTCCTCTGTAGTTGTCTGGGTTGCTCTTATCTCCCTTTTTATGTAGTGGGTGGATGATAGCTGTGGTCCAATGTTCGGGAAATTGTTGTTACCCAAATTTTTGTTAGAGCCATGTGTAAGGAGGTCTTGACTGTGTCACTTGCATATTTCCACATTTCAACAAAAACCTGATCTTCTCCACATGCCTTATAATTTTTTTGTTCTTTAAGAATTTCTTCTACTTCTTGGAAAGTTGGAGGGTCTAGTTTGTTAAGTTTGGTTTTTATTGGGGTATTTATGTTGATTTGTAAGGGTTCTTTGGGTTCCTCGCAATTCAGAAGTTTGTAAAATGCTTTTGCCATGATTTCTGCATTTGCCTTGTTACTGTGTGTCATTCTTCCATCTTCATCTTTCAGTATTAGTGTAGGGGCCTCATATTGTTGTAGTTGTTTCCCAAAGATTTTGTAGTAGTTCCTGGAGTTGGTTTTATGATAATTACCTTCTATAGACTTTATAATATCTTTATGAAATCCTCTCTTGATTCTTCTAATATTTTGAGTGAATTTTTTTCTTTCATTTTTTAGGTTGATGGCATTTTCTTCAGTTTTATGTGTTTGAAACTTTAACCATGCTTGGTGTCTATCTTCATGGAATTTGTCACATTCTGATGTCCACCATGCATGTTTCCTTCGTGGGTTCAAGGGAGCTAGATTCTCTGCTTCTTTTTTAAGATTAGGCACTAGTTGTTCTAGATCATCTGTTAATTTGATGGTTTGTGTTATTTGTTGGTACTTATTATTTTTAATTAGCTGATGTGGGTCAAACCTCCTTTTTATTTTATTAGTTTTTCCGGTCCTCTTCTTTAACGGTGTGAATTTGATTTTAATTTTAACCATATAATGGTCTGAGCCTGTGTCTACTCCTCTCAGTACTTTAACATTGTGGATCTCCTTACCGCTTATCAATTTATGATTACTGCCACAGAATCTGAATATGGAATAACTATAAAGATGGCTCGAGGTCAGAGAGAGGTCAAAGGGGAGATGGCCAGAGGGGTGAGAGGAAATGGGAATAGAAAGTGGAAAGGAATGGATAGAGAAGGTGGGGTGGGAGAAGATGGAGAGAAGGGGAAGAGGTGATGGATGGAGAGAGGGGGAGGAGGCAGGAGGGGATCGAAAGACAGGAGTGAGGAGAAGTTGGACAGGGCAAGTGGGGATGGGGGCAGAGAAGGGAGGGAGGGAGGGAGGGAGGGAGGGAGAGAGAGAGAGAGAGAGAGAGAGAGGAGAGGTTGGGATGGACGTGGCTGACACAGAGAAGGGGAGGGGGAGAATGAAGAGATGCGCAAACAGAGAGGAGGAGGAGGAGGAGGAGGAGGAGGAGGATGAGAAAGAGATGCGGAAAGAGAGAGAGAGAGAGGGAGAGAGAGAGAGAGAGAGAGAGAGAGAGAGAGGAGGAAATTGATAGGGGCAGGGTAGATACGATGATTAGAATATATATCCAATTCCCATACATATTAAAAACGTGTGCTTTCTTTTTTTTCCCTTTCCATTTAATCAGCCGGGGCCATAGCAACGCGTGACCGGGAACAGACTTTTGGCACGCGTTGTAGAAACTCATTTGTGCTCTTGTGAAATTAATGCTCTTGTGAAATTACTGAAGTCCGCTTACTTGTTTTTTCGTCTATTGCCAGCCTGTGAGATGTTTCCGTTACTAACAGGGAGCCACCGAACTTGCAACGCGCTCTTCATATGTACTATAGTTGGAGACTTCGTCATAAAACGTCAATGAATTTAAGCCCATTTGTGTAAAAGACGTATTATACCATTAAAGATTTGAAACAAACCCGCCACATTTGTATGTTAACTGTACGAGAAAAAAAGTCTAAAGAAAAGTTACGTTAAATTTCGATATTATTATCAATAATAAAACATTGAAGGTTGTAGAAACAATTAAATGCCTAGGTATTACAATTTTAAACAACAAACTATCACAGAAAATTTTGCCTGCAAGGTCTGCGTTTTATCGGAAGAACACTTAGAAGGTGCAACAAATCTACCAAAGAGATTGTCTACACTACATATGTCCAGAGTATTCTGGGGTCAATGCCAAAATGGAATATTGCTGTGCAGTGTGGCAGCCTTAATATGTAGGATTGGAGGAGGACATCGAAACATTTCAAAGAAGGGCAGCTCCTTTATTATCACGAGATAGGGAGACAGTCTCCGGGATATGATAAGGGAGTTACGGTGCCAATCATTAAAACATAGGCGTTTCTCGTTGTGGCCAGATGTCTTAAAGAAATTTCAATCACTAGCTTTCTCTTTCGATTGCCAGAATTTTTTGTTGACTCCCACTTTCATAAGGAGAAATTACCATCGTAATAGAAGATAATTAGAGCTCGTACAGAAATATTTAGGTATTGATTTTTCCCACGTGCTATTCGAGAGTGGGACGGTCGATCAGTTGTAGAATGTTGGAACACGTATTATGTTCGACTATAATGACTTTTCTGGAGACTAGAAATCTACTCTGTAGGAATCAGCATGGGTTTCGTAAAAGACGATCGTATGAAACTCAGCT
The DNA here is from genome assembly GCF_021461395.2 of Schistocerca americana. Classification (NCBI taxonomy): domain Eukaryota; kingdom Metazoa; phylum Arthropoda; class Insecta; order Orthoptera; family Acrididae; genus Schistocerca; species Schistocerca americana. The sequence goes on along the minus strand of NC_060122.1, from coordinate 310,674,608 downwards.
CGAGCTATTCGTCCACGAGACTCAGAGGGCCATAGACACGGGGTCCCAGGTAGATGCCATGTTTCTTGACTTCCGCAAGGTGTTTGATACAGTTCCCCACAGTCGTTTAATGAACAAAGTAAGAACATATGGACTATTAGGCCAATTGTGTGATTCGATTGAAGAGTTCCTAGATAACAGAACGCAGCATGTCATTCTCATTGGAGAGAAGTCTTCCGAAGTGATTTCAGGTGTGCCGCAGGGGAGTGTCGTAGGATCGTTGCTATTCACAATATATATAAATGACCTTGTGGATAACATCGGAAGTTCACTGAGGCTTTTTGCGGATGATGCTGTAGTATATCGAGAGGTTGTAACAGTGGAAAATTGTACTGAAATGCAGGAGGATCTGTGGCGAATTGAAGCATGGTGCAGGGAATGGCAACTGAATCTCAATCTAGACAAGTGTAATATGCTGCGAATACACAGAAAGAAAGATCCCTTATCATTCAGCTACAATATAGCAGGTCAGCAACTGGAAGCAGTTAATTCCATAAATTATCTGGGATTAGGCATTAGGAGTGATTTAAAATGGAATGATCATATAAAGTTGATCGTCGGTAAAGCAGATGCCAGAATGAGATTCACTGGAAGAACCCTAATGAAACGCAATCCGAAAACAAAGGAAGTAGATTACAGTACACTTGTTCGCCCACTGCTTGAATATTGCTCACCAGTGTGGGATCCGTACCAGATAGGGTTGAAAGAAGAGAGAGAGAAGATCCAACGAAGAGCAGCGCGCTTCGTTACAGGATCATTTAGTAACCGCGAAAGCGTTACGGAGATGATAAATAACCTCCAGTGGAAGACTCTGCAGGAGAGACGCTCAGTAGCTCGATAAGGGCTTTTGTTGAAGTTTCGAGAACATACCTTCACCGAGGAGTCAAGCAGTATATTGCTCCCTCCTACGTATATCTCGCGAAGAGACCATGAAGATAAAATCAGAGAGATTAGAGCCCATACAGAGGCATACCGACAATCTTTCTTTCGACGAACAATAGGAGACTGGAATAGAAGGGAGAACCGATAGAGGCACTCAAGGTACCCTCCGCCACACATCGTCAGGTGGCTTGCGGAGTATGGATGTAGATGTAGAAAGTGGTTCTACGAACCCTCTGTCATATACTGACGTGTGGATTGCAGGGTAATCATGCGATTTAGATGTAATAGTTAGAGGCTTCACTGCACAAATTAAACTCAACGAAATTAATTTTAATAAGTGATATAGGCATAAATATGAATATTTATATGGGGGGAGAGTGTACAAAACACACCCACCCAACCGCACGCAGAGAACAAGGAACGCGGCATCATCGTCTAGCACTGATATGTATACAGATCCTGAATGTTTGGCATTACAGCTATCCAGCACCACCTGGAGCGCACACACAGTGTGGTATGGTCATGCGTGATGCATATAATTATACAAATATGGAAGTGTGACGCGAGCTCAACATTTTGTTTCCTCGTGTAAAGCATACGTTAAGTGCTACAGTGACTTATCTTTACCGATTTTGTTTTGTTTTGTTTTGTTTTGATTCTGGATCGCTCTTAGGAGGAACAGAGCTGACTTGTCGACGACATTCGCTGTGCTCTGGTGTTTTCTGTCACATGGCAATAGTTGTGGGTTCGCATTCCGAGACAATCGCTTAGTAATATAGATTATCCTACGTGTGGTGCAGCTTCTGGAGAAAACGAACGGAAGTATAACATTCTTGGAGTCAGAGAGTGGAATGTTGTAAGAGAAATAGAATGTTTGAAAAAAAAAGAAAAAAAAACACTTCAGAGGCTGAACCTAGATGTAGTAGGGGTCAGTCAAGCGAAATGCAAAAAAGACGTATCTGGTCCTCGTACTATCAACAGCACCAGAAAATTGTACGACGCGAGTGGGAGTCACTGTTTACAACAAGGCAGGGCAAAGGATGCGTTTTATTGTGAACCGCTCAAAACTACCTTCTTTTCCTCCAACGCTGTCTTTGTCGAGAGATAGTACAGATTATTTCTATCTGCAGTACCAGACAGAAAAGTTCTTGCAACTATAATCGCGCGCGTTACGGTTGGGTTCCGAGAAGCTGTCGACTGGTTGGCTGGGGGCTAAGAGCCTAAACAGAAAGGTCGTAAGTCCCTCAATCCAGAGATAGTTAATCTGGAGTTAGTGACTTCAGCCAGAAACGTGTTCTGATGATGAAAGTGCGTAGGAGTGGTAAAATCTAAGCATTGGAGGAAATAGTGATGCCAGAACCGAGAAAAATTTACGGGGTGAGTATGGATCGGGTCGGTACGTAGACCAGAGCGGAAGAGGGGTCTCTCAGGGCTCATCACCCGCACCCAAACCCCGCCAGCCCAGTTCAGCGCGAAGACCGTTACAGACCAAAGAATTCCTTTTAGCCTGGAGATTCAGAACAGCAAAATTTAGAAACAATAGACAACGTCCAGACTGACTCATCATTCCCCATCTCACACCGACAAGGACAGAAACTTGAAATTTCGAGAGGATGTTGATCTTGAACTGCAGGCGTTGTTTGAGAAGGGATTTTTCGAATTGTAACCCTAAGTTGGTAAAATAGGAAACGAAAGGGTTTTTGGGAGTATGTCGCTATTAAGGCAATTTTGAAAGTACATCTAGACTAATTGGTATCTGATTGCTCGATGACAAATAAAGAAATACGTGTTTCAGCATTTTTTGAAATTTAACGCCTATGGTTTTGAAATAGCGGCTGAAAACTTCGTTAAAAAAAAGAAAAGATCATTAAAGAATTACCGAAGTATTTTTAAAGCTATATGAACGAAAATTGGTGTTGGATTTCTTGATTACAAATTAAAAAATACCTGTTTTTTGGCGATGAGGGTGTAACAAGGAATGAAAGTTTTTATTGAAAGCACCACCACAGCTGTATCTTCAAATGTTTCAAATGGCTCTGAGCACTATGGGACTTAACATTGAGGTCATCAGTCCCCTAGACTTAGAACTACTTAAACCTAACTAACCTAAGGACATCACACACATCCATGCCCGAGGCAGAATTCGAACCTGTGACCGTAGCAGTAGCGCGGTTCTGGACTGAAGCGCCTAGAAACGCTCGGCCACAACGGCCAGCTAGCTGTATCCTGAGAACATCTTTATTCTGTAAGACGACTAGTTTCGGCAGCACATCCTCAGGTTCCGCCACCGCCAAAGTAGTATTTGATTTACTTGCCGCATTTACTGTGGGATGAAAGCTGAAGTCCATCGTCCATTGAACGAGATGGACAGCCATGAATTTTATTGAAATATTTCATTATGCAAGCAGTTTTGAAGTTACATCTATGAAAAATTGTATTTAGCTTCGCTGTTAAAAATAAAAAATACAGTGCACTTCATTTGGAAATTCAGTCTGTATGGTGGTGAGGTAGGGAATGGAAGTTTTTATGGAAATATTTCATTATGCAAGCATTTTTAGTTAAATCTATGAAAATTTGTCTTTGGCTTCTGTGTTACAAATAGATAAATACATTTCAGTGCTGTTGGAAATTCAACGCGTAAAAGGTTGAAATAGGAGGTGAAATGTTTTATGAAAATATATTGTGAAAGCATTTTGAAGCTAAATATTTGAAAACTGGTATTTGGCTTCTGAATTGGAAATGAAAAAAAGGAATAGGACCAGACTGATTCCCTGACCCTTCATCACCCAGCCCAAACCGCTAAGGGTGGAAACTCGAAATTTGGAGGGGGTGTGGATCTTATACCCCAGGCATCGTTCAAGAAGGGATTGCTCGAAATTCTCCTCCTAAGGGGGCGAAACAGGGGATTAAAGGCTTCTTGAAAATATGTCACTATTAAGGCAGTTTTGAAGCCAGAACTACGAAAACTGGTATTTGATTTCAATCACAAATAAAGAATTTCCAGCATTTTTGGACATTCAACCAGAATGGGGTGAAATATTTTTTTACAATAAATCGTTAGTGAAGAACTATTAGGTCATTTTTAAAGCTACATCCATAAAAATAGGTGTTTACCTTCTCGGTTGGAAATAAAGAAGTACGTGTTTCGGTGTTTTTGAAAATTCAACCTCTTAACGTAATAAAATGGGGGATGAAAACTGTATGAAAGCATTTTTAAACCTGAATATATGGAAATTTGTATTTGGTTTCTGTGTTAGAAACAAAAAATATCGTGTTTCACTGTTTTGGGAACTTCAGTCCTATTGGTGTGATATAGGGGATAAAAAATTTTAAGAAAATATTTCATTACAGGTATATATCAAAAATATTTAAAGATTAATCTACGAAAATTGCTGTTTCTGTTCACGTTAAGATATAAAGAAATATGTATTAACTGATGGAAAGGTATAATTAACAAAAACCTTGGACTCCAGCTACCAGAGTCGATTTTTGGTCAGAAGTACATTCGGGAAAGACCATGCTTCTTTTGACGTATTTCTTGCGAAAAGTTTGGAAGGTGTTGCATTTTGAGACAACATATAAGTTCAGTAAAAGAAAAACAAGAAACATCTGTGCAGGCCTCACAGGCTACGCGAGTGAAGCAACTAGCTTTAATCTAGTGCGCACTAGCTTTAATCTAGTGCGCACTACAGTTAGAAGCAATAATAAGCGAGATAAAAGACATAGGTAAGGCAGCAGGTGAGTGTCCCCTGTTAGACATTAAAGAGCGACATTAAAGAGCAACTACTATTCAGCACGGCGCTACCCCTAAAATAGGAATAGGCTGCGGCGGAAAAGGAGGCAAATCCTATTTAAGAGCATCCTATTTAAGAGCAACTGAAATAGAGCAAAGAGGACTGAAAGAGGCATCTCGTAAAGGGGGTTGAACGGATGGCTCCTAATAGGAATGGGCTGCGGCGTATCCTATTTAAGAGCAACTGAAATGGAGCAAGGAGGACTGAAGGAGGCATCTCGTAAAGGGAACGGATGGCTCCAAATGGGAATGGGCTGCGGCGTATCCTATTTAAGAGCAACTGAAATGGAGCAAAGAGGACTGAAAGAGGCATCTCGTAAGGGAGGTTGCAACTGAAATGGAGCAAGGAGGACTGAAAGAGGCATCTCGTAAGGGGAACGGATGGCTTCAAATAGGAAATAGAGCAAAGAGGACTGAAAGACCCAGGGCACAGAGTTTATTAACTAGTAGCCTATCATACGTTGTTCCATCTGCGAGAGAGCAGAGACCTTATTTGCACCCACAAATCCCCACGTACGTTCGTCAAAGCGAATGTTGGGCAAGTAATCGCTTCTCTAGACAAACGGTCAGCCAGTTCATTTGCTGGGATATCTACATGATCCTAGACCCAGAAAAGGGAAGACGGAGCAGTGAGTAAGACAAAGGTCAGAGAGGTCATGAATAGCAAACGTAACAGGGTGACTAGAGTGACAGTGTTCGGAGGCCTGAAGACTGCTCAATGAGTCGCTGCAAATAAAAAACGCGGTCAAGGAGGAGCTTGTTTAATAATATGTGGTGCTCTGTTAATTGCTATCAGCTCCGCTATAAAAACACTACACGTTCCCGGCAACGAACGTTGCCCCAGACCGTTAGGAGAAGTAAATTCATATCCCGACCTACCCCTGGTTTTAGAGTCGTCACCGTGGATGCGCGCACACCCACGCCAATTGACCAAGAAGTCTGACTGTCTATAGCACACTGTGCAGAAAAATGGAATCATGATGTAATCTACACGTCTTGATTTCGGAAATGTAGCTTTTATTAATGACTCGGTGAAAGCTTCTAACATGTAAGTTGTGGAAAGTATTGTCCACAAGTCCATGTATCCCTGTTACGTAATTCACGTGAGTGTGCTTCCATAAACGTTATTTGTCACAATTTAGATACAAATGTTTTCATCTGAAACCACAGAAACAGAACTAAGTTGTAACATGTGATCTAATACGGTATTCACATAATGTAAACTTTCACGGCTGGCATCTTCTTCAGTTAAAACTTCCTTATTGATACGTCATGGTCGATGTATGAAACTGCTTCCTGACGCTTCGTCTTCAACTGCGTGAGACATCTTCCGATGTAAAACGGCTACTACCATTAGGGCTTCAGGGGCTCTCTCATTTGTAGAACGCATATAGGTCACCAACAACGTGATGCCAGTTGTGTCACTGTCTCTGGATGGCGTCATTATTCTCGATGTTAAATAATCGATTGCCACTCCGTTGCTGCAAAGTCTACATCCATATTTTATTTAACTCCAAACCATCTTATTTTCTACTAAAATTATTACTGCGTGTGATGTAATTTTTATTTTTAAGCGAGAAAGATAACGCCATCCAGAGATAGTCACACAGTCGGCATCACGTGACCTATGGTGGTGCCCTCTTTGCGCTCTATAAACGTAAGAGACCCTCAAGCCTTAGTGGCAGGAGCCGTTTTACCTCGGAAGATGTCACCCGCAGTTGCAGGCGAAACGTCAGGAAGCAATTTCATACACACATCAAAGAAAGTTTTGCATCACTCCGGTTCCCAAAACTCCTGAAGATAGACGTTGGCTGTGGATATTGTATCACAAACACAGTTCCTTTGACTGTTCAGAGATGTGACTAAACCCGCCCAAAAAAAAAAAAAAAAAAAAAAAATGGTTCAAATGGCTCTGAGCACTATGCGACTTAACTTCTGAGGTCATCAGTCGCCTAGAACTTAGAACTACTTAAACCCAACTAACCTAAGGACATCACACACATCCATGACCGAGGCAGGATTCGAACCTGCGACCGTAGCGGTCACGCGGTTCCAGACGGAAGCGCCTTTAACCGTACGGCCACACCGGCCGGCAAACCCGCCCAAAGAAATAAACTACCAAACCTACTAGACGGAGGGGGTCCGACAGCTGATCAGTTCAGGTCATTCCACCAGGATGGAGATACACGGCTCGTGTTGTCTGTAGATCAACCATGCCTAGACGGTCAATACCGCGGTTCGAGTGCGAACGCATTGTTACTTTGTGCCAGGAAGGGCTCTCAACAAGGAAAGTGTCCAGGCGTCTCGAAGTAAACCAAGCCGATGTTGTTCGGACAGGGAGGAGATACAGAGAGTCAAGAACTGTAGATGACAAGCTTCGCTCAGGCAGCCCAAGGGCTACTGCTGCAGTGGATGACCGCTGCCTACGGATTATGGCTGGGAGGAACCCTGACAGCAACGCCACCACTTTGAATAATGCTTTTCGTGCAGCTACCGGACGTCGTGTTTCGGCTCAAAACTGTGCGCAATAGGCTGCATGATGCGCAACTTCCCTCCCGACGTCCATGGCGAGGTCCATCTTTACAACCACGACACCATATAACGCTGTACAGATGCGCCCAACAACATGAACCGCTCAGGATTGGCCTCATGTTCTCTTCATCGATGAGTGTCGCATATGCCTTCAACCAGAAAATCGTCGGAGACGTGTTTGGAGGCAACCCGGTCAGGCTGAACGCCTTACACACACTGTCCAGCGAGTGCAGCAAGTTGCAGGTTCCCTGTTGTTTTGGTGTGGCATTATTTGGCGTTTCCGTACGCCGCTGGTGGTCATAGAAGGCGCCGTAACGTGAATGCCATCCTTCGACCGACAGTGCAACCATATCAGCAGCATATTGGTGAGGCATTCGTCTTCATGGACGACAATTCGCGTCCCCATCGTGCACATGTTGTGAATGACTTCCTTCAGGATAATGACATCGCTCGACTACAGTGGACAGCATGTTCTCCAGACATGAACTCTACCGAACATGTCTGGGATAAATTGAAAAGGGCTGTTTAAGGACTACGTGACCCACCAACCACTATGAGGGATCTGCGCCGAATCGCCGTTGAGGAGTGGGACAAATTGGACCAACGGTGCCTTGATGAACTTGAGGATAATATGCCACGACGAATATAGGCATGCATCAGTGCAAGAGGACGTGCTACTGGGTATTAGAAGTACCGTTTTGTACAGCAATCTGGAGCACCAACTCTAAATGTCTAGCTGTATGGTGGTACAACATGGAATGTGTGGTTTTGATGAGCAATAAAAAGCGCGGAAATGATGTTTATATTTTCTGTACAGGTCCCGGAACTCTCGGAACCGAGGTACATCGTGCAAGGAAGTCTTAACTGCAAAACAGAAAAATTTTAGTATAGGAGTTAGTAATCGCATTAACTTCAGCCCAGTGAAGTTCGAACGGACGTTATCGACTCTCAGTACCTCAATATCCCTGTACCTGACGGTTCTCTTAAACTTCAACCTACTCTTTGCCATTAGGAAATTGTGATGGGACTGCATGTCATCTTCTGGTATACCTGACAATCCGATATCTGAATATTTAGAATTTCTGCCTCACCAAGAATTCACCCAACTGATATCTTACCGTTTCTCGAGGAAGTTCCCTTGTACATTTCCTCGTCTTATGATGCTTAAGCTATGTAATATAACTACTTTAAATTTATTGCACAACTCAGTGAGTATTTCTCCTCTCTTATTCCTACTATCGATGCCACACTCTCCCATAACTGTGTTTCTTCGTCAAGTATAGCGTTACACAGCTCTGTGATTATTAGTTTCTCTCCTTATATATACTGAGTTACCCGTTCAGTTTCCTCATATACTCACTCGACGTAATCATCATGTGCTCATGAGGATAAGATATTTGTTCTCGTGAGAACAATCTGAGCTCTGAACAGTTCCCAATAACTAATACTGTGCCTGAAGTGCTACGAGTAAAGAATCCCACTCGCAGCATACAATTTTCCAATGCTGTTGGTATTATCCTATATTCGCCTGATATATCTTCTTTCTATTTCGCTTGACTAACTCCCAATACCTGTACATCTAGGTGTAGTGCCAGCCGCTGTGGCCGAGCGGTTGGTTCTAGGCACTTCAGTCCGGAACCGCGCTGCTGCTACGGTCGCAAGTTCGAATCCTGCCTCGGGCATGGATGTGTGTGATGTCTTTAGGTTAGTTAGGTTTAAGTGGTTCTAAATCTAGGGCACTGATGAAGTCAGATGTTAAATCCTATAGTGCTTAGAGCCATTTGAACCATTTGTCCCAGGTTTAGTCTATGAATTGTTGTTTTTGAAATGGTCTAGTTCTCCTACAACACTTAGATTCACGGCATTCCACTCTCCGACTCCCTGAGCGATACACTTTCGTTGGTTTTCCAGGTCCTTTCCCCGCGGTCTCCCAGTGGCTGTATTCCAAATAGGACAATCTATATTACTAAGCGACTGGCCCGGAACCTGGAGCCCAGTACTAGTTGCAGGTTGGCTATCCAACGACTTATAGGATTAACAAAAATTTGATTTTCAATATTTCGCGTAGTTATTGACCGAATTAAAACTTTTACTCCTGTAAAATACTATATTCTATTGTTGGAGACCGGCTGTCTGATTACCTCTGGCGTGTCTTAACAGAAGAGAAGGTCTGTGGTGGAGCCGTTAACATGCCACCTGGAAGGTCGAACGGTGGGCCAACGCTCTTTTCATAAACGAGCCACAATTTGATCTGGAGAATGATTCTAGATGGATTCGCATCTGGAGGGCACGTGGAACACGATTTCCGGACACAAACATTGTGTAAAGTGACCGACATCGAGGAGAATCCCTGACGGTGTGGACAGGGATTATGTTCCCGAGTCGAATACCTCTTCATGGAATTGTAGAGGTGAATCAGCAAGATTGAAGTGCTGTCAGGTACCTGAGAAAATCTTGGGGTCTCAGCAGAGTTTGTTGCGAAGTGCTGTGGGCGCAGACTTACTACTGATGAACGATAATGCTCGACCTCATAGAGCACGGGTAGTTGACGCTTTTCGGAAATGGAAGATATTGCTTGGCGCGACCTGCTTCGCTCTCTCAATTTGGATACCTGTTTTTTTTTTTTTTTTTTTGCTAAGTTAGTCCACACGCTTGTCAATGTGATACACTATTTGTTTACAGCAATGAAAATTCGGACAAAAATCCGTTGTATAATTTCTAGGGAGTCTGGTCTTCGCCCGGTTCGAACACTTGGCCGAAAGGTATTAAAATAAAATCCCGAGTATATATAACCATGAGTGACAGCGCCTTATACGCTGTGTGACAAAAATGTCCTTCCGGAAACTGATAAAATGATCGATCACCCCATGATAACCCAACGAGCTGCTGCAGAGGCAGCGCCTTACCTCTCTGCAGGTGATGACGTCGCTTGTCTGCGGGAGTGGGAAGTCATTTGTTCTGTAAGGAGTGAGAGAGGAGAGCCGGGATGGATGGGAGGCTGCAGTGTGCCTGCTTCTTGAAGCGCGCCCCGCTCGTCGCGGTAACGAGATGCCAGGGACGCAAACAGAGTAAACCACCCATCCAATTCCCCTCTCACCCTCCACCATCTACCCCCATCCACCTTTTCTGCAGTGCACACCGCGTAGGTATGCTGCCGCGGGCGGCACTTTGTCCCCAGTGGCTGCTGGGCTCTTGACTTGCAGCTGTGCAGCGACCCCCTGCGGCACGAGATCACGAGTTCCGCCTCTCGCCGTATCTCTCTCGCTCTCCGTCTCCCCCTCTCTCTTCCTCTCCCTCATCCCCTCCCCCGTCTCTGTCTCTCTCTCTCTCTCTCTCTCTCTCTCTCTCTCTCTCTCTCTCTCTCTCTCTCTGTCTCTCTCTCCCCCCCTCCCCCCCCCCGACCCTCTTCCTTTCCAAGGCGCAAGGCCGCACTCCAATCCAGAGATTAAAAGCATAAATCTCTGCGCGGAGATACGAAGAGGGAGCGTCGGTATAGATTGCCGCTCTCCTCAGCGTGTGTGCGCGACTCTCCTTCAACCGCTGCGCGTGAACCGGGAAAAGGATTTAGGAATATGGCTGCGAATTTTCGAAAGGAAATTGATTCCTGCGCCTGCTGTAATGGCGAAAAATAAAAAGAGGAAAAGCGTGTACGCCAAATGCGTAGTGAGGTTAGAGGGATGGTTCCAAGCGTTCCTCCAAGTCCTATCTAAATGGGGTTCACTGCTGCTTGCAACTTTGAGGGAATGTCTACTAACTTCAGCAGCTTCTAGTGATCCAGTGAATTAGGTGACGTTTCGAAAAGACACAGCCTACGTGTCCGGGATGAACAAAAATATGGAAGCAGGAGAAATACAACACATTACTATGCCCAATGGCCGGCCGAGGTGGCCGAGCGGTTCTAGGCGCTACAGTCTGGAACCGCGAGACGCCTACGGTCGTAGGTTCGAATCCTGCCTCGGGCATGGATGTCTGTGATGTCCTTAGGTTGAAGTAGTTCTAAGTTCTAGGGGACTGATGACCTCAGATGTTAAGTCCCATAGTGCCGAGAGCCGTATGAACCGTTTATGCCCTTTGCATTGTTCGATAACCGTTGGCACTGGAAACAGCTTCAAGTTGTCTCGGAATAGATGAATACAGATTCTCTGTGGTTCCAAGGGATCTTAGATAATTCTACCTACTGACTTGTGGGAATTCAGGTAACGATGATAGAGGTGACACCGATCCGGCGTCCTTCTTTCCCAAGTAGACGACGAAGGATCAATAATGTTGAAATCTGATTACTGTAGTGGTCACGGGATATTTGACAAATCTTCCTAGTGCTCCCGGCAGTGGGGGCTGCGTGAATAGGGGTTCAGTCGTCTTGGAACACAGCGCCGCCATTGGGGAGCAAACATTGCACCATGTGATTGGCCTAATCAGACAATACGGTTACATGATCCTTGACAGTAATGCGGCCTTACAGACTAACGACGGGGCCAAGGAATACCACGATATGGCTGCCCAAATCATTACTGAACCCCCGCCATATTTCTACTCTTGTGACGGATATTCGGACAGCAGTTGGAAACAGTTCTGAACAAGACTCCTCCAACCAAATGACATTCTTCCGTCCTTACATAGCCCAGGTTTCACAATTTCTGCACCACGTTTTCCCGTTAAAGGCACTTGCATCGCTGATGTGTGCTTTTGAATTCCCGCTCGACCTGCATTCCCTGCTTATGGGGCTTCCTTGCCATCTGAAGGTGGCAGGGGAAAAATACATGGAGCGAAAGGCTATTTACAATTTGTACAGAAACCAGATGGCAGTTGTAAGAGTCGAGGGACATGAAAGGGAAGCAATGGTTGGGAAGGGAGTGAGACAGGGTTGTAGCCTCTCCCCGATGTTATTCAATTTGGATATTGAAAGAGCAGTAAAGGAAACAAAAGAAAAATTTGGAATAGGAATTAAAATCCATGGAGAAGAAATAAAAACTTTGAGGTTCGCCGATGACATCGTAATTCTGTCAGAGACAGCAAAGGATTTGGAAGAGCAGTTGAACGGAATGGACAAGGTCTTGAAAGGAGGATATAAGATGAACATCAACTAAAGCAAAACGAGGATAATGGAATGTAGTCGAATGAAGTCGGGTGATGCTGAGGGAATTAGATTAGGAAATGAGACACTTAAAGTAGTAAAGGAGTTTGGCTATTTGGGGAGCAAAATAACTGATGATGGTCGAAGTAGAGAGGATATAAAATGTAGACTGGCAATGGCAAGGAAATCATTTCTGAAGAAGAGAAATTTGTTAACATCGAGTATAGATTTAAGTGTCAGGAAGTCGTTTCTGAAAGTATTTGTATGGAGTGGAGCCATGTATGGAAGTGAAACGTGGACGATAAATAGCTTGGACAAGAAGAGAATAGAAGATTTCGAAATGTGGTGCTACAGAAGAATGCTGAAGATTAGATGGGTAGATCACATAACTAATGAGGAGGTATTGAATAGAATTGGAGAGAAGAGAAATTTATGGCACAACTTGACAAGAAGGAGGGAACGGTTGGTAGGGCATATTCTGAGGCATTAAGGGATCACCAATTTAGTATTGGAGGGCAGCGTGGAGGGTAAAACCCGCTGAGGGAGACCAAGAGATAACAGATTCAGAAGGATGTAGCTTACAGTAGGTACTGGGAGGTGAAGAACATTGACAGGATAGAGTAGCATGGAGAGCTGAATCAAACCATTCTCTGGACTGAAGACCACAACAACAACAAAGGGCTTCTTTAGTGTTGGTTTGGTGTTGAAAGCGCTCACTTCTGCAGTGACTCTTGCGGCCGTCTTCACCTTATTTTTCGTCACAATCCTCTTCGTAAACCTCCTGCTACGATCGCTCAACACATACTTTCATTCGAGTTATGACTTAATGGATGATATTTTACTGCGTTCCCTGTATTCGGTGTCGATCTTCGATACGTGCCTCTTGGAACAGCAAACACTTCGGCTACTCTGGTTACGGAAGCACCAACCATACGCGCACCAGCTACTCACGGAACTCTGTTTTTCCCGCAACTGACACTTGCAAGGTATTGAGGACATGACACAGGTGCCGTTCGTGGTCAAACACAACAGCACAATCTACAGACATCTGTAATTATCTTCAAGCGTGCATTTGTCACAGTGTTTCCATGTTTTCAGCCAACCCCTGTCTATCTCCCGAAACGGTCGTGAAGGTACAACGAGATTCGAACTCACACTGGGGCTTCCCAACAATCGAACAATCGTGCTTCCTGCCCACCATTCGCGACAATAGGAAATGTTGAATACGACAATAGTGCATAAAATCCCTTGCTTGAAGGTGTACATGTAATTAGAGATGGGCAAACTGAAACACGTAGCTGTTTCGAAACAAATGAAACAATACAACGTAATGTTTCGATACGCTGTTTCGAAACAGTGAAAAAGTTTGTGTTTTGTAAGCTAATAAACCTACACATTTTATCATCTTTAATGTCTACTGTGTAAGTATGTCCATATCAACACAAATGAGGTGCGAGAGCGATAATCGTATCGCAGAAAGTATGAAACTATCACTCAGGCGACTTGGCAGTTTCGTATTTCCTGCAGCAAATGCACTACTTTCGTGTCGTGTCGCTTTCATACGTTTCAATTGGCTGAGGACAGGACAGCCATAGCTGAAGACAGAAGAACCACCACGAACGGAACTGGAGGTGGGAGCAAACTGCAGAAACAACGGATATGCTACTGGGATTCCCACATTCCGTTGGTATGGTAATATACCCATCCTGCTAATTTCCATGCACACAAGGGAATCATTGTGGATAATAGGCACAGTGACTATAGACTCACAAATAACGCCAAATAATTCGAATAAATAACAAAATATAACAGAAAAAATTTTGTCTTTCAAGGTGTTTCGAACCGTTTCTATAAATTCACCATGCTTCCCAGCCCTTACCGTTTACCATTACACTATTAGTGATATGTCAAACAGATTGCTTGCTATGATACCTACATCAAATTTATGTATATGTCTAATAACTGTCACTCTACGCCTTTTTTTATTCAAAATGTTGTAGGCTTACTTGCGTTTCTTAATATGATTACTGTACATGAACAGAGAAACGTATGTTATAAAAAAAGTGTAATTTAGCAGAATGATTTTAACATATTCATTATTTTGAATGTGAATAGTATGCGTTGTTTTATTGTTTGGTTAGTGTTTATAAAGCAGATGCTACGCCATTTCGAAATAGGACAGTCAGCTAGAAACGAAGCTTTACTTTCGGATATCTTAAGCTTCATGCTATTGCTTGTCAAAAAGATTTCGGCACTCTTGAAAGTGTTTCACGAAGTGGTATATTGTGTTTCAGTACCTGTGCCGAGCCCGAATCTCGTCCGACACAGAGCGGAATGAAACATCACTCTTTCGATACAATCAGTCCGTTCCAAGCACAGGTGGACTGAAACAACCTTATTTTGAAACAACGATACAGTTTCTGTGTCTGGCTCGAGATCGAATCTGGTCCGGTTATCCGAGACAGGGGCGGAATGAAAACCACTGTTTCGAAACAGTGAACCACAGCCGTTCCGAAACACTGAAACAGTTGCAAGTATCGATAGACTGTATCGAAACATAGAAACAGGGGCCAAGTCTAATGTACATGGAGTAGAAGAGAATGGAAGCGACCAGGCCACAATGCACGATCCCAGCACGCAGTCCCACGGACGCTTCGTCAAGTTGGACAGTTTTGTTTTGGGTCGATATAACTTAAAGAGCTTGGACGCCTCTCACCGCTGCAGAGGCTAATTAGAGAGCTGTACTGTACCCTAATGTCCAGCAATAAAGTCAGCATTTACACGATGGGCCACTCTTTCAAGACAAGAACACATGAACACACAGCACCCACCTAGTGAACACGTCCTCCAAAACGCAGAAATCACAACCGAATCCGTTTCAGCGTGACTCTCCTCATACGTTGGATGACTTCAGAAGGACTGCAGAGCAGCAACGTCTCGACCATATTGTGAACAGCTTGCCGAGGGTCAACACGATATTCAATATTACCCACAAGCGTATAGTGATTTCGCAACTGTACTAATATGGGCGTATTCGAAAACATTGTTCTAATTTTTATGAATGCAGTCCCCAAGCGTCACTCATGAAGTGTTCTTTGGCTTCCATCCGCGTTAAGTTCTCACAATGCCTGGGATTTACAAAATGAACTACGAACGTGGTCAATCTTACGTCGCCCGAACAATGTACACTGTGGGAGAACACAACAAAGAGTACGAGAAATACTATTGATTACACTGTGCTGAAAAACCTGCTATAACTGATCACATGCAGTTGAAGTTTCTGACATATATTGTGTCTCACCTTTGTCTACTATAATTATATAGGTTGAAGCAATGAATTAAAATTTGTACCAGCGCTCCTATTCGAACCCAGGTCTCTTTTTAACTAGATACATGCGCCACACCAGGAAGGAGACATACTAGGATAGTCCGTGCAGCGTTAGTAGCCAAAGTGGTTCGGTCAGAGGGTTAGCTGCCCTCTGTAATAAAAAGCTGAGTTAATCGATCAACAACGAACTTAAACGGATGTCTTACGACGTCCGCCCCGAGCAGATACAACGAACGAAAGCGAACAAAAATGAGATTTTAAAAAATCGGTCAGAGGGTTAGCTGCCCTCTGTAATAAAAAGAACTGAGTGAACGGATTAACGAAGAACCTGAACGGGTATCAGACGTCCGCCCCGAACAAATACAACGAACAATACAGAACAAACTGAGATAAAAAAGAGTGGCAGTGTGGTGCAACCGATAGCGCATCTGTATGGAGTCCCGGGTTCGAGTCCTGCCGCTGTTACAAATTTTAATTTATTTCTTCAGTCTACATTACTGTCACAGCAGTTCATGTTCTGGGAAATGTTCACCGGATCGTGTTTGACGACACCCCTGTCATGAGTCCCACTAACATGCAGTAATAAAGTCATACCAGCATGTCAGAATGGTGGAATGGTAGGACCACACTAAGAAATATACGCATTTAAACGGAATACAGAGCATCCACAGCAAGTTCACGCTAGCAATGTCAAGCGCGCACACACGCGAGTACAGCGTACTTAATGCTTACAAAAACATATAAAAATGGTCGAATCACTGTAATAAAATTAAGAAATGAATCAAAACATAGCCGCACATAAAGGGAAACGTTCAATTACTGCAAATAGTTGTATCTAAAATAGTAGTACAACCGCGAAACGCTTTGTTAATAAAAGAATGAATTGCAACCAACACTGCTTTTAATTGAAAGAAGCCACTGAAGTAAAAATCATGAGCAGTATCCTTAACAGAAATGGCGTCCAACAGCTTAGTGTGGTGTAGAATCCAGATTTAAAGACCCGCATCCAATGCAAAGGCCACGTATGCCTATATAGGGCGATACCGTGGTCACCGGTGACACTACAGCCGATAGTGTCTATAACGACATATCAGCAACTCAGCAGCTGTCTTTCCATTTAACAATGGCGGAAGAGTACCCGGTCGAAAGCGTGACGTTTTGAGCATTTGACACAGCGAGAGCCTCGAGAACATTAAATTGCATTTATTTTGATTATTCCTTTGTTCTTAATTAGTAGTAAAGTGTTTTTCCAATTTCGTAGTATGTTTGCCGCCAGCAGAACTGGATTGACAGATGCGGAATGATCTGCACTTCGATCTCCTTTGTTTTGGCTATTGTTTTCAGTACACGGTAATGTTATCTTTTCAGTTTCTTAAGACAGACTCATTAATTTACAACACCCCTTGAACATAAGTTCTTACACGTTCGAAGATATACACAAGAAGCAAATACTTTAGACTGTTAGTTTCGTGATTTTTCGCAGCTGTAGCTTTCATTCATAAGTAATTTCTTATATTTATTTCCTCTGCTTACCTCCCCTGAGTGTATGCCAAGAAAAGTCAATACATGATCGTAAAAGAAAGTGTCTCCACTATTTTGACTATGTCTTGTTTCACCTCCATAGAATGCGGCCTAGTTACTCTGTACACCGACGACTAAATGAAAGGTCAGATAAATAGGGTACACGATATCTAAGAAAGTTCTACCTTATCTAGTGGAGAAGACACACAGCAGTGGAGAAGTACGTTACCAGATAGCTCTCTGCATGTGGCGTTGTCAATCATAGCGGTCTCAGAATGAGATGAATAAGAGACTATTACCACATGTCATCAGGCTACAACTTCGTGTTAACTCATGACAGGAACACAAGTGAGTATTTATTGCTGTTACAACGAGATGGCAAGGCTCCAACTAACTCGAACTACTGCCTTTTACACTACTAGCATTATTACTGCTATTACTAAAACCATTTGACTCAGATTCTACCCCCATCTACCATCCCATCAACGGTCATCGTATTTGACCAAAAGTAGCAGTACACACAGATAAGTTCATTCCATATCTAAAGTGCTGTTGCATGAGGTAGTACACAAGGCGTACCGTATTTCTTCCCTTTTAATTGACTAAAAAGTAAAAATTTTCGACAGAGGGTTCATTTTTATGATCACAGCTGCTTTATAAATTGGTGCGTGCTTTCCCACGTTCGTGTAGATGTTCCCTGGCGCACATCGGCTGTCAAAGCAAAATTATTTGTAAATATTTATGCTTCAACTCAGCTGAATAGAAACGTACGTTTAGCAACACATAGATGAAATCCCCACCATTTCAGTCTGTAAAGTTCAAGTCTACAAAATGTAATTCACCGTTATCTAATAATAGTCCAATTTTCATTTCAGGCATACGAAACAAATCATACATTGCGATTTAGGTTAGTATTTTATTTGATAACTTTAGGCTAAAAATGCGACCCTGTTGTTAATTATGATTTATGACGGTAGGTTTTCATGTATTATTTTGAAAGAAAAAGATGTAAAAGGGGAACATTTTAAACTGAGATTCACAGCAAAAATTCAGCTTTACAACATCAAAACGAATAGTTTTAATTGATTCCAGAAACATGTATAGTACGTAAGTCTGCAGGCTTTCGTGGCCGTTGTCACTGAAGCTAAAATCTTCTTGATTATTAGGCCGCGTCACATTTCCTCTAAAATAATCGACTTTTCGACCCCTCTGCTGTGATGATCTCAGGATCTTCAGCTGTCCACTACTGCTAGCAGTAAACTATTATTTTAGAGGAAATATGACGACGCCGATTTTAACTTCAACATGTGATAGTGTTGGTGCTAGTATGGGATGCCATACTCCAACTCCTTTGAAAATATATTGCCAAGTGCACCCCCACTAGTGTTTATACTTCTAAACGTAATTAGAAAACTTTACCCAACAGATATGAATAGTAGGCATATCATCAGCTTCATCGGGAAGTCCAAAGAATCAGTGCCAGAGGTAGTGATTATTAAGATTAGGTACAGGAAGGAAATCATTTTAGTTTTTGATAAATTTGTAGGTGAATTTTTTAAAGGTTTCAGTCTAACTTGCTGACTATTTTTCTTTCCAGGTGTATATTTTCTTATCGGCAAGCGACAAGAAATCAGATAATGGATTCTGAGGCGTACCCAGCAGAAAACATAGATCACAGTTTAGTAGCCATGAAGATTCAGCTGAAGTTTAAGACTCTTAGTCAGGAACAATCAGTAATCAAAGACGTGGGTTACGGAAGTACTAAGGAATGAAGACGTACGCTTCAGATTCTCTCAGGCGTAGATACTGCGATAGTGAATAGCTCAGTAGACACTTCAGCTGATGAGGAATGGACAGGTGTAAAATGGGCAATCACAGAAGAGTGAAAGAAAATCATAGGCACAAAGAAAGTTACTACAAAGAAACCATGGGTAAGAGAATTATTTCAGTTACCACATGAAAGAAGGCAGCACAAAAATGTTCAGGGAAATTCAGGAATACGGAAACACAAGTCATTTAGGAACGAAATAATATGAAATGCAGGGAAGCTAAGGCGAAATGGCTGTATGAAAAAAGTGTGAAGAAATCGTAAAAGAAGTGACTGTCGGAAGGACTGACTCAGCATATAGAAAAGTCAAAAGTTTCGTGAAATTAAAACCAACGATGGTACATTAACAGTGCAGTATGAATTCCTCTGGTAAAATGTAAATGTCGTGTGACTAGGGCCGCCCGTCGAGCAGACCGTTCGCTGGGAGCAAGTCTTTCGATTTGGCGCCACTTCGGCGACTTCCACGTCGACGGGGATGAAATGATGATGATGATTAAGACAACACAACACCCAGTCCCTGAGTGGAGAAAATCTGTGATTCAGCCGGGAATCGAACCCGCTTGGACTAATAAAAGTTGCTTCTGATGCAACTTAACAGAAACTTTTGGCCACTACATAAAACTGCATGAAATTATCGGTCCGTTTCGATGACGATCTTCTTACTTACATTTACTGCATCGGCTGTCTTTGTGCGCCTTGTATTTTGTTTGTCTTTTAGAAATTTCCTTTCTGTTTTACTGACATGCATTGGAAGACAGAATCACCTCTTATTCGTAGTGACGTAATAGGTTTTGTGGTGGATAGCTTCCATCAGCTGATTCTACAAAGCCTGAGATGACAAAACTACTATATAAATTTTGACACATTTTAGAAAAATTTATGGAAGCATTCGATGTATTTGAATGGACGCAAGATACCCCGATAATCCTATGAGTTATGGGTACTCCATAGTTGAGCAGTATTGGAGGATGGTTCGCACGAGTTGTGGTGTTCAATTTATTTCACAGACTGCTTATATTTTCCCAGAATCTTATCACCGAATCGAATTCTGCTATTCGCTTTATTTGAGTGTCTCTATATGATCATTCCATTTCATATCCCCCAAACTTGCAAAAAAATAGATGTTTGTATGGGTGACTGGACCCAAAATGATTCACTGAACTGTACTCCGAGTACATTACATTTTGAATCGTTTTGTGCTATTTTACATTATAATTAAATTTAAAGCGAGTTGTCAACCTTCGAACTACTTTAATATCTTATCAAGACTAGCCTGAATACTTATGCATCTTTCACCAGAATGTACTTCATCACAAATACACTATGTGATCAAAGGTATCCGGACACCTACCTGAAAATGACTTATAATTTCGTGGCGCCCTCCATCAGTAATATTCGAATTCAGTATGGTGTTGGCCCACCCTTGACTTGATGACAGCTTCCATTCTTGCAGGCATACGTCCAATCGGGTGCTGGAAGGTTTCTTGGGGAATGGCAGCCCATTCCTCACGGAGTGCTGCACTGAGGAGAGGTATCGATGTCGGCGGGTGGGGCCTGGCACGAAGTCGGCGTTCCAAAACACCCCAAAGGTGTTCTATAGAATTCAGGTCAGGACTCTGTGCAGGCCAGTCCATTACAGGGATGTTATTGTCGTGTAACCACTCCGCCATATGCCGTGCATTATGAACAGGTGCTCGATCGTGTTGAAAGATGCAACCGCTATCCCCGAATTGCTCTTCAACAGTGGGAAGCAAGAAGGTGCTTAAAACATTAGTGTAGGCCTGTGCTGTAATAGTGTCACGCAAAACAACGAAGGGTGCAAGCCCCCTCTATGAAAAACACGACCACACCATAATACCAGCTCCTCCGAATTTTACTGTTGGGACTACACACGCTGTCAGATGACGTTCACCGGGCATTCGCCAGACCCACACCCTGCCATCGGATCGCGACATTGTGTACCGTGACTCGTCACTCCACACAACGTTTTTCCACTATTCAGTTGTCAGCCGCTCGGCCATGAAATCCAAGTTTTCTCACCTCCCGCCTAACTGTCATAGTACTTGCAGTGGATTCTCATGCAATTTGGAATTCCTGTGTGATGGTCTGGATAGATGTATGCCTATTGCGCATTATAACCATCTTCAACTGCCAGCGGTCTCTGTCAGTCAACAGACGAAATCGGTATGTACGCTTTTGTGATGTACGTGTCCGTTCACGTTTCCACTTCACTATCACAACGGGAACAGTCGGCCTAGGGATGCTGAGGAGTATGGATATCTCGCGTGTAGATGTATGAGACAATTAACACCCTATCACTTGACCACGTTCGAAGTCCGTGAGTTCCATGGAGCGCCCCATTCTGCTCTCTCGCGGTGTCTAATGACAACTGAGGTCGTTGATATGGAGTACCTGGCAGTAGATGGCAGCATAATGCACCTAATACGAAAGTCGTATGTTTTTGGGGGTGCTCGGATACTTTTGATCACATAGTGTAAGTAGATCCTCTTTGGTCGTTGCATTCTTGTGTCACTTATCACCGTTTCTCTTAACCGTTTCAATATTCGCGGCAATTTGCGCATCGGATGTGTCGTAAATGGGTATTTGGCCCGTTACTACCTGTCAACTTCCTTACGCTTTGCATTAACTAGTCCGTGCCGGAAGATCACTTCTGCTAAGTCCGTAACCAGCTAAAAAGCTCTTTTACTAGGATCGATCGACTGCACATTCTAACACGGACTGCAGTCTTACAGACGATGCCACTGGATTTTCTTGCTTAATTCCTTCACGATATACACCAATATGTTGATAGGTTTGCCTGTTTTACAACCTTCGCATCGACATACATGGTAAGATTATTAGATCGCTCGCACAACAAAGTGTCTTAGGTTCTCATACTTCTCTCAGAGAATTACTCAACAAATTTTGGCTTCGTAACTTTCGGTCGTTTCTAACTTCAGATACATTTGCCCTTCTACTTCATCCCTTTTGTATCATTATCATAATGAAAACATGCCGCACGTACATGACGAAAAAATACAGCGTTTCTAGGGATGAGCGTTGTTTTACAGTTTTCACTTTCATTTTAATTTAATTGAAGTATACACAAACTCGTAAGTCTGCTGAATAAGAAAAGTGTAATCTGCACCCAAAACCTGAGAAATATTAAATAAATTACGAAGCGTAATCCGGTTAAGCAAACTCGAGTTTCACCTACTACTGCCGCTGGTCGGGTCCTTAAACTCCAAGGGTCTGAAGGGGCGAGACAAAAATATTCCTTAGGTATTAAAAGGATAAAAATAGCAGCTCTCGTGGAGCTCCTTGTAGCTGACAGGTCTAATCAAATAAAGTTCTCTCATTAAAACTCTTGTTACACGAAATTCTGCGTAGCTTTATAGCGAATTGCTATCTTCTCCGTGTTTCAGTAAAGAGCCATCTTATACTGCTTCGAACGGTATCAAAATTTTTTGTCATCGGTCCTATCTTTCTCAAGCAATACCAATGGCTACATTTATCGAACAACATATTTCACGTTGGAATTAAATGTACAGGAGACTGGAATCTTCAGTATTTTTGTTGCAACAGGATCCACAGTCACTACAGATTATCTGAATCATGACATCCTACCACATTAGTTGCCGATGGATGGATCAAACTATCCCTCTAATGCGCAGTTTCGGCTGTGTAACTGTTTTCAAACGATTGTTTCAAATACTTAAAAGGTTGTGTGGTAGCGAGACACGGACAATGGGAAAATTGGAAAAAATGTGGCTGAAGGACTTGAGATGTGATGCTACAAAAGAATGTTGAAAATTACGTGGAATGATAAGGCAAGGAATGAGGAGGTTGTCCCAAGAATCGGCGAGGAAAGGAATATATGGAAAAAGCCGACAAGAAGAACCGACAGTATGTTACCACATCTGCTAATGACATCACGGAATGACTTCCATGGTACTACAGGGAGCTTTAGAGGGTAAAAACTATAGAGGAAAATAGAGATCGGAGTACATCCAGCAAATAACTGAGGACATAGGTCGCAAGTGCTACTCTGAGATGAAGATTTTGGCGCAGAAGAGGAATTTGTGGCCGGCCACATCAAACCAGTCAGAAGATTGGAGACATAAACAAGGGGAAAAAAGAAGAAGACCAGGTACCATCGTACATGGTGTAATATCCTAATCTTCCATGCGGTGGCAAATTTCCACTGAGGCCAAAGCTGGAGACAGGATGGCAATCAAGGGCATGCAACTATGTGGACAACTTGAGAACTGTTTCTTTGTTTCTTCGTTTCTTCCTTAGTCTTCCTACTGGTCTTATGCAAACTCTCGTGTGGCAAACTCTTGATCTCGGAGTAGCACTTGCACCCAACGTCCACACAGTTTTTATCCTTTACCATGGAAGCTATTGCATCATATCTCAATACATGTTCCATCATCTTGTCCCTTCTTCTTTCCAATTTTTTTGCACATTTCCCTTTTTCCACGGATTGCTGGAAACTTCGTTAACACGCCATCTAATTTTCAATATTCTTCCCTAGCATCATGTCTCAAACACTTCGACTCTCTTCTTTACCTGTTTCTTAAATACAAGGTTGTGCTCCAAATGTACATTCTCAAAAATTTCTTTCCCTCCTAACCAGGAACTCTTTCTTTGCTTAGGCTAGTCTGCTGTTTATATCCATGTTGCTTCATTAGTCTATTTTATCTTGCTTCCAAAGTAACAGAATTTCTTCACTTCATTTACTTCGTGGCCCTCCGTTTTGATTTTATCTGTAATCTCTTTTCTGCTGTTCTATTTCCATATTCCGTTCCCAGAAGGGTGTTCATTTCATTCAGAAAGCCCTGTAATTAGCCCTCACGTCTTCGCTGTCACTGAGGACAGGGAATCATCAGCGAAGTGATATACTTTCATCCTGACCTTTAATCCACTCCTGAATCTATCATTTATTTACGTCATTGCTTATTCGTTGAACAGACCAGTCAACGAAGACGGAAATAGTTCGAAGTACAACTACGTGCAGTCGCAAATTTTTGTATGGTGGTAGGAAGGTATGCGTGGTTAACATATCAATAATCCTAACCGATGGAGTGTAGGTGTCACTGAGGAGCGAGGAGGCTTCTTACTGTCACTTTGTAATTTTTTTAGTAACTCGAAATCATTGGCTTCTAGCGAAAATTTTTCCCGGAACGCAATTAAGCTACGTTAAATTTCCTATAAACGAGGTCCTACTCTTTTTTGTCTCCAGGACTAATAATTTCAGCGTTGCAGGGGTTGGAATAATCGCAGATTATTAAAGATATTGTTTTAATAATATGAAAATGATGTTAGTTCTTGTCAGATGATGTGACTTAAGAAATGTTGAACCTGTTTACCGCATCTAAGTGCAGTAAAACTGCAGTAAGGAATTAACTAGGGATAAGCATACAGTCTTGGGTGCGGAGGGTTTTATTTTCAAATTTCAATAACGCAATTCACCAGTAGTAGGCATCTTATGCAAGAATGCATTCTAAGGGTGAAGTTTTTATACAGACCTACAGATACTGGTCACCGCACACGCCGTCCATAAATATGACGCACGCAGCTAATGAATCGGCGAAATGCGATTGGGATGTCACAAAGTTAAGAATCATCAACGCCTGCAAGTAGGTTCCTGAAAAGAACGGGAACGATGGAAAATTGCAGCGAAAAATTTCAAGGTTCGCTACACTGGAAAGGGTGGCTAAGTAACCGTGAAAATAAATACCGTAAAATATTTTAGTTCCCTTACTCGTTAAAATATTCTCGGTTTCCAAGCCGTGTCAATTCGAATAAAATTCTGGAGCTTTCGATGGCTATCTCCACCATCGTAGTCAGGAGTAAAATCGAATTTTATTGTAACTGACACGGCTTGAACACCGAGATGATTTTATTCACACATTCTGCCGCAAAAGACTCAGAGGACACATGCCTTACTCGTTGACATGCACAAAGGACCAGTTGGAACATACGCATAGCGGAGCTTCATCGAGCTGAAGCACAAAATATATGAGCGGCCCCGCTGGCAAACGTAGAATGCGGACAAGTATGGTAATCGGTCCTCGAGTGCAAATAGTACAGTAGAATCTGACAGATGGAGTTGTGTAGTCTATACATTATCCGTTGGGCAAGACCGTAATCACACACACAACATGAAATAGCCTTATAAATAAAAATGTACGTAATTTGTAAAATCGCAGCCCTAAAAATAAAAGTTAACTGGCATCTGTCCATTAAGACAATTAAGCCTTATAAAAATCGATATAAATATAAAAGAAGAAGAAGAAGAAGAAATTATGCCTTGAAGATAAGGGATTCAAACAGATAAGACAGACTTCAAGGCAATAAGGCTAAACGTCTTTAAAATGGACATCATCATACCATAAACTGATCAGCAAAAATCAATCATTTTTTGATATAATGATGTCCCTTTTTAAAGAAGTTTAGCCTCCCTGTTACGAAGTACTCTGGTACCTCTTTTATGATTTGTTTGACTCCCTTATCTCTAAGACGCAACTTTAATCGTTGTTTGTATATTTGTGACGATCTTTCTATAAGGTATAATTATCGTACAGACGCCAGTTGACTTTACTCTTATTTTTAGGGCTGTCACTTTAGAAATTACGTTCATTTTGATTTATAAGGTTATTTCATGTATTGTGTATGAACACGGTCCTGAACAATAGATTACGTGTAGACTAACCGACGCCATCTGTCCGATTCTTCTGCACTACTTGCGCTCGAGGCCCGACTAGATAATTTTCCCCGTTCTATGTTTGTCAGAGGGGCCGTTCATACATTTTTTGCTTCCGCTGCATGGAGCTCTGCTGTGTATCTGTTCGTAACGTGTGCCGCATCCTTTACGCATGGCAACGAGTAAGTCAACTGAAAGATCTTTCAGTATTTGTTTTCACGGTCTACTTAGCCGCCCTTTTCAAATCTAATGATTTCCATTTTATCAAATGTTAAAAATTTTCCCTCCGGTCTTTCATAGTTCCGGTTCTTTTCAGGAACCCACTTGACAGGCATCGGAGAGTTTCAACTTTCTGATTTCCCAATCGCCTTTTGCTGATGTATTCGATTGTGTAATCAGGTTTTTGATCGGCGTAAAAAGAAAAAAAGAAAAAAAGAAAAAAAATTTAAAAAAATTTGGTCAAATGTGTGTGAAATCTAATGGGACTTAACTGCTAAGGTCATCAGTCCCTAAGCTTACACACTACTTAACCTACATTATCCTAAGGACAAACACACCCACCCATCCCCAAGGGAGGACTCGAACCTCCGCCGGGACCAGCCGCACAGTCCATGACTGCAGCGCCTGAGACCGCTCGGCTAATCCCGCTCGGCGATCGGCGATCGGCGTACGCCGTGACCAGTACGTTTAAATAGAAACTTTTCTCGTAGAGTAAGCTCTTGCACAAGATTTTTTTTTTTTCATTGTCGATATTCTGAAGGTGTTTACCTCAGGCGAAATGGGTCATTAAAATTTGAAAACAAAAACCTGCGCAACCGTGACTGTATTTTTATCTCAAATCTTACACTGGTTGCCGTGTCAGCCGCAACGATGGAATAGAAGGGATAAACTAGGTTCGTGATGTGTAGCAGGATGATGGTGGTGGAGGAGGATGGGGAGGGTAAACCCATTAGGGAAGACAGGCCGCCGGATTGTCCTCCTCCTTTCATAGGCCTGCGAACTGAAGAGCGAGCAGACGATTCCCTCTCTCTCTCTCTCTCTCTCTCTCTCTCTATCCCACAACGTCCATAGAAGGAGATACAGGGTTTTTGACAAAGCTATATTTACGCTTCTGCAGCACACTTATGCCCAGGCGACTTTTATTTTCCACAATGTGCATAAAACTGGGGGGGGGGGGGGGGGGGGGGGGGAAAGTTCCTATAGGACCTAACTGCTGAGGTCATCGGTCCCTGGGCTTACACACTGCTAAATCTAACTTAATTTATCTTACGCTGAGGACCACACACACACACCCATGCCCAAGGAAGGACTCGAACCTCCGACGGGGCCAGCCGTGCCAACTGTGGCAAGGCTACCCCGCGCGGCAACGTGCATCAACGCTAAATGGACTTATTAATAACACTAATGCAAGAAACGGATATGGACTGAACCAATGTAAATCTCTGATTACTGTTCTACACGTAGAGGAGAAAGTGATTCTTAGTTATCCTACTGTAGAGCGTGCTCTAAAATTCCCTTGAAGAACTTCTAGGTCTCGTTGGGGCTACTGAGTGGACGATATTTTCATTTGGTAGCCATATCCGGAAACGGCTAGGTAGGTACGCAAAGACTAGTTATGTTGGGGGGCGGGGGCTGCTTACCTCGGATCGGCTGATGTCATTCGACCTCTCTGACCTGAGTCGAGCCTCATTCATGTGTCTTTAAGTGTTAGAGCAACATAGATGAGTTTACGTTTCCAGAAGATATGATTGCACGAGCTGTGGTCGTTGCAGGACAGACTGCGGGAGACAACAGGTGCGACAGAGTATGTGTACTGTAACATCATTCAAATGGCTCTGAGCACTATGGGACTTAACAGCTATGGTCATCAGTCCCCTAGAACTTAGAACTACTTAAACCTAACTAATCTAAGGACATCACACAACACCCAGTCATCACGAGGCAGAGAAAATCCCTGACCCCGCCGGGAATCGAAGCCGGGAACCCGGGCGCGGGAATCGAGAACGCTACTGCACGACCACGAGCTGTGGACTGCAACATCATTCGTAGGTACAATGTGTGCACCTAACTTGGTGGGCGCCGCATCGAACCTTACTGCTAGTACATCTGAATGCGAAACCATCTTTGAGAAGGACAAAAACGGTTTAACTGTAAACAATAGTGTTTGCGAAAACTGATTGAATTTCGTCTTTGTTTCTTTATTTATTAATGAGTGGAACTGTAAAACGAGTGATGGATCACATCTTATAATTTACTAGTAAAAGTGGTCGCCCTACAATCAATGTTTTCAAATGGTAGTATCACGGAGACGGTACGTTCCAGTTCAAAATATTATCTACTCAGACCTCTCTAGAAGTTTGTAAAGGGAACTTTAGAGCATCCTGTCTGAAAAGCTCAACAACTGTAGCTGCATCATGTGCTCGCTCACTCCAAGCGTTTAAGGAGTCTAA
Organism: Schistocerca americana; assembly: GCF_021461395.2. Classification (NCBI taxonomy): domain Eukaryota; kingdom Metazoa; phylum Arthropoda; class Insecta; order Orthoptera; family Acrididae; genus Schistocerca; species Schistocerca americana. The sequence goes on along the minus strand of NC_060122.1, from coordinate 310,646,452 downwards.
CAAATATCATTGGTCACCGTATAGATGTATTTCTAATCAAGAATGAAGCTGAAGCTGCACGAAGCCGTTGAGACGTCTGCACCATTAGGAGGCTAAACAGACTGCTACAGAAATTTTAGCTCATCGAAAAGTTTGTAAAAAGAGGCTTCTCTCAGGTTTTCAACTTAAAGTGTGTGTTCAGAAAATGCGTTGTGCTCTTCCTAGGCATATCCCTGACGTTATCCCATATCAGTTTCGAAATGTGTTGAAGGAGAATTAATGATGATACCTCTGGACAGCGGTCCAGGTTGGCAGCATACAACGTATACCCCAGCAGCCAACAGGATACGTATTCTTGTTACAAAACGATTAGTTTGGTTTTAAGGGAGGTACGCGTATAGGCACCAGTGAGTCATTTCTGACCAGGCACTTCATAAAGAAAGTATGACTTAACAACACTCAGGACACGTCTTTAGAATTTGTCGACCTAGAAAAAGCACTCTACAAAGTAAAGTATACAAGATGTTCGAGGCTGTTATGAAAATGGGTATACATATGCACAGAGAAGGAACACTGGGAATGGAAGACCAAGAACGAAATGCCCAGATTAGGAAGGATAGAAGACAGGGAAATGGGGGTCTTTCTCCTTTACCGTTCAGTCTATTCTAGTCCAGTAAATGAAGGAAAAATAAAGGAAAAAACTCATGTAGTTGGAAATTTTTATACTAAAAATCCTGACCTCTGGAATGTGAGCGTGCGCATTGCTGTAGAAGGAGGGTAGGAGGGGGGGCCTTGAAGGTCATTTTTTTATGTTTTGGTTGAATTACTCGAAAGCACCAGTCTGTAGTGAAAAAAGTGTCCCAGTACAAAATGAAAACAATACAATAGAGTGCATGATTACGTCCATTAGCGGACACAATGTCGGCTAATGGGCATAATCATGCACACTGTCACATAGTTCTTGTGCAACATACGCGCAGAAATACGATATATAGTTGTCCACATGTAACAGCGATGTATTAAAATGTGAAATAAAGCGTGAAGCTTAAAAAAACGGGCTTGAAAATGATCTGCGGTTGAAACTGACCAATTACATGGATAATCAACTGAATACCGCCTTCTCGGACCATGTTTTCATTCTCAAAACAAGTTGAGGCTGTGGACCCCCTACAAAAATAAAATTAAAATTTATAATAAATAATAAATCATCGAGGTCTAATAATAACAGTGAGAAAGGTGATTTAGCCATCCGCGGTGGGCGAGAGGTTCTAGGGGTTTCAGTCCGGAACAGGGTGACTGCTACGGTCGCAGGTTCGAGTCCTGCCTCGGGCATGGATGTGTGTGATGTCCTTAGGTTAGTTCGGTTTAAGTAGTTCTAATTTCTAGGGGACTGATGGCCTCAGATGTTAAGTCCCATAGTGCTCAGAGCCATTTGAACCATTTGATTTGAAAGGTGTTTTAACTCATTATATCAATACCGTATGATTTAAACGAATGTCACACAAGTCAATTGTTGAACATGGCTCTGAGCAGTATGGGACTTAACATCTTAGGTCATCAGTCCCCTAGAACTTAGAACTACTTAAACCTAACTAACCTAACGACATCACACACATCCATGCCCGAGGCAGGATTCGAACCTGCGACCGTAGCAGTCCCGCGGTTCCGGACTGCAGCGCCTAGAACCGCACGGCCACTGCGGCCGGCCAATTGTTGAACAATTACGAATCAATATGTGCTACCATTAATAGTTTCTGTCAAAGGACATTATAGATGGGAGAAAAGATCCTTTCACGTCAATACAAAAAAGGAAAAAAAAGTTAACTTCACCAAAGATTTAAAATATGGAATTATCCTTTTTAAAATGTTTGTACCCATCGAGAGATCCTAACGTCACCTTCAAAAAAGAGCTTTTCATCACTGATACGCAATAGTAGCAGTTTGTAGTTCAGTCACATAGTAGGTACGCCCACATTAGGATCACACGTTATAAAACAGCATAATCTGGTACTATTTATTTTCGGAAACTTTCTGAACTGTAAAATACAAACACAATGCTGCGTTGTTACTTGGGCGTCGTACTAACATTCCATATCTATTGTTGTTGGAATCGTATATGGGTTCATAGCGACAAACGTGGGTCGTACGAGACTAATGTTTTTCAAAACCCTGGCGAAATGTAAGCGCCTTTCAGTATAAAATTCATAAAATTTGTTTAATCTTCTGATAAATAATGGACCGATTTCACACATCACAGTTATAATCGAAAGCTGCAGGAAATTAAATCCAACACATCGACATAAAATACCAGTATTAACATCACAATCCCACATCGTTGAATCACAAACCGTGTGTGACATTCCTGTCTCACGTTTGGTGCTGTGTGTTCTGTAATTTAATTATCCCCCAGGCTCTTAATTACGCACAGGGAGAATAAACAGCAAAATATGTAGTTTGTGTGGATCGGTGAGGTTCTCACTTTCATCTGCTAAATGAAAACTGTTACTGCGTTGATATGTGTAGGTAGCACACAATGCGGCAAAAAATTGTATCACAAAAGGAAACTCTAAATAGGATTACGAGAAACAACTCACGCGAAAAACATTACAACCCAGGACCGTGTGAAAACTTGACGAAATACGCATCCATTTCCACATACGCGTTCCTTTTGATGTTTATCCTTGCCAAACCAAAAAATGCCGTGAACATATGCAGCTCTACAGCCTACCAAGCTAATGTGTGTAACGATGAAAAATTCAGTCGAAAACGTGAATGGATGACGCTTGTCAGATTGCTGAAATAAATGAAAACATTATTTTGTTTCGATAATAACATCAGCCTTCTAGCTGAAAGAGGAACCGGTGCATAAAAGGAACTGTCACTAACCTCTTGCATTTCATACCTGGTAGTACTGTTATTCCACTACAATTGTGTAAGGATGGTTCAAATGGCTCTGAGCACTATGGGCACTATGGAGGTCAACAGTCCCCTAGAACTTAGAACTACTTAAACCTAACTAATCTAAGGACATCACATACATCCAATCCCGAGGCAGGATTCGAACTAGCGACCATTGCGGTCGCACGGTTCCAATCTGTAGCGCCTAGAACCGCATTTCAAAGAGAAGATGTTAACGAACTTTGTTTTTCCACTATCAAAATTAAAACGATAATATTATCGAACATTATGCCTTTTTTTTCTTGAGTCATCAGTCTTCTGAATGCCACGAATTTCTATCCTGTGCAAAACCTTTTCGTCTCGGAGTAGCACTTGCAAATTATATCTTCAATTATTTTGTGGGTGTATTCCTATCTCCGTCTTCCCCTGCAGTTTTTGACCTATACAGCTCCCTCTAGTACCATGGAAGTTGTTCCCCGATGTTTGAACAGATGCCCTACCATTCCGTCCATTCTTCTTGTCGGTGTTTTCCATATACTCCTTTCCGATTCTGCGCAGAATCCCTTCATTTCTTACCTTATCACCGAGGTGGCGCAGTGGTTAGCACACTGGACTCGCATTCGGAAGGCCGACGGTTCAATCCCGCGACCGGTCATCCTGATTTAGGTCTTCCGTGATTTCCCTAAAGCGGTTCAGGCAAATTCCGGGACGGTTCCTTAGAAAGGGCGCGGCCGACTTCCTTCCCCATCCGTCCCTAATCCCATGAGACTGATGACCTCGATAATTGGTCTCTTCCACCAAACCAACCAACCTTACCTTATCGGTCCACCTAATTTTCTAACTTTCAACATATTTTCTGTAGGACCAGGTCCCAAGACTTCCCTTGGCCAGGAATGCTCTTTTTGCCAATGCTAGTCTGGGTTTCATGCCGTCCTTGCTCCGTCCATCATGGGTTATTATGCTACCAGAGTAGCAGAATTCCTTAACTTCATCCATTTCATGATCAGCAGTCCTGATGTTAAGTTTCTCACTGTTCTCATTTCTGGTACCTCTCATTATTTTCGTATTGCTTTGATTTACATTGTCCATTTTGTGTACTCATTAGATAACTGCATTCAACAGGTGCTGTAATACTTCCTCACTTTCACTGAGGATAGCGATGCCATCAGCGAATCTTGGCACTGATATCCCATCACCTTGAATTTCAATCGCACACTTGAAACTTTTCTTTATATCCGTCATTGCTTCTCCGACGTATATCTTCAACTCCAGGGCGAGAGACTGCATCCCTGTCTTACACACTTTCTAATACGTGTATTTCGTTCATGGTAGTCTACTCTTATTGTTCCCTCTTGGTTGTTGTACATTCTATATTACCCGTCTTTCCCTTTAGCTCACCCCTATTTTCTCATAATTTCGAACATCTTGCACCACTTGACATCGTGGAACGCTTTTTCCAGGTAAACAGGCCACAATTAAATATTAGACCTCTAACAGGTACTGAACTATAAACAAACTGCAAGTGTGGTGACTATGATTTCTAATTTGTTCAAATAATACAGAAACCATCAACAAGGAAAAGAAATTACGTACACAGAATTAGAAGACTGTACATTATGTGGCGTCAGAGACAAACGCCTCAATGAATTTAATAAAAAGAATGATATCAACTGAATTTTCCGTTTGTGTTCGTTAGAACACGTTTATGGTATTAAGTAGGAAAAACTTTCCGATGTTCTGCGAAATCTTCCAGAACATCAGAAAGTGTTTCCTGTTTAATAGCAGCCGGCCAGAGTGGCCGAGCGGTTCTTGGCGCTACAGTCTGGAACCGCGCGACCGCTACGGTCGCAGGTTCGAATCCTGCCTCGGGCATGGATGTGTGTGATGTCCTTAGGTTAGTTAGGTTTAAGTAGTTCTAAGTTCTAGGGGACTGATGACCTCAGCAGTTAAGTCCCATAGTGCTCAGAGCCATTTGAACCATTTTTGAACCTGTTTAATAGCAAAAAGAACATTATTTAACAAAGAAAAAAAATGTAAACCTCTACATGCTTAAAATCAAGACGCAGATTAGTCGCGCAAAATTGCGTTTAAGGACAGCTACCGGTGGAGAATTTGCTACTAATTACTGTGAAAAAGGTGCCTTATACTGATGAGAGTCCTGCGTACTCGGGCAGCCGAATTAGTTCTTTACTCGGTCGTACCGATACTGTGAAAAATCAAGCGGCATGTGATAGATCATATTGTTCCAGGTCTCCTCTTCCTACCAAACTTCTGGAAAACAGTCGAGAATGGGAGGGGTCATCATACTTAGTTTTTTGTATGACTTCCTATTCTGAACATTATGGGCATTTCAAAGTCAATATGTATGAAGTGGTGGCTGTACCGAAGGCGGTTGACTGTGCTGCTCTAGCACGTGTTTGGCAGGTAACTGATAATTGGTGGCTTTTCCTCTAGGACAGCTTTTTGCTGCATCATGACGTACGGCAGTTCTTTTGTGGCAGCTTTTTTTCGGTTTGTCGGGTTTGAGAAGCTGCTAGCTAGTGAACATATCAATTGTAGATAATGGATATAGGATCGGTGGCAGCCAGGGCGTCGGAAACTTGTAGTGATCCTGTCTGTTCATGCTGTTGGTGTGTCTAATTATTCCAATAGGATCTGGTATTTACTGCTTGTGCATGCGTGGGTGCCGGGTACGTGTGTCTTGGAAACTGAGAAATGCTGTGTGGCATCGATATCTTGCTGGAAGACAAAGCTGTCTCCAGGTACACGCTGCAAATTCGCTGTTGCCTGCTGAGCACTCGCTAGAGTAGCGCAAACAATAGTGTTCCGTAAATAGAGTTGCCAGCTCCAAAAATAGAAATTCAGGGCTCGGCATTATGTTTAGCAGCACGTGCCCCTAAAAGCCGGTTACCTAGTTTAAATAGAAATGTATTCATTTGGGTAATTTCATTCGTTATTAATAATCAATTACAGTTAGCCTTTTACGAGATCAACCAGAAATCTCCTTTAAAAAGACTACAGTAACAACTAAGTGCTCAGTCGCTTTCCTGCGTCTTCTTCCTAAGGCAATATTACGTCAAAATAAGCCAAAAATTCTTCATTAAATAATAAAAACGAAGGAAATCACAGGACACCGGCATAAGAATAGCATTACTGGCATAACTGTACCTCATGTCTCTATACTGCCAGACGCATTTTCTCTGGTGTTTCGGTAAAAATTTGCAATTTTATTTTGCAACTTGTAGTCGGAGGCAACCCAAACTAACGAGAATCATTACGTCTTTCATGCAACTCCGAGCGTCAATGAAGGGCGCTGGTCTGTTTTCCATCACAAGCAAAATGATTTTTGAAGTATAATTTTACAGGTCCACCGACAGAGCTGCCCCTGATTGGTCTTGTGCGATATTCGTTTGAACGATACGTATGATCAGGGAGAGTAAAAACACGAGAATAACGAATCCTTCAGTAGGGTCGGCTCCGCCCTAGCAGCCGCTGACTGCAACCGCCACGCAGAGGCGCGCTGCTCGGCCACTGCCAGAGTACTGATTATTCTTCATATTCTGCTGTTCCTATTGATAAATATCGGTAAAACGAATACCGCACTGGACTATTCTCGTAGCGCTCCATCGCATGAGCATGCAAAATTAATTCCAATTTAAAAAATCATTTATTTCGAAACTGGAAACAAACCGACATATTCAGCCAACGCTGGGTGTTCAGAAATGTTCAAATGTGTGTGAAATACTATGGGACTTAACTGCTAAGGTCATCAGTCCCTAAGCTTACACACTACTTAACCTAAATTATCCTAAGGATAAACACACACACACACACACACACACACACACACACACACACACACACACACACACCCATGCCCGAGGGAGGACTCGAACCTCCGCCCGGACCAGCCGCACAGTCCATGACTGCAACGCCTGAGACCGCTCGGCTAATCCCGCGCGGCCAACGCTGGGTGTCGCGTCAAACATGCTCGTGATGAACAATATTTGTTTGGGGTGACACCAGTTAAATTCAAATATCTGCCGAATCACCAGACTAAATGCGCCTGGTGACTCTTAGGAGAGACACTTCTTATACCCTTTTTGCCGGCCGGGGTGGCGCTACAGTCTCGAACCGCGCGACCGCTTCGGTCGCAGGTTCGAATCCTGCCTCGGGCATGGATGTGTGTGATGTCCTTAGGTTAGTTAATTTTAAGTAGTTCTAAGTTCTAGGGGACTGATGACCTCAGAAGTTAAGTCCCATAGTGCTCAGAGCCATGTGAACCATTTTTTTATCTCCTTTTTGCTTCTCACACTTATTCCTTGCGCTTACGCCTTTAGCTCTGGACGAGTTTAGTAGTGAGTTACCTGCTACATCTCTAAAAAGCCTAAAAGAGCCGGAAATGCGGACTTGTACACTTTTGGCCGGACATGGTAGCATAAAAAAAAAGACATTTGCTGCTAAAGCGGAGGCCTGGCAACCCTACCCGTATAGCCATACCTCCATAAACACCTTGACTTGAAAATGTCCAACGACGTTCCGTAAGGTGCCGTAGATAGTCAAGCAACAACAGATATGGGACAGTTTATAGAGAAGACCATCCCTACGAAGCAGCAATTTATGCGACGTGAAGTAAACCGCTGCACAAACAGTCGAAACGTCGCTTCCAACAGTGAACGTCCCTATAGGAGGAGTACTGTGTTGCTACTGTCTGTCTTCCATATCAGTAAGAAAACACGATAGAAATATACGCCGGAAGCACAGTAAGCCATGACGGCTCTAATATTGTCAGTATGGCTCTCCACTGGCGCCAGCTAGCTGTTTAGGTTGCCAATGTCGAACCGATTGTGTGTCGCCAACTGATGTCTTTGTTCGAGGTGTGGGTGTTGTTGGTTTAGGTTGGGGGCTGTGGAGGACCTGGCTGAGAGGCTCGTGGCTGGCAAGTTGTGGCTCTACAGGGACTACAACTGTCCGGCGCGGGTCTTAAGGGGCGGTTCAAATGGCTCTGAGTACTATGGGACTTAACTTCTGAGATCATCAGTCCCCTAGAACTTAGAACTACTTAAACCTAACTAACATAAAGACAACACACTCATCCATGCCCGAGGCAGGATTCGAACCTGCGACCGTAGCGGTCGCGCGGTTGCAGACTGTAACGCATAGAACCGCATGGCCATCCCGACCGGCTTAAGGGACGACGTAAGGTTAAATCCGTAGGGGGCAAGACTTGCCGGTTCGCTTAAGAATTGATAATGGCGGGCGGCCCCAGGAGAGACGGACGTTGCATGCAACGTGATCGACAAGTTTCCGACCTACTCTGCAAACTTAAGGTTTACACCACCTCGAAGATCGTCTGTGCGGGTTGGAAGCAATAACGATCTGGGTGGAATCCTGCAAATCGGAGCTCCTTCTCACCTAAATGGAGTTAAGTGTTGTTTTATTATGTGACAACTTGATATTGTAAGGCCATGCTTGTGTTATATGGAACAGGGCGTGTTATATTAAACTCACCCACCAGTGTTTGAGACCATGACCATCGGTCAGTGTTATTAAATCCAATTTGTGTTCTAGGCCATGTCTCGTGCGAGAGTAATAGTATTCCCTGTGATAGGTTTCGTGAAGGGGATTATTTGTGGCTCGGTGTGTGTGGGAGACAAGGTGGTACAAGCTTATGTTTGTGTTATTGAATCAGCGGGTGCTGACATGATTGGTAGTGAATATCAGTAGCCGGCCGGGGTGGCCGAGCGGTTATAGGCGCTATAGTCTGGAACCGCGCGACCGCTACGGTAGCAGGTTCGAATCCTGCCACGGGCATGGATGATGTGATGGCCTTAGGTTAGTTTGGTTTTAGTTCTAAGTTCTAGGGGACTGATGACCTCAGAAGTTAAGTCCCATAGTTCTCAGAGCCATTTGAACCATTTTTTTTTTAATATCAGTAATTTTAAGGAGTGTTAAATTTGACCTCTTGGTACAGACTTGCCGTTAATCTAAATATTTCCTTTACTCCCCGGAAGCTTTATTTTCATCTGCGTTCGCAGGTCAGCTTTGGCGGCAGACGGCGCGTTCCAGTTCCCTGGGCCCGGAGCAGACGCGCGTTTGTTTGTTGGCGCGACGGCACTCCGATCGTCGCACGGCGTCTGGGTTGCTCGGGAGTCGGCCGCCCCAACTAGCCACGCAAGTGTGGGTAAAGTTAAGTGAAGTTGATCCTTTCATGCATGCCACGGCGGAGTGTTGCCATTCGTGCGCGGACCGGAAGTTAAATCTGTTTGGTGAATTTAAAGAGCTCAGGAGCTTAAAGGCGTGTTCGCCCAGCCTGAGGTTTTTCCTCATTATGCCCCTGCAACTCTTCTTTAAAGTTGCCACCCTTACCAGTACTTCTCAGACCTGGCGAACCCTACCTTGATCCACAGTCATTAGCTACTACACTTGCTGCGAAATATGGCTGCTCGTATCCTGTCGGCTGTCATAGCCGTCTGCTGTAGCTCTCAGCTTACTTTGAATTTTGGGCAATTGTTTAGTTATTAAGGATTGCGTGAAAGTTTCTGCCGGTCTGCACCAAGTTCAGGTACATTTCAATTGCATGTACTTCAACTTTTCTGCAAATTTGAGCAGCTGTATATTTATTAAACCTTGTTGTTAATGTTTGGTTGCGATATATGGGTGGCCGTTTATGTTTAAATTTTATAACTTTCTAGCTGGTCCGTTTGAGGGACTGGTAGTTTATTCTTTGGGGGATTTTTATGAAGGGTTATGTATTTCTAAGCAGCCTCCCAACAGCTTCAATCAGTAACGTGTATAGTAAGCAATGTTTTTCAAATGTGTAATGGTCAACTAGACTTCAAATTTGTTTGTACGTCCAACAGCTTCTACTGTAGTTCATTTGGTTGACAGAGTTATTTGTTGAACCTGATTGCATCCACGATCAGTTGATGTAAACTTTGTGATTGGGAACTCTGTACTTCCGATTTTAAAGGCCTGTTCTTAGCCATACAATTGGTAAAGTTTTCTTTAAGTGAATTGTGCAATTCTTCGTACAAGTAACGGCTATTACTGTAATTCATCTGACTGATAAAATTGTTTGTTGAACCTACTTGCAGCCACGCTCAACTGATGTAACAGTTTTTTTTCCGAGCAGTCTATACTTCCATTTTTCGTGTCCTATTTTTAATGGTGTAGTTGTTAAAATGTTCTTTCGAAAAAAAGTGATCTGAAACTATTCAACTTTAGTAAGTTTGTAAATTGTAATGTTAATATTGTCATTAAGTAATAAAATATATTACACGAAACAACAAATGACAAATGTGTGCTTCCACGTTCCACGTTCTTCCCTTAAGCTATCTCAAAAATGGCTCTGAGCACTATGGGACTTAACATCTGAGGTCATCAGTCCCCTAGAACTTAGAACTAATTAAACCTAACTAACCTAAGGACATCACACACATCCATGCCCGAGGCACGATTCGAACCTTCGACCGTAGCGGCCGCGCGGTTCCAGACTGTAGCGCCTAGAACTGATCGGCCACTCCGGCCGGCTTAAGCTATCCCAAACCTAGTCCTGAAGTAACACACAGTTTCGATTTCTAAATAAATCTTAACGGTCGTATACATCGCTTTTTTTGTTTCCCTCATTTTCCGATCGTGGCCACAAGGTGTAGATCAGAATGTCCCCAATTTGTCATGAGAGACGTTTGTCTTAGCCACTGGAAATCTGCCCCGTGAGCACATGTTATGACTTCGGCACGGACTAACGAAACTGGGCGTCGGTTTCTCAGCAGGGCTGCCGTCAGTGGCCGCTAAGCAGCCGCCATGAGCAGAACTCGGCTGCTCCGAAACTTTCCAGCCAGGCTATTAGCCCGGCCCAGTTGGCCTGCGCTGCAGCTGACAACCCTGCGCTCACCTGGCTACACTCCATTAGTCTTCTTGCCGTGCGTGAATTACGGCGCAGCAACGTGTTCTCATTCCCGTCTGCGAAGCGCCTTGACGCAGACAGCTACTACTAGACAAAGTGAACCGTTGGCCTTGCTGCGTGTAGCGACTTTGTCACGTCAGTTATTTCTATCCCCCGTGGACTGAAATTGCATGTCGCTTATATGCATGGCGGTATGTTCAACATCTCTCGCCCCCCCCCCTCTCTCTCTCTCTCTCTCTCTCTCTCTCTCTCTCTCTCACACACACACACACACACACACAAATCATACCACAATATACAAGGTGTTACAAAAAGGTACGGCCAAACTTTCAGGAAACATTCCTCACACACAAATAAAGAAAAGATGTTATGTGGACATGTGTCCGGAAACGCTTAATTTCCATGTTATAGCTCAATTTAGTTTCGTCAGTATGTACTGTACTTCCTTGATTCACCGCCAGTTGGCCCAATTGAAGGAAGGTAATGTTGACTTCGGTGCTTGTGTTGACATGCGACTCATTGCTCTACAGTACTAGCTTCAAGCACATCAGTACGTAGCATCAACAGGTTAGTGTTCCTCACGAACGTGGTTTTGCAGTCAGTGCAATGTTTACAAATGCGGAGTTGGAAGATGCCCATTTGATGTATGGATTAGCACAGGGCAATAGCCGTGGCGCAGTACGGTTGTATAGAGACAGATTTCCAGAACGAAGGTGTCCCGACAGGAAGACGTTCGAAGCAATTGATCGACGTCTTAGGGAGCACGGAACATTCCAGCCTATGACTCGCGACTGGGGAAGACCTAGAACGAGGAGGACACCTGCAATGGACGAGGCAATTCTTCGTTCAGTTGACGATAACCCTAATGTCAGCGTCAGAGAAGTTGCTGCTGTACAAGGTAACGTTGACCACGTCACTGTATGGAGAGTGCTACGGGAGAACCAGTTGTTTCCGTACCATGTACAGCGTGTGCAGGCATTATCAGAAGCTGATTGGCCTCCACGGGTACACTTCTGTGAATGGTTCATCCAACAATGTGTCAATCCTCATTTCAGTGTAAATGTTCTCTTTACGGATGAGGCTTCTTTCCAACGTGATCAAATTGTAAATTTTCACAATCAACATGTGTGGGCTGACGAGAATCCGCACGCAATTGTGCAATCACGTCATCAACACAGATTTTCTGTGAACGTTTGGACAGGCATTGTTGGTGATGTCTTGATTGGGCCCCATGTTCTTCCACCTACGCTCAGTGGAGCAAGTTATCATGATTTCATACCGGATACTCTACCTGTGCTGCTAGAACATGTGCCTTTACAAGTACGACACAACATGTGGAGCTCCTGCACATTTCAGTCGAACAACAGATTCGGTGACCGATGGATTGGTAGAGGCGGACCAATTCCATGGCCTCCACGCTCTCCTGACCTCAACCCTATTGACTTTCATTTATGGGGGCATTTGAAAGCTCTGGTCTACGCAACCCCGGTACCAAATGTAGAGACTCTTCGTGCTCGTATTGTGGACGGCTGTGATACAATACGCCATTCTCCAGGGCTGCATCAGCGCATCAGGGATTCCATGCGATGGAGGGTGGATGCATGTATCCTCGCTAACGAGGACATTTTGAACATTTCCTGTAGCAAAGTGTTTGAAGTCACGCTGGTACGTTCTGTTGCTGTGTGTTTCCATTCCATGATTAATGTGATTTGAAGAGAAGTAATAAAATGAGCTCTAACATGCAAAGTGAGCGTTTCCAGACACATGTCCACATAACATATTTTCTTTCTTTGTGTGTAGGGAATGTTTCCTGAAAGTTTGGCCGTACCTTTTTGTAGCACCCCGTATTTAGAAATTCTTCTATAGAATACAAGATGACGACAAGCAGGTACGCTTTCAATTTAAGATAAATTTTTTTACCGATTAAACTGTTTATATTACTGGTCAGGTAATAAAAGACTTTTTTTGGCTGAATACCTTACTCTTTTTGTGCCATACAAGGCTGATTGACAGTGTAATCATTGGTCTTTCTGCTGTCATATTTATGATCATTAGTTTCGTTTCAATCTGTGATTGATTGTTAACAACTAACTTCGTATCGGAGTATCTACCCTACTGGCAGTGTCCCTAACTGTTTAACAAGAGATTCTAGAAGGGACCACATATTGTCGCTGATACACGTTTTTGTGCAGGAAACACTTTTTCTCAGTTATGATTTACCCCCCAGAGGACGATAGCACACGTGTTACAGAAGTCAATAATCTTCATAGTACTACAGGGAGCTGTAGAGGGTAAAAGCTGCAGGAGAAGGGAGAGATTGGAATATATTCAACACATAATTGAGAACGATGGACGTAAGTGCTACTAGGAGATGAAGATATTGGCACAGAACAGGAATTCATGGCGCGCTACATGAAACTAGCCAGAGGTCTAATAACGCGCAAAAAAGTCCGGCTGTTTGCTTATTACAGATTCAGGAACAGTCCTAGACATTCGAAACTTTTATTCAAGAAAGAGAGATAAAGAAACTCGAGAAGGAGGGACAGAAAGAAAGTAAAGAAACAATGAACGGTAATTTAATCATACAAACCTCATTTCCGGTGTTTCTTCTGAATTTGAGGCCGTGTGTAGTCGGAGCTGTATGCTCTCTCTTTTGGTATTCATTTTAATTATTTTCTGCCGGAGAAATGAGACAAAGGAGAAAAGTTTTCTTTGACGGGATGTACTCTTCCCGGTGTGCGATTCGGGAGAAAGGACGGGACGGGGTGAGGGCACAAACTTCGTGACGCAGCGTGTTGGCGAACGGCGGGAGCTTCCCTTCACATCCCATCCCATCCCATCCCCCCACATCTAAAAATAGCAGCCGCTTTTAGGAAAGAGCAAGGCGTTTTTAAGCCGGGAGTACCTTGGCGTGCAAGTGGAATTCTTTGTTGTTGCGTCTCCGCAAACAGGTCGCGCCACTGACAAATGAGGTGCTTTCCCACGTCAAATCAGAGAATAAGTGCAGACGCAGAAGCGAAGCTGACAGACGGAAGGACGGAACATTCTTATCCTTTCAAGGGCTGTAATGCTTTCGAGCACTAGCAGCGTGCCAGCAAACCCCACCACTGCTGCGCCGCACGATATGCGGTGTCACCCGCTCGGTAAAGCGTTCCGTCTTCTGCAGTTCGTTCCGAGAGTCACAGTCAAGAATTTCTGAGGAGCAAACGGAAGATGTTTTGTTGATTGCGCTATACATCTTTGTTGCGACAGCATCGTTTCAAAATTTTTTGCATTTCAGAAACGTTTACAGGCGAAAAAGATTAATTTACTACTGTGCTGTTCTATGAAATCTACAAAACGAACGCCAACCTCCATATGACTTAAGGTACACGGTTAAATCCTGATAAGAATCCAGCTACTTTCGGAAAAATTACAAGATCCGGTCACTGAAGTGTGACACTTACACCGTTAACAGTTTCAGTATCGCCTCCAACTGGCTCCTGCCCAATTCCACAGATAATGAAGCCCGCAGCTCGTGGTGTAGTGATGCCAACAAGGTAGCTCAGCGTGTTCGGCCAGAGATCTGTTTAGCCTCTGTAATAAAAAAAAACTGAGTGGAAGGATCAATAAAAACGAACTTTAACGGATGTCATGGGACCTCCGCAACGACAGAACACAACGATCAACAACGAACAAAATTTAAAAAAAAGTGGCTAGCGTTACTGCCTCTGGATCACAGGGTCCCGGGTTCGATTCCCGGCTGTGTTGGGGACCTTCTCTGCCCGGGGACTGGGTGTTTGTGTTGTCTTCATCATCATCATTATTATTGGTGACAGTGGCTAGATTGGACTGTGTATAAAATTGGAACTTTGTGCGGGCGCTGATGACCGTGTAGTTGAGCGCCCTACAAACCAAACATCGTCACTGATAATCACATTACAAAACAGAAATACAGTTCACTGTCAGTTAAGGAAAAAGCCTCACAAAAGCTCAATATTTAAGTTTCCAAACAAACAAATGGAATTTATTGCCTTAGTTAAGACTTGAGGATTCCAATACGCTCAGTGAAATACCGCTGTCCAGCCAGCTACTGGCTCCATACTCTGATGTAGGAGCTTTCCCATTCTTGCAAACGCTTAGTCAAAGGCAAAATGTTAATGTAAGAGCAGATTTATTCGATTGCTAATAGATGGTGCCACTTGTTTCGTGTTCACGTTGTGCAACTTCGGCCTGTGAGTCTCTCAGTCTGATGCTACCTCCAGAGTCTGTTTCCTTCTTACAGTCCTTAGCAACGTACAGTGTGCTACGTCGCGAGCCTATAATTTCTACAGCCAGATATCATTGTATGTCAGTTCCAATATCTGTAATTTTTGTGTATCTTTAAATATGATCTGAAGAAGTTATTTTACATGACGAGTGCATTTTGCTCTTTAATCTGTTCCTTTGTCATTACCTGTGAGCATAATCGTTTCTAAATCTGTTCGGCATAATAGCCATCTATTTTTGGATTTGTTCATTGTTGATGGTTTTGTGATCTTTTTATGTAATACTTTTGGATTTTCTAATAAAGACACCCACAGTTGATGTCGAAACCAGATCATGTTCAATCATGATACTACCATTTGGCTGTATTATAGAAATCATACACTCCTGGAAATGGAAAAAAGGACACATTGACACCGGTGTGTCAGACCCACCATACTTGCTCCGGACACTGCGAGAGGGCTGTACAAGCAATGATCACACGCACGGCACAGCGGACACACCAGGAACCGCGGTGTTGGCCGTCGAATGGCGCTAGCTGCGCAGCATTTGTGCACCGCCGCCGTCAGTGTCAGCCAGTTTGCCGTGGCATACGGAGCTCCATCGCAGTCTTTAACACTGGTAGCATGCCGCGACAGCGTGGACGTGAACCGTATGAGCAGTTGACGGACTTTGAGCGAGGGCGTATAGTGGGCACGCGGGAGGCCGGGTGGACGTACCGCCGAATTGCTCAACACGTGGGGCGTGAGGTCTCCACAGTACATCGATGTTGTCGCCAGTGGTCGGCGGAAGGTGCACGTGCCCGTCGACCTGGGACCGGACCGCAGCGACGCACGGATGCACGCCAAGACCGTAGGATCCTACGCAGTGCCGTAGGGGACCGCACCGCCACTTCCCAGCAAATTAGGGACACTGTTACTCCTGGGGTATCGGTGAGGACCATTCGCAACCGTCTCCATGACGCTGGGCTACGGTCCCGCACACCGTTAGGCCGTCTTCCGCTCACGCCCCAACATCGTGCAGCCCGCCTCCAGTGGTGTCGCGACAGGCGTGAATGGAGGGACGAATGGAGACGTGTCGTCTTCAGCGATGAGAGTCGCTTCTGCCTTGGTGCCAATGATGGTCGTATGCGTGTTTGGCGCCGTGCAGGTGAGCGCCACAATCAGGACTGCATACGACCGAGGCACACAGGGCCAACACCCGGCATCATGGTGTGGGGAGCGATCTCCTACACTGGCCGTACACCACTGGTGATCGTCGAGGGGACACTGAATAGTGCACGGTACATCCAAACCGTCATCGAACCCATCGTTCTACCATTCCTCGACCGGCAAGGGAACTTGCTGTTCCAACAGGACAATGCACGTCCGCATGTATCCCGTGCCACCCAACGTGCTCTAGAAGGTGTAAGTCAACTACCCTGGCCAGCAAGATCTCCGGATCTGTCCCCCATTGAGCATGTTTGGGACTGGATGAAGCGTCGTCTCACGCGGTCTGCACGTCCAGCACGAACGCTGGTCCAACTGAGGCGCCAGGTGAAAATGGCATGGCAAGCCGTTCCACAGGACTACATCCAGCATCTCTACGATCGTCTCCATGGGAGAAAAGCAGCCTGCATTGCTGCGAAAGGTGGATATACTCTGTACTAGTGCCGACATTGTGCATGCTCTGTTGCCTGTGTCTATGTGCCTGTGGTTCTGTCAGTGTGATCATGTGATGTATCTGACCCCAGGAATGTGTCAATAAAGTTTCCCCTTCCTGGGACAATGAATTCACGGTGTTCTTATTTCAATTTCCAGGAGTGTATTTTTGGACGGTTGCTGGCTCACAGCCAGGATTTGAATAGACCTGTCGGAAGTTAAAGTTTAGTGGAGAAACAAAGGCCAAATTCACTGGTGTCCATAATTAAAGCAAAAAACCGCTATTTTTCCGTCCTGTGTCTAATACACGATATAATCATCCTGTCAACCAGATGTCCTTACGGTCGCGTTCTGTATGAAAGATGGCATTCCGGTCAACGGATAACCACGCCAGTGACGACGTAAGGGTACCTATGATACGAGGTAGTGTTTGCTGATCATCCCTACATCCACAATCACTGTGTACACAGTCACAGACGGTGCAGATGGTTCAAATGGCTCTGAGCACTATGGGACTTAACATCTGAGGTCATCAGTCCTCTAGAACTTAGAACTACTCAAACCTAACTAACCTAAGGACATCACACATATCCATGCCCGAGGCAGGATTCGAACCTGCGACCGTAGTGGTCGCGCGGCTCCGGACTGAGGCGCCTAGAACCGCTCGGCCACAACGGCCGGCGACGGTGCAGAATGTCGCAGAGAAGGTGCCTACCAGACTCCCTGCGGTGGAGGGCCATAGAAAGAAAGGAAACAGGACAGGCGCAAACTGATTTGTTCTGTTGTTTCTCGGATGTGGCGACAGCTTACAGAGACCGAAACTGTATCCTGAATACCAGGGGACGGCCGACCGCGTGTGAACCACGACATTACTGCCTTAGTACAGCATGGCAAATGGTATGTGAGTTCGCAGCATCCACTGGGCATGTTGTATCGGTATCGAGGGAAACGTGTGCAGAGGACTTCGGCAGAGTGGTCTTTACTGTCGGAGATATGCTGTATGTCAACCTCTGAAGCATCTTCACAGAAGGGAACGTCTAGAGTGGACTCATCATCATGCCACCTGGACGATCGAACAGTGGGCCAATGTTCTGTTCACACTTGAGTCCCTATTTCGACTGGAGAGCGATTCTCGCTGATTCGCATCTGGAGGGAACATGTAACACGACTTAGAGACACAAACATCGTGCAAAGACACAGAGATCGAGGAGGGTCCTTAGTGGTGTAGACAGGGATTATGTCTACCAAACGATCCTCCCTTCAAGAAACTGTACCGGTGAATCAGCAAGGTTTAACTGACGAAATCTTGGGACCTCATTTGCGGCTCTTGTGAGGTGCCCTAGGCCCAGACGTCGTACTGCTGGACGATAAGGCTCGACCTCATAGAGCATGAGTGGTTGATATTTTCTTGAAAACAGAAGCTATTGCACGCATGGCGCGGCCTGCTCGCTCTCCCGATTTGAATCTAATAGAGCACGTCTGGGATGCACTAGGGAGACGGCTTGCATCACGTCAGAATCCACCAACCACTCTCCAAGACTGCGAGCAGCTATGCGGGAAATATGGCCCGTATTATTGCCAGCTGTGGTCACACCCCATACTAAGCACAGTAACCAGTTGTCGGCATGTGTGTGCAAATCCGTTCAGTTGGAAAAAACGAAGAAAATTTTTGTCAATCGCTATGGAAGCTGCCGTTGTTTGCATTCTGTATTCATTACATTGTTTCTACTTTACTATCACCTGTTTATACTGTTTGTGGCAAAATAAAAGCAACCTTGCAAAATATCATTTTGTTGCTTTAATTTTGGATATTCCTATTTTCGCATCAGGCAGAGTGTCTTGATGTAACTGACGAGGATTTTCAGGATTCCATTATCGACTGAGCTGTGCGTTCGTGTGCGCTGATAAATGCCGCCATACTTCGTCACAAGAAAGACCATTCTAAGGAATAACATGTGCATCATGTACAGACTCCAATAGCTATATCCACTACTGACGTTAAGCAACAGTATCTGAAATCATCAGTCGAAATATGACTATTACTCTGTAATGTCTCAGTTTGAGTTTTTGCATTGCTGTGTGAACAAACACCCTGGAATCCCAGGCCGACATCATAATTCTTTTTCCGCACCAGAGACAGAGAGAGAGAGTGTGTGAGAGAGAGAGAGAGAGAGAGAGAGAGAGAGAGAGAGAGAGAGAGAGAGAGAGGTGGAGAAATCATACTACTCAGCTCCTCGATCAATCCATTGCTCATTAAACGTTAGTAATAAGTGTATTGTACTATACGAGGTATCAAACATAGGGTTGTGCCCCATTGTAGGAGGAAGTTGTAACTGCTATGTCTGACAAATAGCATCTCAACAAGTATTTGTTTCCGAACATTTGACCGAGCGAGGTGGCGCAGTGGTTAGACACTGGACTCGCATTCGGGAGGACGACGGTTCAATCCCGCGTCCGGCCATCCTGATTTAGGTTTCCCGTGATTTCCCTAAATCGCTCCAGGCAAATGCCGGGATGGTTCCTTTGAAAGGGCACGGCCGACTTCCTTCCCCATCCTTCCTACTCCGATGAGACCGATGACCTTGCTGCCCCCCCCCCCCCCCCCCCGAACTTTTGTTTATATGGCTGAGTTTTTTTCTGATTCAGTACTATCTCCTGTAAGAATATAGTACACTTTTCTTCAGCACTTTATATAGTACACATAATTCGTTCCTACAATTTGCTATTTATGGATTAAAAAGTTTTCTTATGAAATAGCTGTTCTGTTTACTTACCATGTTTAATACTCATTTTATACGTTTTGAAATATGCATGTTTTTCTCTCATCGTCAGCAAAAGTTGCAATCGAAATAACATGTTTGAACTTTCAATCTTCACTATTTTTCGGGTTTAGGAATCCGCTTTTTCCTTTCCTGCGTTTATATTCTTAGGCCTCCACTTCACTTTTGTTAAACTTCACAAACGTTGCCTTTATAGCAATTTTAGTTGTTTCACATTCAGCGTTGTATCTTGGTGTTGTCACTTGTTTTTCGTGTGGTTGTGAGCACTGCAAACCTCACGAGTGCAGTGTTTTTAAGAAGACCTTGGTATTAGTGTATATGTGTGTTACTTACAGAGGATTTTTGTAGACATTTGAGTGGCATATGAGGGATCGGCAAAGGTGCAGTGTAACAACAATGTGATTACATTTCTTATTATTTATTTAATGAGTTGGTTTCGCTTTATGGGCAAATAACAACAATGTGATTACATTTCCTGCTATATATTTCATGAGCTAGTTTCGCTTTGTAGACGAATAACAAAAATGTCATTATTTTCTGTTATTTAATGAGTTGGTTTCGCTTTATATGGCGAATAACAGTGTGATGACATTTTTTAACATCAATTTATATGTGATAACTCTTACAAGTAAGTCGATGTATAGCGCATAACCTCTTCTGTCAACAGATGCATCCTTGGCTGCCGCCATTACTGGATTTCCGACTCAAGTAAAATTAGATGAAATATTACGGCTCAGTTAGCATCAGAATTAAGTCGGTTTGCATAGGAAAGTGTATTGTTCATTCCAGAACACATTCTAATTGTTTGGGAGGTTTTATTTTATGGAATACAGATTCATCATTACGATACCCTATGGCCTCTCATAGATCGTCCAGAGTGTTGCAGAACGGATGTACACTAAGATGCTACTGTCCCAATCACATTTCCTTCGGAAAATCATATCTTTTTACAGAACTATTTATCTGCATATTGAACAACTATGATACGTTTATCATCCATAAAGCTGCACTTGCACGCGGGCGTATTCCAGTCGGTCTACAAACATCGAGTACCGATTTGTTTATAGATTCCAGGTCCTGAGATTACTCACAGCAGTGTCACAGACCACAGTACCAGATTCTTCAGGTAGCTGTACTACAACAACCGCCAGAAAAGTGAAATAACGCTGTTAACTAAAATGAAAATATGCGATTAATACAAGGAAAACATCTCTACGCCTATGATTAGGTTTTATGCAGAGATTTTCCTAATATTCATTTGTTTTGATAGTCATACTGATTATTAGTATTCCGACCTTTCAGATTTCCCAATAACAATTCATTTAGACTTCTTTAATAACGTCCCAATGGGCCGACACAGAGTCAACTGCAGTCGGTTCGAGACATTTTAAGGGTTTGAGTGGGTGAACGTCTTGAGGGGAAAGGGAGGAATAGTGACTGTAGGGGAGGTGACTGGGAAGGAAAAGAAATAATAATTGTTGTTTAAGAATTACTGAGGAAGATGAACATCGAACCAAAAACAGAACACTGAGACGTGGGTGAGCTTCAGAGCTTTGTACGTAACCGACACACATTGGTAGAAAGATGCGGCAGGCGTTGACAGGCTGGCAGTTTCTAAAACCACTCAGAACGGAATAATACAGCGAGATTTACGCGGTCTTCAACATTTGCGGGATGTTCTCCTGAGTAGCGTCTCCGGCTCTCCCAGGAGCCAGCGGCTACGGCTATAAAACGGGCCACTCGCCCGTCACTCGTCTGAAAGAGATTTAGAGCGCGCAAATTGATCCGCGGCACAAGAGAAATACTGCAGCGAGGAAGCTCTCTGGAAAAGTAATGGCAGACAACTGCCTGTCTCGCTGTCAGTCGGACGAATGGTATTGGCATATCGAACATCTGTAGATTTTCCAAGACTTTCGAAGCCTTTACTAAAGCGACGCTTCTGATGAAGAAAACTGCTCTGTATGGCAAAGTAAAAGTTAATGGAGGAGCGAATGGAAAAGCGGACAAACCGCGGGTGCACTTAGTCTGATTGAAAAGCATATTTTCATTCGAGTGATTTGATCTGTCCTCAATCTCTTATCATACAATTTCCATTTCATATTATATTTCATAGCTACAGCTCCTAAATTTCTTAGCATATGCGTGCTGATCTTTATCTGTGCATACAGTGATACCCTTCCAGGGTCCCTTTCAGTGCATGACTACTGGTTTCCTGTATGAATTAGAAAGAATTTCCCACTAGCCTGTCCCCACTTCCCGCAAGGTTTTTTTACAAAAATCCTGCTTGTAACATTACAATTGTATTCACTTACTTAATTTCTGGTCTACTGTAAACGGGCTATTCATTACGATCAACAGTTCCCTGAATTGTTCGTGATTTGAAACACAACTGTCTCGTCAAATTTGTTAGCGTGGTCATTATCCGCAGCTGTTGTTTCTATCACGTCTACATTTGCTACTTTATATTTCTGTCCCTTTAGCTTTTCAAAGGTCCTGCAGTATTATGTATGAAATAGCTCCAATTTGCTGTTCTCTGGTCTTCCCAGTACCTGTATTTCACCACTGTACAATGCTATACCTGAGACATACATTTTCTTCCTATTCCACTTCACTTTTCTAAATCCCACTGAGCTCTTTTTCTCGGCAAAATCTTCCCGAACGCAAATTTATTTCTGACGACGCCTTTGTTTTGGTTATTCTGTGTTAGTTGCACTCCAAGAGAGCAAAATCTTTTTCAGTAATCCTACTTGTAACTTTACATCTGTATTCATTTCTACATCTACTCCGCAAGCCGCTAGCCACCAAGCGGTGTGTGGCGGAGGTCACAATTCGCGCCAAAGTCATAGTGTCGTCGTCCCCCCCCCCACCCCCCGCCCCCCACCGGTCTGTTCCACTCGACTGTGTGAACGCCACAGTACGAGCTCTAATTTCCCTTATCTTTGAATGATGATCATTGCGCGATTTGAAAGTTGGTGGTAATAATATATGCTCTACACCCTCGGTGAAGATAGGATTTCGGAATTTAGTGAGCGGCCCCTTCCGTTTGGCGCGCCGTCTAACTGAACTGCAAGTGTATCCCACTCCAAATTTTCTATGAGATTTGTAACGCTCTCGCGATGGCTAAATGTACCAGTCACGAATCTTTCCGCTCTTCTTTGGACCTTCTAATCTCTTAAATCAGACCCAACTGGTAAGGGTCCCATACAGAGGAACAATAATCTAAGACTTGTCGAACTAACGTATTGTAAGCTATTTCCTTTGTTGCATCGCTTCAGGATTCTACCAATAAACCGCAATCTAGAGTTCGCCTTGCCCGTTATTTGTATAATCTGATCATTCCATTTGAGATCATTACGAATAGTCACACCCAGATACTTGATGGATGTTGCCGCTTCCAAAGACTGAGCATTTATTTTGTACTCGTACATTAATTAATTCCTGTTCTACGGTAAGCATGCTATTCATTACGGTCAATAATTCCCTGAAGTTTCTTTGATTTCAAACACTACTGTATCGACAAGTTTGTTGGAGTGCTCATTGCCCTCAGGTAGTAAATAAGTATTCGTTTTACAAATTTAAACGGCTTTTTCTTGCTGCAGTCCACCGAGACTGAACGAAACTACGAAAACACTGCAAAAAATGCATGCTTGATGGTTAATGCAGATGGTAGCCAAGCCAGCATGTTGCGCTATTGCATTTGACTACGAACGCCACCCGTGAAATGTCCCATGTCCTCAATACGCTGCAAATGTCAGTCGTGTTTAGAGCAGTGTTCTGTGTAGTAGTAAGTTGATGATGTCGGAACTAAGTGAATCTGCACGTGGACAAACTGTTGGTGCTCATGTGGTGGGTGCATCCGTAAATGGGGCACCCGAGGTGTCTGGTGTTTCAAGAGGCGCCCTATCTAACGTTTATAACGCATGTCAAATGCGGACGAATGTGAGTGCTGAATTATCGTGACAAACGGTCATTAAAGAGAATTATGACGAAAAATAAGAGGACGACAACTCCAAAACTCTCCGCAGAACTGAATCAGCATCAAAACAACACGAAGGGACGTCCAGAAACAATGGATTGCAGGCCGAGCTGAAATTATCAAACCACACACAAATGATGCAAATGCCAGTAACAGGAAAGCGTGATGACTAAGCCTTAAAACCTGGACTATGGAGCAACGAAAGGAAGTCATTTGGTCGAATGAGTCTTGCTTCACACTGTTTCCAACTTCTGGCTGAGTTTGTACCCCAAGAATGAAATATGGCGAGGGTTCGGTGTTGATTTGGGCAACCGTAGCGTGGTCTTCCACGGTTACTGCGCAAGGTCGCATTACTGCCAAGGAGTATGTGACCAATTTACCTAATCCGGTCCATCCCATGGCACAGTGATTGTTCCCCAGTGGTGACGCTGTGTTCCGGGACAAGGCCCCTCTTCACACAGCTCGCATTGTAGAGTACTGGTTTTGTAGGCACAAGGATGCACTGTGTCATCTTCCCTGGTCACTAGAGTCATCATACCTCAACATTACTGAGTCTTTGTGGTATACCGTGGAGAGAATGGTGAGCGGTCAATATCCACCGCCATCATCGTTAACTGAAGTTGTCACTATTTTGGAGCAAGAACGGTATAGGATTCCCTTGAAAACCTATATTTATCCATGTTGAGAGGACTGGTATCTGTTTCAAATGCCAGCTGTTTCCTGCATCGTATTAGGCATGGTAATGCGTTGTGTTTGTGAAGTTTCCATATTTATTCACCATATGTATATTTGTATGTTATAGACATGTTTTTCATCCTTCGGTAAGGCATCTTGAGTCCAGTTAATCTGGAATAATAAAGTATTATTTCTATATGTGGTACTTAGAACATTCAACATCATAATTTTTACATCAATAAATCACTACTGAAAGTTATCCGTTTTTTCCTGCCGAAATCTCTGTTTCCTCGCATCTAGTCATAGATCAGCCACAATCCTCCCTCTCCATCCCAAAGAATTCTTAAAATAAAAGTTAACATTACTGAATATAAAAAAGCATGTGTACACACACACACACACACACACACACACACACACACACAAACACACACACACAAAGACAAACAGAGAGAGAGAGAGAGAGAGAGAGAGAGAGAGAGAGTATTGGCACCGCTAACTTATGTTGGCAACACTTGTCTAAAGAAATTAGAAAAGAGTCATTAACTGAACGCGCAAGTCGCCGAAGTTGCGCCAACTTTTTAGACTTGCAATACGGTGCCCGAAGCCCGAAGAGGATATCCCCGCCAACAAATGCCGTACGATTATTTCATTTCAATTGGAAACACGGTTACGACAGAAATCACGCACACTTCTCGAAAGAAAATCATGCGGGACACTATGACCAATTGGTATTATTTCGTTAAACTGCCGTTACAACACTCCACCGACCAAGCAAGTTGGTAGCACCAGTACCTCCGTCTTTCCACAAACGCATCAGTGCAGTTAGATTGTTGAACTAGGAAGGACACGCATTTTACGTTTTATTGTTACTGAAAGTAAATTTTGCTTCCCCAAGATGTTTTGTTAGATTCTCCAAGACAACGCTGTTAGTAAACAAGTAATTACAACGATTAAAGTCCATAAATTGAGGATTATTTTGACAATATAAACAGCGATAATATTTAAATGTTTTCGTAAACGAAGTAAAATAATTCGATTACGGCGATGAGGTACAATGGCCAACTTAAACAGGGGAACGTCGGTCCACATGGCCAACCTGCCCCCCTATCATTTTGTAAGATAGATTCATATTAACTTTAATAGGGCCAACGCAGTCAAAGTGCACATCCTATCCAATGCAATTTTTATGTTAGGAAATTGTGTACTGCGATGTTTGATTTTTTTTTCTTTTCATTTGTTTTTATTTCATTGATGATTTTCGTACATGAGAGATAGACCTGATGTGAATGCTGTTGATTGTGGTTTAATTATTGAATGTAGCCGGCTAACTGCTCAGAAACGCAGTGGTAGACCTATGCTGTCAGTAACAACGTCTGTTAAGTTAAACGTCACATCACTTGACGAGCCATGCTTACCAACGCCTGAAAAAGTCGGGCCATTCGAGGAATCACTGTCAAGACGAAAAATACGGCAAACAAACGAAAAAGAACTTCAGCAACACTGGCAAACACTCCAGTGAAAGCCTCGTTGCTACGCAGACAACAAGCCTGCAAAAGGAAACACTTCAAATGTTCAAATGTGTGTGAATTCCTAGGCCGGCCGGAGTGGCCGTGCGGTTCTAGGCGCTACAGTCCGGAACCGAGCGACCGCTACGGTCGCAGGTTCGACTCCTGCCTCGGGCATAGATGTGTGTGATGTCCTTAGGTTAGTTAGGTTTAAGTAGTTCTAAGTTCTAAGCGACTGTTGGCCTCAGAAGTTAAGTCGCTTAGTGCTCAGAGCCATTTGAACCATCGGTCCCTAGACTTACACACCACTTAAACTAAATTACGCTAAGAACAACACACACACACACACACACACACACACACACACACACACACACACACACACACCGATGCCCGAGGGAGAACTCGAACTTCTGGCGGGAGGGGTCTCGCAATCCGTGTCATGGCGCCCTAAACGGCGCGGGCACTCCGCGCGGCAGGAAAAACTTCAGAGAGAAATATGGATGTTCTTGACAAGAAAAAAAAAAAATTCTAAAGGAAGTGTTGATGGTCAGTCTAAATTATATGACAAAACTTTTCAGATGAAATGCATGAATAAAGCAGAAAGCAGGCATATCTAAGAAGATTATCCAAGATGAACAGGATAAGGGTAAGGATACTGTGTGAAATTATAGGTTGATTCTTGCAATTAAAGAAAAGCTGCACCCAGCCTCTGTTAGTAATGCTCTTTATCAGTAATAAATAGCACAGTTACATGCTTAAAACCGACAAGTTCATCGTCAGACACCTGTAATTTTAAACGTGAACAGCCGTCTCTATATGACTGTCGGTTCGATAAAGGAAACGGAGCGATTTATTTCTAAGAAAACCAGTGATTAACAGAGGCTACCTGCTGTTTTCCTTCCACTTTAAGAATTAAACTGATCTGATGCGAAATGTAAGTTCATTTGTGATGGCTAGCGACTCAGCTGTTCGGTCATAATTGTGCGTTTGTACCGCAGTAAGATTGTTCCCTGGTTAGTGATATAAGCCATTTTCATTTGTGTGAGAGATATTTATGAGTGGTGACAGGTGCTCATGAAGACTTGCGGAAATTAAATGGCGGTCATAAATGAGATTCGAAGATGTATTTATTCTTGAATGAGGCCAACATTATGGCAGGTGACATTCAGCGGATACGATTGTTTAGTTCGGAAAGTGGTACTGTTAACGCTGAAAATGGAAGCGGCGCATGTTCAGAAGAAAAGGGAAAGGAGATACAGGTTTAATGTACAGCCAATGGTCAGGCGATTAGAGATGGAAGTACGGTTGGGGCAGAGTTAGAAAAGAAATCGGGGTGTCCTCGCTATGTAACCATCATGGGAATTCGACTTACTCTACTCAGACGAAAGAAAATATTCAAACGTTGATTTGCTTCCCCCATCGTCAAAAGCAACTGGGCAACAGACGTAAACTGTCGAATCAGTACTAAGAGTGGTCAGGTCACTCTGTCACCATAGTTCTCTTCCACATGACAGTTGTTACAGCTGTCTATGAAATCGGTGTCACGTGATTTATTTTTTTTCTATAGGTGTGCTAAATTATTTCTCATATTGAGAAATCAGAACGAGCTTTCTGTTTTACTTGGTAAAAACTTTCTAAAGCCAAGATAACATTAAAATTTCTTCGTTTAATGATTCAAATGTCTCTAAGCACTATGGGACTTAACATCTGAGGTCATCAGTCCCCTAGAATTTAGAACTACTTAAACCTAACTAACCTAAGGACATCACACACATCCATGCCCGAGGCAGGATTCGAACCTGCGACCGTAGCAGCAGCGTGGTTCCCGACTGAAGCGCCTAGAACCGCTCGGCCACAGCGGCCGGCTCTTCGTTTAACAACATCAGCTGTTGTTCTCTTTATACGTAAATGATTTGGTGGATAGGGTGGGGAGCAATCTGCGGTGGTTTGCTGATGATGTCGTGGTGTACGGTAAGATGTCGAAGTTGAATGACTGTGGGAAGATACAAGGCGACTTTGAGAAAGTTTCTAATTAGTGTGATGAATGCAGCTAGCTCTAAATGTCGAAAAACTTAAGTTAATGTGGATGTGTAGGAAGAACAAAACTGTAATGTTCGGATACTGTATTTGTAGTGTCCTGCTTGACATAGTCAAGTAGTTCAAATCTCTGCGCGTGGCATTGCAAAGCGATATAAAATGGAACGATCATGCGAGAACTGTGATAGCGAAGGCGAATGGTCGACTTCCGTTTATTGAGAGAATGTCAGGAAAATGTGGTTCACATGTATAGGAGACGCCATGTAGGACGCTGGTGCTACCTATTCTTGAGTACTGCCAGAGTGTTTGCAATTCGTACCAGGTAGTATTAAAGGAGGACATGAAGGCAGTACAGAAGCGGGCTGCTAGATTTGTTACCGGTAGGTTCGATCAACGCTTAAGTGTTCCGGAGATGCTTCAGGAGCTCAAATGGAAGTCCCTGTACGGAAGGCGACGTTCTTTTCGAGAAAGGCTATTCAGAAAATTTAGAGAACCGGTGTTTCAGGCTGACTGCCGAGCGATTCTACTGACGCCAACATATACTGCGCGTAAGGACCACGAAGGTAAGATACGAGAAATTAGGGCTCATTCGAAGGCATATCGATAGTCGTTTTTGGAAATTTGTAAATTTGTGGTAAGGTCTTATGGGACCAAACTGCTGAGGTCATTTGTCCCTAAGCTTACACATTACTTAATCTAATTTAAACTAACTTACGCTAAGGACGACACACACACTCATGCCCGAGGGAGGACTCGAACCTCCGACGAGAGGAGCCGTGGAGCCGCGCGGACCGTGACAAGACGTCTAAGGCCATGCGGCTACAATGGGAGGCATAGTCGTTTTTCCCTCGCTCAGTTTGCAAGTGGAAGAGGGGAAGGAGTGACTAGTAGTGGGACAGGATACCCTCCGCCATGCACCGTAAGATGGCTTGCGGAGTATCTATGTAGATATAGAATCAGTTTCAACAATCTTTGCTGCTATCTTCAGGTCTGTAACATAGTGCATATATTGCGATAGAAGTTATCATTGGGCAATACAAGGAACGCAAATGGAACCGTACATTTACATACTGTGGTGTGACCGCCAGACACCACACTTGCTAGGTGGTAGCCTTTAAATCGGCCGCGGTCCGGTAGTATACGTCGGACCCGCGTGTCGCCACTGTCAGTGATTGCAGACCGAGCGCCGCCACAAGGCAGGTCTAGAGAGACTTACTAGCACTCGCCCCAGTTGTACAGCCGACGTTCATAGCAATGGTTCACTGACAAATACGCTCTCATTTGCCGAGACGATAGTTAGCATAGCCTTCAGCTACGTCATTTGCTACGACCTAGCAAGGCGTCATAGCATTTGATATTGAGATTATAAAATATATATAAACAAG
The DNA here is from genome assembly GCF_021461395.2 of Schistocerca americana. NCBI lineage: Eukaryota > Metazoa > Arthropoda > Insecta > Orthoptera > Acrididae > Schistocerca > Schistocerca americana. The sequence goes on along the minus strand of NC_060122.1, from coordinate 310,617,417 downwards.
AGCGATGTACACCAATTATGGATTAAAGTTAAGTATTCCAAGAACTACGTTCTTTTCTTTATAGGATAATTACTTTACCTTGTTCCAGACCTCACGCCAATCTGCGTGAGCTTCACAGCGTGCATTTCGGCCTCCTCTAGCAACACGGTGTTGGCTCTTCTGCCAACACTTCACATACGTTCAGAAATGTTTGTCATAGAACGTGTTCATTTTGAGATGGACCTCACACCAAGTTGTCATGTAGATAAAATGTAGCGCATTACATGAAGATTTGTCATTTCATTTAAAAAAATGTAACGTTTGTAAATGTACAGTTCTATTTATGTTTCTTGAAATGCGAAACTAATACTTCCGTCTCAAATATTACATCATAAATCATAATATGAGGTACATTACATGAATATGCGCAACGTTACAGACCTGAAAAATGATAACAAAGTCTGTCGAAACAGGTTGTTTGTAAATAAAGAAACTTTTATGCGATCTTGGCTTTAGAAAGATTTTACCGTGCACTAAATTATTTCAAGTTAAAGTAAGCGTTTCAGTAACAAAATAAAAATCTGTGTACAGCGTCTGGTCAACAGCGTCTAGGTATGCAGCAGAAGCGCGGATGGATAAACGTAGGAGAGAATGAAGTCGTATCCATGTTGAAGCAATTTCCCTGGCACTCATCGGAAGTGTTCTAGGGAGTGCACGACATTTTTTTTTTCATATTTGAACAATATGTCTAAGTCGTCAAAATTCTCTATGTTGAACCATAACTCCTCAGGTAAACTTTCAAAAGTGGTAGTGTGGACCAGAATAAAAAAGACGTACGCAATAAACACGGGCCGCGTACTTTAAGGGCTATGAGCACTTGTTCAGTAGAAGTGACATGTTTTACGGTATCAAACATAAAAAGTGCTCAGAGCTCTTAAGGTATGCACTTTAAAGCCCATGTTAACTAGACTTTTTTTTCTTGCTTTGGTCCATGCTGCCACCTCCTAAAGTTTGTCGGTGAACGTCTGGTCCATCCTGTATATATTTCGCCTACTACGTCTTTTTTTTTCCTCAAGTATTGGTGCTTCAACCAGATCCGGCCTCAAACATACAGTAATTCTCTCCGAAGAGCCGTCAGACGAATTTTCTCTGGTATTTCAGCTAATACTTGCAATTTCGTTTTAGCGTTGTGTAGATGGAATTAATTCACAGAAGTCTTCCATGCGACACCCAACGTCCACGTAAAGTGTTTGTTTCCCACACCAACAAAATGATTTTTAATGCCGGATTTTACTGTCCATTCGACAGACTGGTCCCTGATTGGTCTAGTGCGATATTTGTGTAATCGGTATGTATTACCAAGGACGGAAAAACACAAAGATTAACCAGTGTCCCAGCAGCGACAGCACCGTCCTGCTGCGCGCTGACTGCTACCGCGAAACGTGCACTGCTACTGGGTCGCTGCAGGGTTGCTGCTTCTTCTTCGTGCTTTACTGTCCCTGCTAATACATATCGACAAACCGAAGATCGCACTAGACAAATTTTGCACCACTCTGTAGAATGGGCACGTAAAATATAGGTTTAAAAATAATTTTGTTTGTAATAGAAAACAAACCGCTGCTTTCCGTTGGCACTGTGCGTCGCAGGAAACATGTTCATAGCAGCATTTGTTTGAACCGGCACTGTCTACACACTGCAAAAACAAAATTGCAGATATCTGCCGAAACACCAGAGAAAATAGGCCTCACGATTCTTCGGATAGACACACTGTATAGATAAACTGAAGCGCCAAAGAAACTGGACAGGCATGCGTATTGAAAGAATATGGCGCTGCGGCCGACAACGCCTATATAAGACAAGTGTCTGGCGAAGTTGTTAGATCGGTTACTACTGTTACAATGGCAGATTATCAAGACTTAAGTGAATCTGAAAGTGGTGGTAGAGTCGGCGCACGAGCGATGGGACACAGCACCTCCGAGATCGCGGTAAAGTGGGGCTTTTCCCCTGCTATCATTTCAGTAGTGTACCGTGAATATCAGCAATCCGGTAAAAATCAAATCTCCGACATCGCTGCGGCCGGAAAAATATCCTGGAAGAACGGAACCAAGGACGACTGAAGAGCATTGTTCAACGTGACAGAAACATTACCCTTCAGCAAATTGCTGCAGATTTCAATGATGGGCCATCAACAAATGTTAAAGGCCCACTCGCGCACCGCTGATGACTGCAAGACACGAAGCTTTACGCCTCGCCTGGGCCCGTCAACACTGACATTGGACTGTTGATGACTTGAAACATGTTGTCTGGTCGGACGAGTCTCGTTTCAAATGGTATCAAGCTGATGGACGTGTACGGGTATGGAGACAACCTCATGGACCCATGGACCCTCGATGTCAGCAGGGCTATTCAAGCTGTTGGAGGCTCTGTAATGGTGGGGGCGTGTGCAGTTGGAGTGATATGGAACCCATTACATGTCTAGGTACGACTCTGACAGGTGATACGTACGTATGCATCCTGTCTGATTACCTGCATCCATTAACATCCAATGTGCTTTGAGCAATTCCAGCAGAACAACGCGACACCCCACACGTCCAGAATTGCTACAGAGTGGCTCCAGGAACACGCACTGAATTTAAACACTTCCGCTGGCCGCCAAACTCCCCAGACATGAACATTATGGAGCATATCTGGGATGCCTTGCAACGTGCTGTTCAGAAGAGATCTCCACTCCCTTGTACTCTTACTGATTTATGGACAAGCTTGCAGGATTCATGGTGTCAGTTCCCTCCAGCACTATTTCAGAAATTAGTCGAACCCCTGCCACGTCGTGTTGCAGCACTTCTGCGTGTTCGCGGAGGCCCTACACGATATTAGACAGGTGTACCAGTTTCTTTGGCTCTTCAGTGTATTTCAGAATATTAAACCTGTCGGTGTGTACCACCTTCAGTTAACTGGCACGAATCAATAGAAACTATCTCATCCAGCTCTACTGCGTGTATTCACAATTACTGAGTACATGAAGACGAGATACTTAGAATGGGTATGTGCCAATGATTAGAAGAATGCACCAACTAAGAGGCATTATACGGAGTGTAAGAATAGGTATATAATGCTGCGAACCAGGTATCCGTTTTTGAGTACAGATCTCTTGAAAATAATCTATATGAAGAATATGTTGCGAATAATAAAAATGGGTCTCGGACCTGGATTTCCTCCGTTAGGCGAGCAGTCGCTTTAATCATTAGACTGATTCAAGCACATTTCCAAGCCTCACTCAAACATTCATTTTCTCTGACGGTTCTCATTTACGACTTCTGGATATTACAATCAGAGGCTATACCACAGGACATGTGGGGAAATGGCTTATGTGAACAGCCACGATTTAGCTTGTTACAAAGGAAATATATCAACAGACATGTTGCCGACTTCCTGACTGTTGGAACAGCGATCAACACAATCTTTCAAAATACTTGTTTTGTAGTCGATATTTTGTATTTAACCTATTGGTTACCGGTTTTGGTACACGGTACCATCCTCAGACCATCCCCTGGCACGCAGAAGTCACACTCTCTTTCCAATCAGGCTATTATTGACACACATACTGTAGAAACGAGCGTGACGGCTGCGTGCCAGGGTAAGACGTGAGGATGCCAACTGGAAAAATGGAAAATTTCAACTATAGACTAAAACATAGTGCTTGCTTCACATTTTCAGAAGTAGACTTGGTGAAATGAAATTAACAGATGACAGGTATGATATTAGGAAACATTCAATGATACGAAATGATGTTAGTGTGTAGCGAGTAGGCTCGTTACATTGTAATATAATGCCTATGTCGTAACAAGTTCGGAAGTGAAGGGTGATTGTAATTAAACTTTCGTTACTCGAGCCCGCGTAGACGGAGAAGTATTAACCTTGTTGGTATAGAACGTTACATGCTGCATGGTTCGCGTTGACAGTATTGTTAATGTCATGATTTGCTGTCCGCCGCCACTACTGGTACGGTGACGTGAGAGGCACTCGTAAACCGAAAGCTGTGAAGACTAAATTCAGAGCTTCAAACTGACGTAACAGTCAAATTAGGAAGAGCCTGTATTAGGATAGACTGCTTACATGTTGCAGACTACCTGGCCGTTCTATATCAGGACATTCAATGAGCTCAAATACAATTTATTTTCAAATTAACAGCGAAAGAGTAGTACTCCAAATATAATTGAGAAGATATATATTTAACAACAAAGTGGAACCGAAAATTGTAAAAAGTAAATACGAAAAAATCGTGAAGTTTCTCAGTTCGAAGATTTAGGAGAAACAGTTTATGAGGCTGGCTTGGAGAACATTAATAATGAAAATTGTTGCCACAAAATGGGAACGGTTTCCAGGTTTACAGAAGTTATCTATAACATAATGAGCGTCTCGAAATACACAAAGATGATATACTACTACACAGTGTTTTTACAGCGCTGCAACAGTTTTAAACAGAAAGACAGTGACAGACTAAATCCAAGAGAGAACGAAAAGTTATCAAGAATATTGTAGGACCAAATTACACTGAAAAAGGAACATGCAGACTAAAAATTTAAATTGTACTAGACTATAAAAGTGTACCAGATTGAAAATAATTTTAGGCAGAAAACGGAGAAATGGAGTGTTGTCCTTGTAGATAATAGTCAATAGAAACGGAACAACTTGGTCTGGTAGGAGGAAGAGAGACATTCAGAGACAATGAAGGTAAAGTGGGCACAAGAAGAAGCTAAAAGATCTGAAAAATGCTGGTTGCTGTGCATTGCGTGGTTCAATAGGACCCAAACATTGGTTGAAGTTATAATGAAATATAGACCTTTCGCTGCTTACAGGCGTTGAAAAATGTGTGCCCCGACCGGGACTCGAACCTGGGACCCCATGCTTAAATGGCAGACGCTCTATCCGACAGCCGCCGATTACACAGACGACTGTGCGACTGCAGGGACTTATCTCTGGCACGCTCCCCGTGAGACCCACACTTTCCAACTTTCTGCAAGCAGCGAGAGGTCCATATTTCATTAGAACTTCATTCTTCGAGAGCTGCAAGATCACCAATGATATCTGTACGGATACTAGCTTCATACGAACATTGGTTGGTTGGTTGATTTGGAGGGACGAGACCAAACAGTGAGGTCATCAGTCTTATGATCTAGGATGGCAGAAGGCCAGGGAGGAACAACAGAAAGAGCACAGTCCAGTCAACGTGTAAACAAAGTGGGAAAAGGGACGTCAGGGCAGCAGGAAGAGGAAAGAACAGGAGGGTGGGGGGGGGGGGGGGGGTGTGGAAACGGGGACAGTAGGGGTACCCCATAAACGCTACGCGCGGTGGGGCACCAGCACCGCCACCGACCTATTTGACACCCACACCACACCATTATCACGGCACAACGGTGACGACACCAGGGAAGAAGACACAAGAAAAGCAGAAAAAAACAGCTCCACAGACCAGGCAAAAATATAGGGAAAAGGGTGAGATAACCTGACCGGTGTGGAGGCAAGGTCCGTCCATAACCAACGCCTACGCTAACTGAGGGACTAATTCCAGAGGAACATTCAAGGACTTAGGCCTGAGAGTACAAATCAATTTCACGAAGAAAACCGAGAACAGACGTAACTACGCAAGGGTCGTCCCGTAACGCCCGGGACAAGGAAGACGGGAGGGCATATTTAGTGCGAAGGGCGAAAAGGCAGGGACAGTCCAGCAGAATATGGGTCACCGTGAGTGGAGCCCCGAAACTATAAAGGGGGTAGGGGGTTCATTACGAAGTAAAAACAAAAGCTCAGTCTGGTATGGACAATACGAAGACGGCTGAGGATGGTAGATTCCCGCCGCTAGAGGCAGAGGTAAGAGCGCCACATGGTGGGAGTCTCCTTGATGGCAAAAGTTTATTGGACAAGGGGACAGCCTTCGAAAGGTCAGCCCACGATTGAGCAAAAGGGGATTTGATGTGATGTCGTAAATCCGTCCCAGGAGAGGTCGAAGAGGACGGGGGACGGGGCGAAAAGGTCGCCCCCCTTCCCCAGACAGGTGATGAGCAAGTTCATTGCTTCCACCCTAAGTGGTTAGGAACTCAAAGGAAATCAACCACACAAGTAGCATTACCAAGATCAGTGGGAATGTCATGGATGGCAGAGACCAAGAGTGGCGCGAAAGACACTGAGCGATAGTCTGAAGGCCACTCACTGAGCCCGTACATAACAAAACTTGAGCGAGGGAGGACTGTTTCATAAAACAGAGGAGGGCCCAAATACGAACAACAGTAACACGTCATCCGTTTTGATTCGGCGAATGCGGGGTTTGCAGCGACGCTACTTTTCTCGAATGACGGTGCAGTGAAACGGCCTCCGTTCGCAGCAATACGAACTGCCGGTGCTGGAGGGCCTGCAGCGAACACAGGCGCTACACAAGCTCACTTCCAGGAAGCGCGATTGTTCTTGTTTACGTCACTGACGCTCGCTAGCTTCCAGCAAGCGACGCTAACTCAAAGGCCCATAATTACGGCGCCGGCGAGCCTACTGGTCGAACAAGTACGTTGTTCAAATATGACAATGTCACTGATACGGCTTTCACTAGTGGCTATTCCGCAATTCTAGGATAACACATAAACTAATCAGTCATTTTGTGCTGTAACGTGGCACTTCTACAGCATTTGGCGTTTTTCGCGTCGTTTTGTGTTCTTTGGTGTCCCTAGTAAAATATAAACAGATAAAGCAAGCTTAAACTTGAACAGTACTTCATGTTTTATTTATGTTTAAGATTGACAAAACACACAAAGAAATGTCAGATCCAGCGAGCCACAGATTTTGACCAACTTTAACATGTTAGTCGATGAATGCAAAAAAGCCACGTTAAACGGCTCGAATTACTAAGCACACATTTTCGAAAAAATTCAAAGGTCTTGATGTACGTTCCATTTTGGAACTGGAGGAATTGAAAATGAAATTTTCTTGTACATATCATTCTGAGAAATAGAAGAACACGTAATTTCGACCCATGTATATATTCCTAACATGGTAAATCGGGGGACGAACTGTAATGTAACGTAACTGAAGAAACTTCACAAGCCAAGATCTCAAAAAAACATTTTATTGGATGACCGATTTCTACAGAGCTATGCTGACGCCATCGGATATTATGCTTTTGAATTCTTATAATATATTATCCATCAATGTTACAAGTCGCTTCACATTGTGCAAGTACACCCCTCTACCATAAAGATCGCTACCAATCGGCACGTTAGATGTAAAAGTTTTTATTTTTTGGTAAGAGGATGAAAACTGTCACGAAATTTATATTTTGCTAGTTTTATTCATCGAGGCTAACGAAGATAATCAGCGTATGTTCCTATGAATTTTGTCGAGTGTTTGGTTCTCAGTGCCAGCTCTATGATTTATTAACCCTTTTCCTTCACAAAATACATTATCCTTTTCTTTTGAGAATATAGAAATGAAAGTACATGTAGATTGTACCGCAAATACACGCCATCATTGTAGTGGTCATATACGCTGATCAATTTCTTTATTCATGTTAAAATTGGCTTTATTTAATATATATATTACGACAACTCCTATTCGCTTCCCAAAGAGTAAAAAATATTAAGTGAAGGTCGGTAAGTTGACTGAATCAATAGCAGCATATATACTATACCATTTTGCCATCTCTCCATTTAGCAATGTCTGCCACCACAAGTACATCTACAAAGGATCGAAATCAAGAAATCCTTGATTTCTGGAAAACTATTCACTTCAGGACATGATAGGTGTAACAACAGTTTTCTTAATTTCAAGTGTTCTGAGGATTCCATCTGGTCCGGAACAGAACCTGAGTCCTGACATTTGATTTTGAATTTCTTTTCTAAAACTGAAACATAACCACTTTAGATAAGTTCTTTTACGGATGTTAGTTCCGAGTTGCCCCTGAGCAGTAAGTCTAAGATCGTCGAAATTAATCGATCGATGGGTCTATTCTTGTAAGCACTGATGTGTATCTCTGCTCCTCACATCTTGTATGATAAGAGACGCTAATGGAGTCGTGAAGCTAAATTAAAATCGTAATTAGTGTGTCGTGTGAAAATTACAATGAAATATACCAGCTGCGACACAGAGACGAATTCTTTGGAAGCGCTTACTAAGTTCTAATAGTGTACGTCGGATTAAAATTTAATACTTCATTTTTCAAAGAAGACAGAAAGAGAGAGAGAGAGAAATACCACCACGTAAAGAATGATAAATGAAATTTTTACAAAATGTATTTCGTGACTGAATCGAAGGTCCCAGTCGGAGCCAGGAAGAAACTATAGCTGTTTTGATACGTACTTTCTAAATGAGCATGTCATCCTGCTCCACTCTGGCTCTTGTTACTTGTTGCATACAGATTCTTGCCGAGAGTACGAGCATCTAAGTAATTACAATCTTACTAAGATCATTTAGTAAATATGCACAAACTGACAGAATTTTGAGTGGAGACTGTACTTCTAGAGTATGTCAACTGTAATGAGCTTGTAGTGTTCATTAAAACCTTCTGAATTTGTTGCAACACCTTCTAGTGGAACGTAAAAGTTAGTTGTGATTCTAATTACTGAAAAATTTCGTGCTCTCTTAGAGATATAGATTTATGTTATAAACAAAAATTGTTCTTTCTCGACGTTATCTTTATCTTGTAACGCATATTTCCAGTGTTCCTTGTGAATTCCCTCAGAGAAGTCTTTTAATTAAAGTGTACTTAACCGAAAATAACAACTATTAGCAATTACGTTTAATGTTCTCAGTGAGTGGGGATGAAGCTTTCAGTGGTAGTTTGCCAGGAACACTTGGCACTTAATGAAGTGCACTATGATCGTAGCTCTCACTTGCTAAACTACAAATCGCTAATGACGCTCTTGCTGTCGTTCACCCTTCAGGATGCCATTATTAAAAAACACTGCTGGATTATTACGGAACAGTTGACAACCTTAGTCTGTACTCTGTAGCAACAGACAGTTATGACCGCACACAAAAGCACGAATTCTTTCCCAGTAATCTGTAACTGCACCATTCAGAAGACATACCAGGATTTGGAAATCAGTTAGCGGCCTGTCGCAAGAGCTCTATGTTTTTCATAATATTGGTAAGTAATATCGCTTTCAAATTTTCATATTCTTAAATTAATTCCCGAGAATATGTTTCATACAAATGTTCAAATGTGTGTGAATTCCTAAGGGACCAAACCGCTGAGTTAATCGGTCCCTAGACTTGTTGTTGTTGTGGTCTTCAGTCCTGAGACTGGTTTGCTGCAGCTCTCCATGCTACTCTATCTTGTGCAAGCTTCTTCATCTCCCAGTACCTACTGCAGCCTACATCCTTATGAATCTGCTTAGTGTATTCATCTCTTGGTCTCCCTCTACGATTTTTACCCTCCACGCTGCCCTCCAGTACTAATTGGTGATCCCTTGATGTCTCAGAACATGTCCTACCAACCGATCCCCTCTTCTGGTCAAGTTGTGCCACAAACTCCTCTTCTCTCCAATTCTATTCAATACCTCCTCATTAGTTATGTGAACTACCCATCTAATCTTCAGCATTCTTCTGTAGCACCACATTTCGAAAGCTTCTATTCTCTTCTTGTTTAAACTAGTTATCATCCATGTTTCACTTCCATACATGGCTACGCTCCATACAAATACTTTCAGAGCTTGCTCAATATACAGATTGAATAGCATCGGGGAGAGGCTACAACCCTCTCTCACTCCCTTCCCAACGACTGCTTCCCTTTCATGTCCCTCGACTCATATAACTGCCATCTGATTTCTGTACAAATTGTAAATAGCCTTTCGCTCCCTGTATTTTACCCCTGCCACCTTCAGAATTTGAAAGAGAGTATTCCAGTCAACATTGTCAAAAGCTTTCTCTAAGTCTACAAGTGCTAGAAACGTAGGATTGCATTTCCTTAATCTTTCTTCTAAGATAAGTCGTACGGTCAGTATTGCCTCACGTGTTCCACCATTTCTACGGAATCCAAACTGATCTTCCCCGAGGTCGGCTTCTACCAGTTTTTCTATTCGTCTGTAAAGAATTCGTATTAGCATTTTGCAGCTGTGACTTATTAAACTGATAGTTCGGTAATTTTCACATCTGTCATCACCTGCTTTCTTTGGGATTGGAATTCTTTGGGATTGGAATTATTATATTCCTCTTGAAGTCAGAGGGAATTTCACCTGTCTCATACATCTTGCTCACCAGATGGTAGAGTTTCGTCAGGACTGGCTCTCCCAAGGCTGTCAGTAGTTCTAATGGAATGTTGTCTAGTCCCGGGGCCTTGTTTCGACTTAGGTCTTTCAGTGCTCTGTCAAACTCTTCACGCAATATCATATCTCCCATTTCATCTTCATCTACCTCCTCTTCCATTTCCATAATATTGTCCTCAAGAACATCGCCCCTGTATAGACCCTCTATATACTTCTTCCACCTTTCTGCTTTCCCTTCTTTGCTTAGTACTGGGTTTCCATCTGAGCTCTTGATGTTGATGCAAGTGGTTCTCTTTCCTCCAAAGGTCTCTTTAATTTTCCTGTAGGCAGTATCTATCTTACCCCTCGTGAGATAAGCCTCTACATCCTTACATTTGTCCTCTAGCAATCTCTGCCTAGCCATTTTGCACTTCCTGTCGATCTCATATTTGAGACGTTTGTATTCCTTTTTGCCTGCTTCACTTACTGCATTTTTGTATTTTCTCCTTTCATCAATTAAATTCAGTATCTCTTCTGTTGCCCAAGGATTTCTAGTAGCCCTCGTCTTTTTACCTACTTGATCCTCTGCTGCCTTCACTATTTCATTCCTCAAAGCTATCCATTCTTCTTCTACTGTATTTCTTTCCCTCCTTCCTGTCAATTGTTCCCTTATGCTCTCCCCGAAACTCTGCACAACCTCTGGTTTAGTCAGTTTATCCAGGTCCCATCTCCTTAAATTTCCACCTTTTTACAGTTTCATCAGTTTTAATCTACCCCCTAGACTTACACACTACTTTAACTAACTTATGCTAAGAACAACACACACACCCACGCCCGTGGGAGGACTTGAACCTCCGGCGGGAAATACTGCACAATCCGTGACATTGCGCCTCAAATCGCCTGGCCACTCCGCGCGGCTACGTTTCATTAACTAATTGTTTTGTTCTTATATTTTGTAGTACTAGTGTCGGAATTATAAATTTTGTTTTGAGTTCGGAACGCCTGTGGACTGAGAACACTAAACCGATAGGGCAAATTCAAAATTATCGTTTGCTAATGAAAATTCTCCTTTATTTTATTTACGTTATAAATCTGAATGAGCTTGCGCAGCATTAAAACAAAATATTACAAAGTATTATTAGATCTAGTAACATTCCAGAATGCTTTCCCGATCGACAGTGTGCCTCCGGAGATTTTATAAAAGGCTTTTCTCCTATTTCTCGTCGCAGCCTGAGTTAAACCAATTGATGACAATATGTTTACCCATCGGTCTGGGCCGTGTGTGCCACGTACACATTACTCTTCCCCCTGGAAACTGTTTCCGCCTAACGCTGCGCCAGAGTGGAAGCGCCCGACGATGTAGACCATGCAGACACTGCGGCGGTATCGCGAGTGTAAACACCTCTCTGCGTGTTTATCCCGCTTGTAAACGCCGCCGCGGCTCGGAACACCTGTTAGTCGCTGTCGCGTTATCTCGCTATTACAGGGGAAACGGTGCCCGCCAGCTGCTGGGGACGCACTGTTCAGTAATCTAGTCCCAACGACAGCAATTTTACCCCACGCTCACATAGCAAATGGAGCTTTCGTAGGACCAGGAAGGGAAAACCACTCGATTAATTAGAAGGAATAGAAATTTATAATGCGTTTGGAGACTAGTCAGAACATTCCTTGAATTAACAGCCTGACGTAAAAGATAGGAAATTCTTAGACTGTTTATGCAGTACCTTATAAGTTGGTGATGTTTGATGGAGCTATAATTTGTGCACTCTTGGTCTTGGCAAGCATTTTTGGCAACTATTATTGACAGTACTATACTTGCTGCTATTCGTTACCTGGCTTCTTTGGTAGATTTACATTAGCGCATCATGTGCATGGCATTATTCATCATGTGTGTTCATAAGCACATGCGCACATGCTTTACATATGTGGACTCATACCTTTAATTTACTTGCAGTAATTGTGACCCTTTTACAGTCTTATTTTGAAGGAGTTGTTTACCGTGACTATCCCAGTACTTCAGTTTCAAGATACTGTATTTCATATGTGGTTAAAAATCCATGGGCTTCAGTATTTTGGTATTATCTCTCGCATCCCTGCCAGCAGGAGGATGGCACCATTTAGCTGAAGGGTGTCGAAAGGGTTTCCTGCGGGCAGAAATCGTTGTGTATAGGTACATTGTTGAAGTGCTCAACAAAGGTGCACGGATGTCACCGAGGGTGTTGCCGAAGTAGGGGGTATTAGAGAGATCCTTTGCCACTTTATTCATGCACCTGAAAATGCTGAATCCCCTGTGAAAACGACACAGGGCGGTGCAAAGGAGGATGACTGTAAAAGCATAAACGCCCTTTGCTGCATAGCATCTCATTCAAATTTCTCGAATGATTGTGAACGGTCTCTAGAGGTTGCACCCTATATACCAGAACAAAATTTGCGGTCGCACTACACTCCAAAGGGCTCTGATCGCGTTCAATGGTCCCTCTCCCTACTCTCAGTGTCCTTAGATAAAGGCAGAATCTTCCGTTTGGTGTCAGCAGTATCGAAGATAATCAATAACGTCGTTCTGTGCCACATCGCACTGAACACTTTCATTTTTGACCGCGAAATATGTGTAAATGAACAAGGGGAAGGGTGGTTTGACTAACGCCTTTTGTGCCACCTTCTGAAGCCTTGTTGTGTCGACTGCGAGCGGCGATTTTCTTCTCAGCGACCATTAAGAAAACTGCGTGATGTCAATGCTTGGTGTCGCTGTTCTGACCACTACTGGAGAGGCGTCAAGACATGACAGTGAGTGTGAGTAAGGGTGGGGGGTAACGACCTTCTCATCATGTGACATATCGACGGCGGTGTTTGCTCGAATTGTTTTGAAATTTGGTGCCAAAGTGAAATCATTAACTCACCTTACAACTCATGTGAACTTAGATACCCTAGCCTTATTTTCGCCGAATTGTTTTGAAATTTGGTGCCAAAGTGAAACTCATGTGAACTTAGATACCCTAGCCTTATTTTCGTCAATGTCGACAACTTTGTTGTCTGAAACTTTGCCGAGTCCGAGCGTGACGTCGCATGACATCACTCTTTGCCTCCATTGTAGAGGAAGGTTGTAGGCACCTTGTAGCCAAATTTCACACTTTTTCCTGGCAGTGTAGAAAAATGACTGGGTTTCAAAAAAGTGGCCTTTTAATTATTTTGCACAGTGTGCTTTAAATTAGCAAATCAGGTGTCTGATATGGCACATCATGTGTGATCGTATACACATGCTTTACGTATGAGGACCATTACTTTTAGTTTACTCTTAGGATTCTTGACCCTATTAGACTCGTGTTATATGGTGTACTTTACCGTGACTAGGGAAGTCGCTTCATTTTTACCATATTAGCGTAAGTTGCGATTAGATGTACATGTACTTGTATGCGTAGGTTGCATGTTCTGTCTTCCAGGTAAATTCACAGTCTACAATCCACAACTATATATGGTCGTGAAGTTACAAGAACAAACAACGGCCCATAACCGCTTGCATTGATTCCATTCCTGCCCCCCCCCCCCCCCACCCTCCTCCAAGCGGTCACGAAGCTGTATCCAGCAAAGAGAACGGTTCAAATCAGCATGACAGTTTTCTCTTACTAAAAAAATGGTACACCAGCACACATAAGAACCCAGGGAAAAAGAAGGGGATCACACGGTTCTCAGCACCCTGGAAGGAAACGCACACTGGTGCTCCTCGCAACTTCGAACTGATGCACTTGTAGGACTCTGTAAACGCAAACGACAATAGGTCGCAAAATACGTAGAACCTAACAACCATTCCTTAACATTCTTTTTTAGCTTTGGACCGCCACCGACTGCCATCGGACAATTACCCTCCCTTTTCGGATTTACTTAATTCAGTAGTTTATGGACGTCTTCAATTTTGTGGAGAATGTAGTGTTCGTTTTTCACATAGCTTGAGTGAATGAGACCATAAAGAATTACAAAATTTAACGGGCATTACAGTGTAACCTGCTCTTGGCATGTTCCAGGCCTGTGAAGCTGTGGAGACATTTATGGCATTGCTTCGTCACCACTTGTGACGAAATTAATAAACAAAGAAGATGGGCTACGAGATTTCATGTGACAGCTCTCAATTCATGTGGAAACAGGACGATTGATTCTTATCAACGAACATAGCTGCAATTGTCACTCCTTCCTACAATTTTTCATATGAAACAGAGCTTATCTGAGAATTCTTCCTGTCAGCATCGGGCTAGCAACCTACAGCAGGTGTTTCAACTGTGGCGTTTCTGAGAAATTGTTGGAAACTGGGGGAAGGCTACAGGTGAGTGACGAGAGTGCTGTACTTGAATCCAGACTTCGTATATTGATCACAAACATACGGGAAAAGGCGAGACAGCCTTCACAGTGTGGGAAAAGCCATGAATCCACAACTCTGGACTATTACTGACACAGTGCTGGGATCTACAGTTGTGGAGCTATCCACCGGAAAAGAACACATAAAATCACACAAAGAAAATAACGGTGGGAGTTCGTTCAAACCGTTAGGGAATATTTCTGTATCAAATGTAAAGTTAAGAACACCTTCAGCCAACTATACTTTGAACGTAACTTATCTATGTGACCAGTTTCGGCGTTTCACTACGCCATCCTCAGGCCCCTGTATAAAAACAACATCAATAAGGACAGTGTGATCTGCATAATAACTGGGCAGTGTAAAATCTAAAAGATCAATTCAGTGGTAAGATTCACTAAACATTTAACGAAAACTAAACTGTACAAGACGTGATATCAACGTCAACAATATACTAAGGAATGAAACGAGAGAACTGTTGCACATTTGATGAATATAAACTCGGGAACAAACCATAGATATGTCATATAATAGTAAAGAGAACCTACTAATCGAAGTTCAAGATTAC
Source organism: Schistocerca americana (assembly GCF_021461395.2). Classification (NCBI taxonomy): domain Eukaryota; kingdom Metazoa; phylum Arthropoda; class Insecta; order Orthoptera; family Acrididae; genus Schistocerca; species Schistocerca americana. The sequence continues at coordinate 310,602,302 of NC_060122.1, read as the reverse complement.
ACGTCATGTCATAACTATGATGTCACGTATTGACAAACAACTAGACAGTAAAGCTGAGGTCAATGCCCGGGAATCAATTGAAGCAAAACCGTCACAATAGTATATTGATGAATAAAACAGGTAAGTTATTTATATGTAAAATACAAAACTGTTTATCGGATATCAACCCCGCATTAACTGCCTGAATCACCATGTACCATATACTAATAAAAACAGGAATTTAATGATACGTCTAAATAGTATATCAGTCACAGATTCATAAGGAGCCACCGATATAAAGACATTTTTATTGAGACAAACGTACAGCTAAGGTAATACACCGTAACGAATTACCACTGTTTGGGAAGTGCAGAAATATTATATGGAAGAAGTTGTAACGAACATTAGCAAGAAGTGAGAACTGAGCTTGTAGACAGGCGTGTGGCTAGGTGACGTATCGAACTTTAAACCATGAAGTTAGTCTAAAGAAAAGTAGGCCCTACTGGAACATATACACAGGACATCAGAACAACATTCAGTTCAATGGGAAAACCAAACCAAAGACATCTATCTCTATATGACACGTAGCCCTTATGCAGGGTGAGACAGAGGGTAGTGTGACCTATGACAAGAAAAACAAACCAGTAAAGTGGGCCAGAAATAAAGAACAAATCCACCTGTTGCGTAGTAAATATCGGATTGTGGTGGGGAGGATGTAAAGGCTCTTATGAGGGAAAAATTTATGACGTGAGTATACATAGATGTGCTAATGAACCAGATATATGTAATTATCTGTGTCATAATGTACCCAACATATGTAATAACACGTCCAAAGGCAATGTCAGTGAAGATTGACAAAAGAATGCATGTAATAGATGTACAAACACATACAGGAAATATATGAAGGTCATATGCTTACTTCGAATAAAGTCAAGAATCATGTAGAAACGTCCAATGTAATGCAATGAACCAAATGCGGGGGAACAGCCAAGCTGTGACGAGTACAACCAGTGGATCATAAGCTTCCCAAATATGTCGAATTAACTAAATCTAAAATAAACAACAGTGTCGTGTTTTACGAAATGTGCAATAAATCAGTTAGTACCTTCATGATCAGTCGATTAAATGAAAATGTGGCCGTCAAGAAATAAACCGGAAACACTTTGTCGAGTAGTATCAAGGCATAAGCAATACAGATACGTAATTCGAAAACACATACCCAAGTCATTTAACTCGTGAAAACAAAAACGACTCATGTGCAATGTAGTCAACCTTAGGAGGAAACAGACCTTTCTGTATGAATCGAAAGAGAACTAATCTGGAAGGAATAAGCAAAATGTTAATGAACTATAAGAGTAATAGATACGAGGATAGTGGTGTGTGCACATGGGGGCGTATCTTACCACGGAAGCATCGGCGTACTGGTGGTAGACTCCTTGGAGCACCCGATGCGAGTGCACGTTATCACAGCGATTGCTGGAGTCCCGTGCGTCTTCTTCAGATCAGACCGGATTACTATGGTTTGTTTCCAGTACACTTGACTCGCAGATAACAAAATTTAGCACATGTTGCAGCTATAAGATGGCGGTAGACTCGCACGTTAATCTTCACAATGAACTGAAACCAACCATCCGTCATTTGATACTTCTTCAGAGTGGGCTGAAGAGCGTGTACCCACCGGTTTTGTTTCCGTTTTCGATGTGCCTCTCCTGCAAAACGTAGTTAGCTCTGCCAGCGTTACAGGGAAGGCAGGGCTAATGTCCCTTACTGTTTTATTGCTGAAAGGCATAGGGTAGGTGGTAGGACGGAGAACGTAGAGGGGGGGGGGGGGGGACTTCAGTCTATTACGTTGGCTAAGCCAGAGTGGTACCAATCATTATATTCGGAAAAAAAGTGTTCTTCCTCGACGGCGTGGGCGGAAAGCAAGTTTGACTGCAACAGCTCCATTTTCTACAGGCACGTCATCTTCTGACTATTGTAATACAGTGGTTTACAGCAATTTCAAAATTATCCGAATCTTCTCATCTCGTGATCACCATTGGCAACTTTTCGGTCGGTTTGGAATCGCGGTCTAAGTTACTTTTATGGGGGAAATTTATCTGTCAGAGCCGGCCGGAGTGGCCGAGCGGTTCTAGGCGCTTCAGTCTGGAACCGCACTACCGCTGCGGTCGCAGGTTCGAATCCTGCCTCGGGCATGGGTGTGTGTGATGTCCTTAGGTTAGTTAGGTTTATGTAGTTCTAAGTTCTAGGGGACTGATGACCTTAGCAGTTAAGTCCCATAGTGCTCAGAGCCATTTGAACCATTTTCTTATCTGTCAGATTTACCAGAAAATTGATTATGCACGCAATCGACCCATTGTTGTAGTCATCTGGTTCATAAACTCTCCTAGAGTTCGAATCTGATTAGATTTTATATCAATTAAATATTTCATAACTTCTTTTTCCAAGGGCTGGACAAAACCATCACTGAGTCCTGCTTCCCTCCCCCCGCCCCCCACATGTGTGTTGACAGTTAGAAAAGCTAGCATTGTAGAATCGAGATTCGCTGCCACTTCCTCATAACCATATTATCATGATCTCATCATTACTCTTGACATCAAAGCATTTCACAAAGACAGCAGAAACTGAACTTACAAACCTAACTCAAAAATACTGCAATGTGAAAAATGAATGCATTCGCATGATTACCAAAGGTTCAAAAACGTCAGAGACTGACGCAAAAATGTATTAAAATTAATATATCTACACTTACCTATGAGTTACTAAAAGCGTAAGTTTCTCGGCAGATGACTGAACACAACCACGCTTTGAACAATACCACTTTGAGAGCAGCAGAGAAACACGTCTTATCAAAACATGAGCTAGAAGTGCGTCTTAAAAAGCAAGAAGTTGTCAGTGCCGTCCTTGGGCCGAATTACAAAGGAACAAGCGACGGGCATGGTTATCCCCAAAGGGTTTCTTATTAAATTGTTTACTTATATGAAAAGTCATCCTGCATTTCCATGTACTGGATAGCTTATGTTGTCATGGATTTTGTTCTGGAATGGAGATTTTATAAAACCTAATAACTAAACACAAAATATTAACAATTCGGGTTTCTCATTGGTTGAGCAGTCATACGAGCTTATAGACGCGAACCGAGCTTCTACCCCACTCTCACTTTGAGGGGCTGGTGCTACTTCTGTTTCCTCAGACCAAAAGCATACAGCACACGCGCTAAACGCACATTAATTTCTATTTTGTCAAAATGTTCCCATAATTCCAGCCTAAATTTATGTTATATCAGTTAATGTTGTTTCGTTGCACAGGGTGATGTTATTTCGCTGCTGAGTAAGAAGGCCACGCGCCCATGAAAAAGTGTGTAGGGTGGAAGAGACGAACAAGAAGCTCCAGGTGGTGCAACCAACTGCCCAGTCGTGGCTTTCCTCCTTCCTATTACCGACGCGAGACGAGTTAGCAGTGATGTATGTCAGTGTGTTCCCACTTGCTACCACTTTTAGACCATTGCTGGTGCTATAAAGATATCTTACAGTTTATTCGCAATGGACAGTGTTCTCTTTTCTGCTACCACTTTAAAATCGTTTTATACTAAGTGTATGCATCATTAGTTGTACATACAGTGATCAGCCAGAACATTATGGTTCAAATGGCTCTAAGCACTATGGGACTTATCATCTGAGGTCGTCATTCCCCTAGAACTTAGAACTACTTAAACCTAAGTAACCTGAGGACATCATACACATCCATGCCCGAGGCAGGATTCGAACCTGCGACCGTAGCAGCAGCGCGGTTCCGGACTGAAGTTCCTAGAACCTCTCGGCCACAAAGGCCAGCCAGAACATTATGACCACCGACCTAGTGTCGATGTAAACCAATCAAAACGATAGTAGCGTCATCTGACGAGGAATGACTGCTAGTCACCCATACGCACGGTGCTTGTAGTATCAGTGAGCGAGCTGTCCGCTTGTAGTATGGAGAAGGTGCGTGATCTATCTGAGACCGACCGAGGGCAGATTGTGATAGACCGGAGGTTCCGCACGAGCATTTCGGAAAATGCACGACTTGTCGGATGTTCGAGGAATGTGGTGTCTTAAAACACGTGACGAAACCAAGGTGAAACTACGTCCAGTCGTTGTGGGTTTGGGCGCCCACCCTTCGTTACAGATGTGGGACGTCGTAGTAGAGCAGACAGGTAAAACAGGACAGGCGGCGAACTGTGGCGGAACTGACATAGACTTTAATGCCGGGCAGGGTAGAAGTGTGTCTGAACACACAGTGCACCGAACACTCCTAACGATGGGCCTCCGCAGCCGACGACCTATGCATGTGCCAATGTTAACACTGTGACATCGGCAACTACGACTGAATGGCACCTGATCACCGGCAATGGACGTTGCCACAGCGGCAGAGCGTTCCATGGTCTGATGAATTCCGATGCCTCCTTCATTAAGCTGTTGGGAAGGACTGAATCCGCCCTCTTCCAGGAGAACAGCTCCCTGACACCTGTACTGCGGGACGGAGACAGGCTCGCGGCGGCCAAGTTATGCTCTGGGGAACGATCATGTTTCCCGGCGGCGGTGGCATTTTTTCAGCAAGATAATGCTCCATACTGTAAGAGCAGAAATGTAATGGAGCGGTTCAAGGAACACAACAGGGAGTTCCAACTCGCCAGATATGCATCCCATTGAACATTTTTGTGACGTGACTGAACGTGGTGTCAGAGCTCGTCAGCCCCCTCCCCGGAATTTACGGGAATTAGGTGACGTCCGTGCAGATGTGGTGCCAATTCCCTCCAGCGACCTCATAATGCCTTACTGCTTCCATACCGTGACGTGTCGCCGCTGTTATACGTGCCATAGGTGGACATACCGGCTATTAGCTAGGCGATCATAATCTTGTGGCTGATCAGTGTATTATGTTTCCCCTCTGTGTGCTGTTGGCTGCATGGCTTAGTAGCTTGTGCTCACACACATCAACAGCGTCTTGAAAGTAGCACAGCAGCCGATATTGGCCGATAATGGGAAATAAACAATAATTAATCGTAGATTCCATGCCGGAAATGATAAAAAATGTTTACGAGTATGGTACCTTCTGAAATGAAAGTAATGTAAAGAAAAAATTCAAGTGGGGACACGCCCTCTATGTTAGGTGATGAAAAGACGAGTGGAGCACGCGTTTCTTGTGACTGTGAATAGTGTGTGCTCTATCATAAACTACACTCCTGGAAATTGAAATAAGAACACCGTAAATTCATTGTCCCAGGAAGGGGAAACTTTATTGACACATTCCTGGGGTCAGATACATCACATGATCACACTGACTGACCCACAGGCACATAGACACAGACAACAGAGCATGCACAATGTCGGCACTAGTACAGTGTATATCCACCTTTCGCAGCAATGCAGGCTGCTATTCTCCCATGGAGACGATCGTAGAGATGCTGGATGTAGTCCTGTGGAACGGCTTGCCATGCCATTTCCACCTGGCGCCTCAGTTGGACCAGCGTTCGTGCTGGACGTGCAGACCGCGTGAGACGACGCTTCATCCAGTCCCAAACATTCTCAATAGGGGACAGATCCGGAGATCTTGCTGGCCAGGGTAGTTGACGTACACCTTCTAGAGCACGTTGGGTGGCACGGGATACATGCGGACGTGCATTGTCCTGTTGGAACAGCAAGTTCCCTTGCCGGTCTAGGAATGGTAGAACGATGGGTTCGATGACGGTTTGGATGTACCGTGCACTATTCAGTGTCCCCTCGACGATCACTAGTGGTGTACGGCCAGTGTAGGAGATCGCTCCCCACACCATGATGCCGGGTGTTGGCCCTGTGTGCCTCGGTCGTATGCAGTCCTGATTGTGGCGCTCACCTGCACGGCGCCAAACACGCATACGACCATCATTGGCACCAAGGCAGAAGCGACTCTCATTGCTGAAGACGACACTTCTCCATTCGTCCCTCCATTCACGCCTGTCGCGACACCACTGGAGGCGGGCTGCACGAGGTTGGGGCGTGAGCGGAAGACGGCCTAACGGTGTGCGGGACCGTAGCCCAGCTTCATGGAGACGGTTGCGAATGGTCCTCGCCGATACCCCAGGAGCAACAGTGTCCCTAATTTGCTGGGAAGTGGCGGTGCGGTCCCCTACGGCACTGCGCAGGATCCTACGGTCTTGGCGTGCATCCGTGCATAGCTGCGGTCCGGTCCCAGGTCGACGGGCACGTGCACCTTCCGCCGACCACTGGCGACAACATCGATGTACTGTGGAGACCTCACGCCCCACGTGTTGAGCAATTCGGCGGTACGTCCACCCGGCCTCCCGCATGCCCACTATACGCCCTCGCTCAAAGTCCGTCAGCTGCACATACGGTTCACGGCCACGCTGTCGCGGCATGCTACCAGTGTTAAAGACTGCGATGGAGCTCCGTATGCCACGGCAAACTGGCTGACACTGACGGCGGCGGTGCACAAATGCTGCGCAGCTAGCGCCAATCGACGGCCAACACCGCGGTTCCTGGTGTGTCCGCTGTGCCGTGCGTGTGATCATTGCTTGTACAGCCCTCTCGCAGTGTCCGGAGCAAGTATGGTGGGTCTGACACACCGGTGTCAATGTGTTCTTTTTTCCATTTCCAGGAGTGTATAAATTACTGGGTTGCAAAATGGTTGGCTCATCCCATTTTCATTTATGGGTGTGTAAGCGTGCGCATTTTAAAGATATACAGGATGTACTTGGCGGTCAGCATGCGTTCGTAATCCCAAAAGTGTATCTATCAAAAGCTATTCCCGCGAATAGGTTTAATAGAAAAGCAAATTGTAAAACGAGGCCCTCGAAAAGATGAAACTGCGTGCACCGTGGCCAAGAACAGGTTGCATGAATTCAGCACTGTGCCGGAATTTTGCCGTTAGCTCAGTGAGACGAGGTGAAGCTGTTGCGAACGGATATGCAGACTCGCCGATATTCACGTTCCGTTCGCGTCAAACTTTTTTTTTTCAGCTGAAGCATCAAACTGTATCCAATTTACACCACAATGCAGTATCTCGAGTATTTCTTTCTGTTACTGTTACCATTATTTAAACATTAATACGTAACAAGAACTTTTTACACACGTTTTTTCTATGATACAAATAAAACCAATAGAAAATAGCAGTGGATATAGAAACATCGTCTGTACCCAATGTAGTACAAAAAACATAATAGGTAGGCTACACTAGATTGCACATCATGCTACGAACGATAATTATATTCTGCGCCTTTGACGTCCAGGTTTATCTCACAGAGCCGTTATGTACACGCTCGAGCAACGTTCACTTTAGAGAAGATGGTCGAAGTGACCACCTTGCCTTTGCAAATACTTCACCACTCGCTGGATCATATATTGCTGGACCCCACGCAACGCACCCGCATCCACCACGGCCGAAGCGGCATGCACACGATCCATGAGGCCTTGTGCATCCATGGGTGGGTTATTATAAAAATATGGTATGGGGAGGGGAGGCTGGCACAGCTTATAGGTGACAGAGTAGTTGTTGGTGGTGGTGGATCACTAATGGAAAAATTCCTGTAGTAGCTGTTGTTAGAGCTGCAACTTTTATAGACTGAAGTCAGCTGACAGGTATACCTGCTTAAAGGAACTCCCTCTAAGGGCTCACCTGCAGAAGACGTCATGTTTTCAAAAAAGAGAAAGTTAGTGAACTACTTATAGATGTTGATCTGAAATTATTGGTATGTCGGAGCACCACTTAAATAATTTGACGTTTCAAAGGCTTCCTTACCAGAATACAGATTAGCTGGCTGTTTTTCAAGGAGTTCCTTGCGATGTGGGGGAGTGGCTATGTACGTTAAGGAATAGTATTCCATTTGAGTCCATAGACCTATCACGGCACTGCACTGAACAGATATTTGAATGTCGTGCAGGGGCAGTTGAATTTAGTGAAACTAAACTTCTAATTGTTGTTGTTTATAGGTCCCCTAACTCTGGCTTCAGAGCGTTTCTGCTCAAGCTGGAGAGAGTTCTTGCTTCACTTTGTAGGAAGTACCAAAAATTAGTTATATGTAGTGACTCCAGTATAAATTTTGTATATGACGGTGCAAGAAAAAGGATGTTGGTAGACCTCCTAAATTCATATGATCTGATGCAAAATGTGTTTTTTCCAACTAGGGTGCAGGGAAACAGTAGTACCGCCATCGGCAATATTTTTATTCATTACTAGATGGGCATTCTGTAAGTACAGGTGTGAATGGCCTTTCAGACCATGATGAACAAATATTAACACTAAAAGGCTTTTGTACTCAAACAAACGTCACATATAATTACAAACTATGTAGAAAGTTAATCCAACAGCAATAGAGAGTTTTTTAAACTTTGTCAAGGAACAAGAGTGGCAGGATGTCTATAGTACCGATAACATAGATGATCAATATAATGCTTTCCTTAACACATTTCTCAAGCTCTTTGAGAGATAATTTCCATTAAAATATTCCAGACGGGGTACTAGCAGTATAAGGCAGCCCGGGTGGCTGACTAATGGGATAAGGATACCATATAGAACAAAGCGGGAGTTGTATCAAAATGTTAGAAGTAGTCACAATCAAGTTACAGTAGCCCATTAGAAACAGTATTGTAAGGTGCTTAAAATGTTATTAGGAAGGCAAGGAGAACGTGGTATGCAAATAGAATAGCTAATTCGCAAGATAAAATCAAAACCATATGGTCAGTTGTGAAGAAAGTGTCTGGTCAGCAGCACAACGTAGACGATATAAAGTCAGTTCATAGTAAAAATATTTCTGTTACTGATAAATCAGATGTATGTCCAGTATTTAACAATCAATTTCGGAGCATTGCTGGTGAATTAAATAAAAATTTAGTTTCTTGGCAAATGCCTTTCCGAGATTGATGTCTGAAATATTCCTCTGTGATACAGACAAGGGGGTGATTGAGTCAATAATTAAATCACTGAAGACTAAGGACTCTCATGATGGAGTGCCTAGCAGAATATTAAAGTACTCTGCTGCACATGTGAGCCCCGTATTTAGCCATATTTGTGATTTTTCCTTTAGGAATGGTCAATTTCCTGAACGATTAAAGTACTCATAGTAAAGCTGCTTTATAAAAAGGGAGAAAGGGATATTGTAGACAATTTCAGACCTATTTCTATTCCATCAGTGTTTGCTAAAGTTATTGGAAAGGGCTATGTATGTATGGATAATTGATCATTTTGTATCACACGATTTGCTATCAAATGTACAGTTCGGCTTTAGAAGTCATTTAACAACTGAAAATGCTATATTTTCTTTTCTCTCTGAGGTACTGTATGGGTTAAACAAAAGGTTTGGAACATTAGGCATATTTTTTGATTTAACGAAGGCGTTTGATTGTGTTGATCACAAAATATTGCTCCAGAAGTTGGACCATTACGGAATTTGGGGAGTAGCTCACAGTTGGTTCACCTCTTACTTTAGCAACAGACAGCAAAAGGTCATTATTCACAGTGTTGGGAATGGCTGTGATGTGGGGTCTGAGTGGGTTACAGTCAAGTGCGGGGTGCCCCAGGGATCAGTGTTGGGGCCACTCCTGTCCCTTATTTATATAAATGATATGCCTTCTAATATTTCGGGTAACTCTAAAATATTTCTGTTTGCTGATGACACTAGCTTGGTAGTAAAGTATGTTGTGCACAACATTGGCTCGGTTTCAAGTAGTGCAGTTCATGACCTAAGTTCGTGGCTTGCAGAAAATAAACTAACGCTAAATGGCAGTATGACTCAGTTTTTACAGTTTCTAACACACAATTCAACAAAACCGGACTTAAAATTTCACAGAATGGGTATATGATTAGTGAAACTAAACAGTTTAAATTTCTAGGTATTTAAATAGATAGTAAACAGTCGTGGGAAGCCCACGTTCAGGCTCTTGTTCAGAGACTTAATACCGCCGTTTTTACTATTCGAACGATATCTAAAGTGAGTGATCGTTCGACACGAAAATTAGTCTAGTTCGATTATTTTCACTCTCTTATCTCGTATGGTATTATATTTTGGGCTCTTCCAATTCTAAAAGGATAATTTTGGCTCAGAAACGGGCGGTTCGGGCAATAAGTGGTGTATGTTCACGAACCTCTTGTCGACCTCTGCTCACGAGTCTGGGTATTTTGACATTGGCCTCTCAGTATATATATTCCTTACTGTCATTTCTCAATAAGAATATTACCTTAACCCCGAGAATAAGCAGCTTTCACTCAGTTAATACTCGGCAGAAATTAAACCTGCATTATGATGGGACTTCTTTAACTGCTGCATCCATTTTCAATAAGCTACCACTCGAATTCAAAAATCTTAGCAGTAATTCACGCTCTTTCAAATCGAAACTGAAGAGTTTCATCATGGGTCACTCCTCCTATTCTGTCGAGGAGTTCCTTGAAAAATTAAGCTGATTCTTGTTGTATTGTTGATTGCGTTTACTTAAACTTATTACTTGACTATTTTCGGGTTGATAAAGATTTTATTTTTATCTATAACTACTTTTATGTTGTAATTTCACGTACTGACACGTTCCATGACCCTGGAGATTAGATCCTCAATTTGGTCCTACGGAACATGACGTGTAAATAAATAAAAAATCAAACCCACACTCACCATGGAGCTATGGGTGAATCCTTGTCAGGTTCCTTTTTTATTTTTTAGACGTCCGTTCCCTAGTTCTCGTCTCTTGTAAGCAGGCAAACTCCATGCACGTGTGTACTAACCGCACTGCACAGTGGAAAACCGTAACGGGCGGCTTCCCGGTGGAATACACAAACATTGAATACGTCGATGAGCTTTTGGTGCTGGATGCATCCGATAACCAAGCTACTGATACTGCTCGTGCGTATGCTGCTCGGCACCCTGAGAGGCACCATACCGATAAGAATGTTTTTCGTCGTCTGGAGCAACGCCTTCGGGAAACCGGTAATCTTCGTCCACGAGTAATGGTCTGAGGTCGTACAAGGAGTAGACGTACTCCATAAACAGAGGACACAATTCTTGAAAACGTTCACCAGTCAGCTCGGCGAAGTACCCTTGATATTGCAAGGTAGTTCCAGATATCTAAAAGACGGGTTGTTGAAGTGTTGCGCGATGATTAACTGCATCCATATCATTAAACTTTAACTCCGTACCAGCGGCCAGAAAACCATATTCACAAGTACAGTTTGTGAATGGCTTTTGGCCCGAATGCAAAATAACGAACATTTGATAAATAACGTGATATGCACTGACGAATCTAGCTTCACTCGTGGAGGTATTTACAACTTCCATAATAGCCATTATTGTTCGGAACGTAACCCACATGCCACCCGTCAACGTCGCCTTCAGGTACGCTTTGGCATAAACCTGTGCGATGAAGTAGTGGGAGGACTGATTTTGGTCTCTTACACACGTCAGACAACTTGAATTCTCCCCTGTACCCTACGGTTTTTTTTTTTTTTTTGCAGTATTTTGCCTGATGCATTAGGAAACGTTCCACTTGGTGCTCCGAGACAGTTATGGAATGAAGCGTTTCCAGTGAAATGGATTCGTCGTGGAGGTCCAGTGTTCCGGCTTCCTTGTTAAACTTAACAGGCACCACTGAAAAGTGACACATGCCCTCTGCCATCAGCGCCCTCTCCAGCCCCATGTTAACCCACCTAACAGCCGCATTAAGATGAGGCCGATCATGACGCTGAAACGGTCGCACGAAATGCACATTAGTGCCACCAGTTTGTGTAGCTATTTTTACCAGGTCACAACCCACATCATATTCCCCGTCCCTACCAGACTGTTCCCGCTCTCCCACTATCACTACTTGACCCTCCTTCGTAAAATTCCTACAGTACTCCCCTGTTCTGCCAGTCACCTGAGCCACCCTGCACTAGGTTTCACAGTGCTGGTGACTTGGTACCCACTCCCCAACACTTCCTGCAACTGCACCTCTACCGTGCGAACTACCTAGCATCAGAACCTTCTTTCTGTTAGACTTTGCTACTGACCTAGGCCTCGTAATTGCTGAGAACTACTGCATGTTCCCTACATCTACAACTACAAGGGACTGGTCTCCATTCAACTCTGACAGTTGGTCATATATATTCCACATACGAAAAATATAACTGTCTGAATACCATCTCCTCCTATCTGCCTTCTTGCCAACTGCCAGTTCCCATTCCCCACCACCCTTCAACCTCCTCAACCTATCTAGTTCCTCCTTTGCTCGTTGTAACTGCACCTGGAGGGCACATATTTTACACTCCTGCTCCTCTATCAACTTATTTCTACTACAGATTGTGCACTGCCAAGAGAGGATCTCGTTAGAATGCCACTACCTTCTCCACTGCATCCCTCCCCCCCCCCCCCCCCCCCCATGAAAATACTTTGGAGAAATCCCACACCGTAACCCACTATTCACGAACCTACGACAGAGCCCACACTTCTCACTCATGGTAAAATCTTACAGTCACTGAAAAAAAAGTATAAGTCTAGGTTACCTAATTTCAGTTACATCGATAGAACGATTTATAGAACTAACAATAGTGGTCTCGAAATTCTTTGTGTACTAAGAAAGCAACTACTTGTATTAATACTACTACACCACAGCTAATACCAATACCAACGAAACTTCACAATATTATTAGCTAAAACCAGCAATCTACTCAGTAAGCTACGACGCCTGATGCGGTAGTGCGGGGTGATACACGTTCGTCGTATATTCCGATGCGCTGCATGTTGAGACAGTGTTATCTGCTCGTTTTCATACATGCGTTTTCAAAGTGCACCAGATTTGATACTGCTAGATAAATTTTTGAATTTGGAGAGGAATCGTACGGTTACCTCCACCCAATGCAGCAATTTCTCTCTATCCTGTGTATTACATTTATTTTAAAAATAATGTGTACCTTTTTATTTTTTTAAGCACAGTTGTGAAAAGGTATATCAGTCTCATCGATAAGGACCTCGATGTCGAGGACCCAAAGCAGATATTCGCTAGCATGCTCTGACTTCGGTACGTCGGGCTTACTAAGTAGCCCAGCGTGTTTGTTCATCAAACAAGCACTGTACACACGAGACAACAACAAATTCCAGTAATTTCTTTCAGCGTAACGCGTCGTGGTGCGTGCGCAGTGTTTCGCCGGTCCGCTCTACGCTGTATGCTTTTGCTCCAGCCTCTCTTTTTCTCTTCCTCTGCGCCACAGTGAGGTCTCTTCCGCGCAGTTCCAACACCAGTCGCTCCACTTTTATTCTTGCAGCTGATTGCTTCCATTTAATATTTCAGGTGCCTGTGGCCGCTTCTATCTCCTGGGATACGCCAATTGCGCACACCCAACATTGAATAACTGTAATTGATTACGGCAATAAATTACGGGTGCGGCATCGCGGTATTGCAGTGTAAAAACTTCCACGCTAGCGTTTTCAATTACTTCTAACTTTTACAACGATGAATGTTAGCAGTATGCTGCTGCGAATGTCACATTATTGGATCTTTTATTTTATTTACTTTAGGTACCGAGTAACTACTGTTCATTGGGTTTGTTCATAAACCTAGAGTTTTCTTTAACTCATTCCTTGCATGGAAAATAGTTCACATGTTCAACTGTAGTTGAAAAAATAAATCATGTCAATGATTGCGCCTTGCAAGAAATAACTAAAAGAAAATTTTGACTGGCAGCAGCAAATAATATTTTACTAACACATCCACTCGTATTCTATCACAACCATTTTAACTGGTTTCAAAAAACTACCGTTTAGAAATTTCACTAGAAAACAATACGCATGTACCTGACTAGCGCGATTCCCACCCCTGCTTGCAAACAGCTTTGCCTCTCGACGAAACCTAGACACTTCAAAGATTTCCTAAATATTAAAACATATTGCAACACGGTTTTAAAGAAGTGATAGCACCTGAAGAATAGAAGAGGACCGAAAATCGTTAGTACTGGAACGATATAGCGTATGTAATCCACTGTACAGTGCACTGTGAAGCATTCTATGATTTTTTTACGTCATCAGTGTTTCGACTGGGCCCATCTTTCATCTCGACGCAACTACTACGCCCACCATCTTCTGTAATGCTTTTCTTTGTATTCTATTGTAGGTCTGTAACTAATGCCACCCTTTCCCTTCTCCTGTTTCTTTCAGTCCCGACTTAAGTAATTCTTGTCACCTTAGCAGACATGTCTAACCCAGTGGTTCCCAACCTGGGGGTAATTACCGCCTGAGTGGTAAAATGAAAATTTCTGAGAGGTAAAAACTAAACCCAGTGGTTCCCAACCTGGGGGTAATTACCGCCTGAGTGGTAAAATGAAAATTTCTGAGAGGTAAAAACTAAACCCAGTGGTTCCCAACCTGGGGGTAATTACCGCCTGAGTGGTAAAATGAAAATTTCTGAGAGGTAAAAACTAAACCCAGTGGTTCCCAACCTGGGGGTAATTACCGCCTGAGTGGTAAAATGAAAATTTCTGAGAGGTAAAAACTAAACCCAGTGGTTCCCAACCTGGGGGTAATTACCGCCTGAGTGGTAAAATGAAAATTTCTGAGAGGTAAAAACTAAACCCAGTCGTTCCCAACCTGGGGGTAATTACCGCCTGAGTGGTAAAATGAAAATTTCTGAGAGGTAAAAACTAAACCCAGTGGTTCCCAACCTGGGGGTAATTACCGCCTGAGTGGTAAAATGAAAATTTCTGAGAGGTAAAAACTAAACGATTCGATTCTGTCTCAGTTATGACACTAAATTATTTTTAAAAGATAATTACTGTTATACAATTTTCTAAGAGACTAACAGTTTTTCTCAGTTAGTAGCTTTAATACGATGGAGGCTAAGATTCTTCACACAGTCCACTCACAACACAAATATGTTGTGCTGTGTCCTGTACATTGCTAATCATAAAAATGAGACACATACGTAACAAATGCTTAATATCTCAAGAAAATGTCCTCTCCAAGTTGTAGATAGTGACTGCAGTAATCCATAAATTGCTTCATTACTCGCTTCGAGGTAGAAAAATGAATTAATTGAGAGCACGACACAGCAGTAACTACATAAGGGCTGCTATAGTGTTGCAGGTATTATTATTGTTATTGTTATTATTATTATTATTTGAGTGGTTAGACACAAAGCATTAACAGCCTGAAATCGTCCAACTTCTGACAGTTCAGAAGTAAGGAGTGCAGGAATCAAGTAATTTACAATCGGTAAGCATAGTACACACATCTGAACCTGTCTGATGTGTGCAGATCAATAAAGTGCTGCAATGGAGGGGAATAATCCAGGGGAAGTATGTTTTGTAACAAGTGTCTACTCTCACTGTGGATAGTTAGCTTCCTTATGTGAGAAGAAGTTGTGGGTAGTACATGCGATAAACCACGAATTGCTTCATCATTCATTCTGACACACACACACACACACACACACACACACACACAAACTAAAGATCATTCATCTTTCATCACTTTAAAAATAAAAATATTCCAAGAAAAGTATTTAATTCTACAGTTTAGTTAGGTGCTACAGTTGGTGATAATGGGGGGGGGGGGGGCGGCGGGGGAGGTACTAGCTAATGTACGAGGGTCGTTCAATAACTAATGCCCCACTTTTTTTCCTCAGAGCCAGAATTTGGTGACCATATACATTTCTTGTCTATTTCCTACTTTTCTACGTAGTCTCCATCTCGTTGTATGACCATACGCCAACGTTGTGGGAGAGCATGTATCCCCTGCTGGTAAAAGCTCTTTTCCTGTAGGCGTAGCCATGTTTTCAGTGCAGGACTGACGCTCACGTCGTCGTCGTAGTGTGTTCTCCGTAGAGAATCTTTAAGCGGCCCAAGGAGATGGAAGTCCGAGGGTGCCAGGTCTGCACTGTTGGGTGGATGAGGCAATGATTCCAGCCCAATTTGGCGATAAGTTCCCGGGTTCACAGACTTGTGTGTGGGCTTCCATTATCGTGTTGGAGCAAGATTTCTGCTGTATTCTTGTTCGATCGAACGCGTCGGAAACGGTTCTTGAGTTTATTCAGAGTCTTCACTTATGCCTCTGAACTGATAGTCGACCCTCATTGCATTACATCCACGAGAACGGCGCCATCACAATCCCAGAAGGCTGTTACCACGACTTTTCCGCCAGAAGGGGTTGTCTTGTATGTCATTCTGGCGAATGAGGATGATGCCACTCCATGGACTGCCTTTTTGTTTCCGGCGCAAAGTGGTGCACCCAGCTTTCGTCCCCCGTAACGATCCGTGACAGAAAGGCCTCTCCGTCGGTCTCAAAACGCTCCAACAATTCAGATAAAATGACCTTTTTTTGAATCTTGTGGTCCGCTGTGAGCGTTCGTGGAACCCATCGTGAACACCTCTTTGAATATCCGAGAGTCTCGATCATTGCAGACGCACTTCCAATGCTGACTGACAACTGTAGAGCCAATTGTCGAGTTGCGATGCGCCGGTCCGCACGATTCAGCATGTTTGTAGCAAAAGCTGTGACAGGACGTCCCGAGCGTCGCTGGTCATGGAGCTCTGTTTCTGTATTTCCTGAGGCTGTAACTTTGTTTACTCATCGCCCAACTGTAGTATCAGCTGCATCATCGCCATACACTGCACACAAGCGTTTATGGATGTTCACCACGGTTTCTTTTTCTGCACACAAGAATTCAACAACAACACGCATGTTGTAAAGTGAGTCGCATATAGACGTCATTTGCCACAACGGTTCGAAACTTCATCGGCGCACATAACAAACATCAAATGTGAAGTACCAATAAGGACGTTGGTCTGTGTATATTACTGGCTTTTTAAAAATCTGTGGGCATTAGTTATTGAACGACCCTCGTATAATTGCACTCAGGGGTAATGGTCTAAGAAAGGTTGGGAACCTCAGCTCATGCCTCTCCCTTCTTCTGTTAAGCGTTTTCTATAATCTTATTTCTTCAGTACTCCTACATTTCATGTTTTATATGTTCTCTTAATTTTTAGCATTCTTCGATAGCATCACATTTCAGATTCTTCCAGTTTGTTCTTTCCTGCATTATACAACATTGTTACCCAAATGTCATAGTAAATTTAGTTTGATTCAGCCCATTTGACCATTTGGTTAGTAAAATTCAGAATACATTGAGAACAATTTTGCGTTAACCTACGATTTATTTCAACATCTTTTCGCTCAACATTTCGCTGGCATCCGACAGTGATCAATAATTTCCCCACCATATTTACGCAGTTCGATCGAAAGTATGTGGATAGTGCAATGTAATGCTGAATCGCTCACGAGATGCCACGAAAGGCGGATCCTCCAGCACAAAAGGAGGCGGATACGTTGTGTTGTCAATACAAAAGCGGTACCAGCAGAACGGGTCTGTCAGGAGAGCTCATTGACTTCGAACGTGCAATAGTCATAAGATGTCACCTGAGTATCAGATCCATCGGGGGCATTTTAAACCCGCCTAAATGACTGCCAGTGACGTATCTGTAAACCAAAAACGCGAAGCATCAACCACAGGTAAACCGAGACCAAGCAGGCCTCATGTTCTGACGGACAATGACCGTCGAACACTGCGGAAGGTGGTTGTAAAAAAATGCATGAAATCAGGGGAAGGAGTCACTTGTGTGTTCCAGAGTGTACCAACAGTCCAGCTAGCACAATAACTGTGCGTAGATAGTGAAAATGAGTAGGGTACACTGGTTAAGCAGCTCCTCATAAGCCACACATTTTTGCAGTCAATCGTCAATAACTGCCACAGGGCAGTGGATGACTGGAAATGAGTGATTTGGAGTAATGAATGACACTGCACTCTGCGGCAATCCAATGGATGGGTTTGAGTTTGACGAATGCATGGAGTACGTTTCCTTCCACCACGTGTAGTGCCAACAGTGAAGTACGCAGGAGGTTATGTTTCGGTATGGTGATGTTTCTCGTGGTTAGGGTTTGATTAAGAAAACGTTAAGGCTATGAACATATTTTACAGCATTATGTACTGCATTCAGTAGAGGGACAGTTCGGACACGATAATTGTTTGTATCAGCATTATAATGCACCCTGTCATAAAGGACGATATGTGAGGCTATGGGTTGTGGACAATGACATTGCCGAACTGGAATGGCCTGCCCAGAGAGTCGACAACTACCCAACAGAACCTCTCTGGGATGAATTAGGACGTCGACTTTGCTAAGAACTACAGCGTCCAACATCACAACCTTCTCTGCTGTTCCTCCACAGACGTTCAGACAACTAACTGAAAGTGTTCCCTGCAGAGTTCAAGCCATTAGAAAGGCGAAGAGTGGAAACACCGCATATTAATGCCCTCTAATACGTGTCCCGGTACTATTGATCAGATAGCTTATATTGTTATTGCACAAGATGCCATTATAGACTTGCATGTAATAGCGCATTATACTTCTATGCGTCAGATTGCGACTAATGACAGGCAAGAAAGCGAGCGCTTCTGATCCACTTCAATGGCGTACTGGAACTGAAATCTGTGTTCGTCTTTTTTTTTCGGAAAGAGATAGACGAAGGACGAACGGATGAATTACTATGTGGTCTACGTGATCTTAGGTCGAAATTATATATTCACTTTAACATTCATGGCATAGTTACCGATCTCTATCTTAGTTATGATAAATGTTCAAATGTGTGTGAATTTGTAAGGGACCAAATTCCTGGGACCAATTTAGGGAAATCACGGAAAACCTAAATCAGGATGGCCAGACGCGGGATTGAACAGTAAATCCTTCATTTAGCCAAATAGGTGGAACTCTGAAGATGCGAGATCCGGGTTGTAGAGTGGATGAGGAAGAACAGTACAATGAAGTTTTGCGAGCCCCTCTCGAGGGCGCAGACTTGTGTGATCCCTTGCCCTGCCAGGGAGAAGGAGAGGTTTGTTTGCATTTTGGTGGCGACGAACATGCTGAAGTTATTTCTTCAGTTTCCTGAGGGTAGCACGGTACACATTAGAATTGATCGTTGCACCATGAGAGAGGACATCACACAAAATAACCTTTTAGAATCACAGAAGACGGTCGCAATGACTCTACTCGCTGAGGGTGGGGCTTTGAACTTTTACTTCAAAGGAGACGTGGTGTGGTGCCAAACCATGGATTGCCGTTTTGTTTCCGTTTCGAAGCGATGAACCCATATTTTAACGTGTGTGACAATATTCGATAAAGAACTGTCGCGATTAATCTCGTAATGTGTAAGCAATTCCGCACAGATAGTCCTTCATTGCTGTTTACAGAGTTCTGTTAGGCGGTGAGGAACCCAGCTGGCACACGCCTTTGAGTACCACAACAGGTGAACGAGTGTCAGCAATACCAACAAAGATCTCCAGCTGAGCAGCGAGGTGTTCGATTGTGATACGCCGACCACCTCGATTGAGTGTGACCGCACGTTCCTACATTGCACGAGCACGAGCCGCAACTATCTGCGCCCTGCCGGCATGCGGGAAGTCGGATAGGTTTGCGCGAAATTGTTGCGATAATTACAGACGCCTCTGCCAACGACTCACCGTGCTTTTGTTTCCTCCCAGGGCTCCTTAGACATTCTGCAAGGAATACCGGTGATGCTCTGGTTTTCCGCCAAACTCAATAACAGCTCTATGCTTAGAACGCACCTCTTTTACAGACGACACTTCCAGTATAGCACCGCCACCTATCTGAACTTCAAAAACTATGGGGGGCCGGCCGAAGTGGCCGAGCGGTTCCAGGCGCTACAGTCTGGAACCGCGCGACCGCTACGGTCGCAGGTTCGGATCCTGCCTCGGGCATGGATGTGTGTGATGTCCTTAGGTTAGTTAGGTTTAAGTAGTTCTAAGTTCTAGGGGACTGATGACCTCAGCAGTTAAGCCCCATAGTGCTCAGAGCCATTTGAACTTTTTGAACTATGCTGGCTGAAGCGGGAATATTCCACGGTGTCCCACAACAAATTCCGCATACCTTCAAACGAAATTGGCCGGGATAAAAATGTATTGCATTACTAATTGAACGCCCCTCGTATGGTCACATCAGCAGAATGAAATGATCTCTCCACGTTTCGCAACAGCCTAACCCTCTCCAGACTGAAGTTCGCAACTCGGCTGGAGTGTGGTAACTTTAATTAGGAGCAGAACAATACCGCCAGCTACTGGCGGAGGCTGGTTACAATTAACGCTATCATCCGGCTTCATTAAGGACGGCCGTAGTATACAGCCGACCAGAAACCCAGTGTGCGTAACGGAGCGCAGCTGTTTGACGTCAACAGTGGCACGAATTGGAGCCCTTGTCTTCGGCGAAGTCTCCTGCTCTGTGGACGCACTCCCTGCCAACAGTCAGCCCACAACCAAACGTCAACACAATACACAGCGTATCTGCTAACGAATCTCTACTGGCAGCGGTTGCCTAGAAAACGCTTACTGGAGCACCACTAAATAACCGTGTCTCGCTAGCATACCCTGAAGAGGTGATTCGCCTTCAAACGTGTTAAAAGAAAGACCTAGTGAGTGCAAACGTTACATACAACGATCAAAGTTACTAACGCACTTTTCCTGTATCTGATATCTACATCTGCATGACTGTTCACTTTTAAGTGACTAGCAGAGCGATCATCGAACCACATTCAGACTATTTCTCTACTGGTCCACTCTCGATCAGCAGGTGGGAAAAACGAACAGTTAAATATTTTCGACCGAGCTCGGATTTCTCTTATTGCATTGCGATCATCATTTCTCCTTCTGCAGATGGACGTAAACAAAAAAGTCTCTTTCGGATCAGGAAGTCTTTCATTGAAATTTCGTGAAAAGATTGGACAGCAACGAGAAAAGCTGTTGTATTAACGATTGCTACCACAACTCGCTTATCATATCCGCACACTCTCTTTTCTTTCTTGTGATAGAACAAAACGAGCTACCATTGTTTCAACTTTTTCGATGTCCTCCGTCAATCCTATCTGGTAAGGACCGCATAACGCGCAGCAATACTCCAGAAGAGGACGGAAAAGCGAAGTGCAGCCCTTCTCTTTAGTAGAATTGTTGCATCGTCTTAGTGTTCTTCCGATAAAACGTAGTCTTTGGTTAGGTTGCCCCACATCATTATCTATATGATCGTTCCAGTTTAAGTTATTCGTAATTGTAATCCCTGAGTATTTAGTTGAATTCAGAGCTTTTAGATTTGTGTGATCTATCGTTTAAGCGAAATTTTATGAATTCCTTTTAGCGTTCATGTTGCTGACGCCGCACTTTACTGTTTACAGTCAATTGCCACTTTTCTCACCATACAGTTATGTTGTCTAAACTGGCATTGATCTTCTGATGACTTCACTGGACAATAAACGACAGCACCAGCATATTTTCTATGCAAGCTTACCTGTGCTTTACCCATTCATGTCAGTTTTTAAACGAGGTGTATAAAATACCACTTCAGTCAAAATTTCTTTTATTAACCACGCTATCGGTTTCTGAGAATTAATCGTCTGTCTGCATCTATTTAAACCACACTAAATTCACATTCCGCGGGTCACCTACGGTGTGTGCCAAAGAGTGCTTCTCATCCAGCTGTCGCATCCCCTCGCCCTATTTCCTTCGATAATGGCGAGTGGGAGGACTCCGTCGATGAGCCTCCTCATGATCACCTATTTCTCTGTCTTCCTCATCATGGTCATTTCCTTATACTTGCATAAAATCAAATAATATGTTGCCCAATTCTTCTTGTATAGCATCACATCTACTTTCAATAGTGGAGTTCTCTGTGAAACATTACGCCAATTGTTGCACCTGTCACTGGAATACGTTCACATCTCCGCAAAGCACTCTACGAGAACATGTAACGAAACATGGCGTCCATCGTAACATAATCTCTGTCTCCAACCTGGCAACGGATCTAGGTTGACGAATAGCGCTCGAGGATCGGTCGAATCTGCTTTCGCTATTACTAGTTTTACGTAGTCATTTCACTTTGTCACAACTGACGGTTTCTCCTAGGTGTTTGATGGCTATTGCTGCTTCCAGCGGGTATAACAATAACAGACCAGTATGAATATCTTCACCTAACTATGTTAATGTGTTGCATTTATTTCTATCCAGTGTCCGTCTCCAGTCCCTTCATCGTCGATCATCTGCAGGTTATTCCTGCAATGCGATGCAGACTTCTTCCGTTGCCAACTTCGTCTGGACAACAATAACATCCGCGGGTTGTCTCACAGAGCTTCCGTTTATGTACTCTGTAAACAGTATCATCTCCATTGGCGTAGTCGCGAAATTTCTTTTAAATTTGTCAGTCTCATCCAGTTAAGAACTTGACAATCACAGCTATAAGGAAAAGGACAAAGTTACGAACCTTGAGTTTAATTTGGGCCATATCATCAGAAAACCTGTTATGGAAAGCTCGTAAACTGATATGGAAAGCTCGTAAATCGCGTATATGGCACAACAGTCTAAATCACCTTCCATCCTGAAGGTGAAGAATTAAGTTATTGTTAATAACGGGCGATGTGGCAAATGTGACGTTATGTTTACTCCATTGTCTACGCATGTTGTGACGTTCTTCGTCAGAAATTGCTAAAATCGTTTACAACGTCATTTATTGTGTAGTGAAATGTTCAGGTAACTGTAACTAACCACTTCATCATGTCTCCATATATATAACAGACATTTGTGTATTTCAACAGATATTTATGGTTCTAAGACGAATAAGTACACGAGCACAGTTTTTATGGACTGATGATGTAATTTATATTACGGTATGGCAACAGCATGTAATTCATGGTTTTATCACCTGACGAAACCTATTTAATATTTCGCCAAACATGATGCTGTGAAAGCTTTTACGAACCTGATGGTGGCCAAATTACCGAAACTTTTTGTGCAAATGAAGTATTTTACTAGCATATCATGGCGGTATTGTGATGTTTTCAAATGATATTTGTAGCACCCACTGCAAGGTCTAATTTAAAATGCTCTCATTGAAAGGTTAAACTTTTTTTTTTAACTTTACACACACATTTTCGTCCATAAAATCTTACAGGTTAACAGTTTTAAATTCCGCGTACAATTTCGTGTAACGGTTATAAAGGTAAAGCGCGATTCTAAGCCCTACCACGATGGAGACTCGCGCCACCTGCGGCCACACAACTGAAAAGTCTGTATCACTAAACGCCTAACGCACGGAGCACGAGACCAACTACAAGTTATCTACCTAACAGCTCCCAGGGACAGCAGTGGCGAAGCTAAGGCAGTTAGCAGCAAGGGAACACGTTGCGTACCTGTATAACGGTAGCCGGTGGCGTTTTCAATACAGACTCTCGTCCAGATCACAACCCCTTTAGATACGTACTTATCCTGCCAAACTCGGTACATCCTTCGTTCTGCAACAATATTTCCGGCACTGACTAATCAGTGTACATCTATATTACTAACGGGTTACCGGTCACCAGGTCTAGTTGCAGGTGGCGTATCTTACGGTTTCTAAGGGCAACAAAAGTTTCATTTTCAGTATTCCATATAAATACTGAGCGCTTTTAAAAACTTAAAATGTTGTTCTAACCTACTTATTAAGAGGTATGATCTTACGTTGAAGTCTTTACGCAATGAAACAATGAGTTAACTATTAAAGCTAAAAACAGCATGTATGCACACGTAGTCTAGGGTTAACGCCGTTGATTAGTAACCAAAAGGTCCTTGGTCCCGGGTTCGAATCCCGCTATCATGTAAATTTTGAATAAAAATTATCAGCAGTGGTGGCTGAAAACTTCCGACATAACTTCATTTAGCAACGGCCTTTTCAAAGAAGGGGAGGAGCAGAAAGAAGTTCGGGGCATTTTCTTGCCTTTGAGGTGGGCAGCTACGCATAAGGACGAAAGAATCAGCATTAATCAACGGCATGAGGATGCAGAAGGCAATGGAAACCACTGCATTAAAGGCTCATTATGTGTGACCTGTAAATGAAAAAGTGTCATGATGATCTGTCCATTGGCAAAAGATTCGGAATAGTCCCCTACTCGTGTCTCCGGGAGGGGATTGCCGAGAATGGGGTGATTATGAGAAATAGACTGAATAACTGTAAGGTGTCAGGCAAATCCAACACCTCCATGAAAACCCTGAGCCGGCCGCGGTGGTCTAGCGGTTCTAGGCGCGCAGTCCGGAACCGCGCGGCTGCTACGGTCGCAGGTTCGAATCCTGACTCGGGCATTGATGTGTGTGATGTCCTTAGGTTAGTTAGGTTTAAGTAGTTCTAAGTTCTAGGGGACTGATGACCACAGATGTTAAGTCCCATAGTGCTCAGAGCCATTTGAACCATTTTTTGAAAACCCTGACATGACAGCAAATCCGACAGTATGTCACACAGTTCCGAATACATCCTAGCATTAAATTAACCAAAGTAATACGATCAACGAGTGAGCAAATGGAATACCACAGACTAACACAAGAACGCCTAAATGCATGTCATACCTTCCCACCGTGAAACGGCGCAGTTCTGAGGGGAGAAACGAGAACAGAAGCCGAGAGCGGAATCGTGTAGGCTAGGAGGCCCTACGATAAGGGATGGACACCCACGTCGCCAGCCGACCACCAAAACCACCCCCCAGCCCATGTTAAAAGATAGAGCCCTCCACAAGAACAGTATAGATCTTACGATAACACTAAAAGGACCACACCAGCTGAAAGTTTTAGCGTGAGACTATACGTGTCTCTGTTACGTTGCAAACGTTAAAAACATTGCCCCACCACGAAAAGCATAACGTTTCTCATTGGATAGACAGCTTAAGGTTAACATTGAGACCCTGATTGGTCAGTTGAAAATACAGCCAGATAGCTTTTCTAAAACCAACTTCGGTAAATTGTAGTAAGGAGAAGTTAGGAGGAGTTGCTTCCGAGAGGGTGGGATGCGTGGAGCTGTGCCGCCCGCCGCCCTCTGACGCTGCCTAAACACCGACAAGGTAATGAACGTACGCGATGCCGCATTTTTGAGCGCATAAGGCTTCACTCAGAACTGCAGAAGTCTCATCTGTTACATCCCCTTTTTACGTAATACTAGTGTCGATCGTCAATTAAATCTCATGGTGTTCACATTTGCTACTTGAAGTGAAAATCCGAAACGCGATGATTTTTCTGTTATATAATTATTGAGAAGCCACATCAGCCACTGTAATTTACGACAAGTTAGATAAGTAATTAAAGATAATTGAGGGTCACTGTAGACCATTTTAATAGTTTTCTCTTTTATGAAATATAACTTAAATCTAGATTATAGATGTGATATGGCATAGGTCATCCTTCGAGCCATTGTAGAACTTGGAAACCCATTCAGGGAATATTCGTTCACATTTTTGCTGAACGCAGTTGGTTTTTATCATCCTGTATTAAAATATTTCCTTTTATCAATAGTGCAATTTATAAACAATGTTTTGTGAGTAGAATAAAATTTCCAATGGTAAACTTAACTGATTTTTCGACGTTATTTTACACGCTAACTAAAAATAGGAAAGCCTTGAATCCCTTCCACTAAATTTAGTTAGTATTAAGATTCTTTTACAGGGAGTGCAGTGGAGCTGACGCTGAAATCATAAGTATTTGATTATATCATCGCTAGTCTCACTGAACTCTTCTGAACTCTACATGTCATGTGTGGTCTGGCGTCTCCTTACCAGCAACAGTTTCAAACTAGTCAATTCCCTAAAAAACACGCTCAGAGCGTCGTTGCGCGAAAGTGGTAGGGAGACACGACTTAGAACAAACAGACACCACGCAGAATGTTAGATAACCTATGAAATGGTAACGTCCTATGGGTCGGGGAGTGGAATGTCAGAAGTCTGAATGTGGTAGGGAAGTCTGAAAATCTGAAAAGAAAATGTTAAGGCTCAATCTAGATATGGTGGGGGTCAGTGACGTAAAAAGGAAAGAAGACAAGGATTTCAGATCAGATGAGTGTAGGGTAATATCAACAGCAGCAGAAAATGGTATAACGGGAGTAGGATCCATTAAGAATAGGAAGGTAGGACAGAGAGTGTGTTCTACAACTACTCGTACATCTGCATAGATACTCCACAACCCACCGTACGGAGCGTGGCGGAGGGTACCCTGTACCACTACTAGTTATTTCCTTTCCTGTTCCACTCGCAAATAGAGCGAGGGAAAAGAAACGACTGTCTATGTGCCTCCGTATGAGCCTTATCTTCTCGTATCTCATCTTCGCGGTCCTTACGCGTAATGTATGCTGGCAGCAATAGAATCGTTCGGCAGTCAGCTTCAAATGCCGAATCTTTAAATTTTCTCAATAGTGGTTCTCGAAAAGAACGTCGCCTTCCCTTCAGGTATCTCCATTTGAGCTCCCGAAGTATGTCCGTAACACGTGTTGTTCGAAACTACCGGTAACAAATCTAGCATCCCGCCTCTAAATTGCTTCGATGTATTCCTTCAATCCGACCAAGTACGGATTCCAAACACTCCAGCAGCACTGAAGAATAGGTAGCAACGACGTTTTATATGCGGTCTCCTTTACAGGTGAACCACTGTTCCCTAAAATTCTCCCAATAAACCAAAGTCAACAGTTCGCCTTCCCTACCACAGTTCTCAGAAGCACGTTCTATTTCATATCGCTTTGCAACGTTGCGTCAAGGTATTTAAACGATGTGACTGTGTCAAGCAGTACAGTACTAATGCAATATCCGAACATTATAGGCTCGTTTTTCCTACTCAACTGCATTAACTTACATTTTCCTACATCAGAGCTAGCTGCCATTCATCACAAAAATTTTATATAAGTCGTTTAGTATCCTCCTACAGCCACTCAACTTCGGCAACTTACCGTACACCACAGCATCATCAGCTTCTTGATTTGTTTATTAACTTTAGTAATCATAGTTGCAATAATGACACTATGATCGATGATCCCATTTGTATTCTGACATTGTCAGTAAGGTCCGGTCTATTTGTAGCTACTAGGTCTAAGATATTTCCATTGTGTGTGGGCTGCCAGGCTAGCTACTCGAGACAGTTTTCAGAAAAGTTTTCAAAAATATTTCGCATGACTGTCTGTCTGTAACCCTCCCTCGTAATGAATCCATAGTCATCCCGGATCTATAGTCAGTGGGTTAAAGTCGCCTCCAACTGATACTGCATTATCTGGGTATTTACGCGCTGCTGACCGTAGACTTTGTTGCAATGATTCTAGAACTGTCACGACACAGTTAGGTGGCTGGTAAAAACATCCAGCAATTAATTTCGTTTCACATACACGTGCTATACGCGACGAGATAACTTCACTGTCACACTCAACTTTGTCCTCATTAGAGATAATATTTTTGTCAACATCAAAGAACCCTCCCCCTCCAATGGCCTCTAATCTGTCCTTCCGATATACGTTCCATGAGAAGCTAAATATTTCAGAGCTTTCCACCTTGGGTTTAAGCAGCTCTCGGGCCCACGAATAATTTGAGAGCGATAACTTTCCTGGTGAGCAATAAATTCGGCAACTTTATTACACTTATTTCAACAGTTTACTGATAAAATTTTGACAGTCGAAGTGTCTTTATTCTGGACCCCTTCTGACTTCCTCTGCTGCGTATCGACTGTCGAATTTCCGACAGAGCACCTCAAACTACTCTGATAGCCCAGTAGCTGCTTGCTTTGTGTAGTGCATCCCTGACCTATCAAGGAGGGCCCTCCAAATCCCCAGGCGATTACACAGGTCTAGAAATCTGCAGGCAAGACCGTCACAAAGTCGACCAGACTTTGGTTGAGACCCTCCATTCAGCTCCAAATCAAAGAACTCTGGGAACAATGCTGCAAATTGCGAGCTCTGTTTGGACTCCATATGCGAGGCCAGCAGTCTTCACCGCCTCCGCCAGTCGCCTGTATGAACTGATGATGGCCTTAGAACCAATGCGGTAAGCGTCACTGCTATCGAAATGAGCCACAACTTGCAGATGATTGCACCCTGCACGCTTTATAGACACAGGAAAGACGACCTCCACATCTCGGGGGAGCCCCCACCCCACGGCAAACATACCGAGGGCACAGCCCTGTACGCTACCTGCCTAAGGGCCCCATAACGCGCATAACGTCGGAGCTCCCGATAATCAGTAAACTCCTTTCCCAGTGTGACTTCTGGGACCCTGCTGAGGGACCGACCACCTTTCCACTCACAGGGTGAATGGGCGAGGCCAGGCGGCCAGTCTCCACATTGGCCCTCCATCTCGAGCGATGTGAACGCGATAACACCAGCCACTCACTCTGCTATAAGGCCGGATCCACCGCCTCGGAAGCAGAGCTCGTGGGAAAAACTGTGAACAGCTCAGTGACATGCTTTTCCTCAGCAGTGATACGGTTGTTATTACCAGAATCTGAAGGAAACCAACACCGTCTACTATAGATCAGGCATACATGTCCGCGCCGCAAGCCGAAGACGAGGAGACAGAGAAAGTATCTGGGGATACTGAACGGGTAAATCAGTAGGGGAAAGGAGATGACAATAGAGGCTGGAATGCTGTTGTAGAGGAGGGAGTCAAAGAAAGAGTTACGCTAGAATGTGGGCTTGGTGCTAGGAATAAGAGGGGGGGAGGGGGGGAACTAATTGACTTCTGCAATAAATTTCAGCTAATAATAGCGAACACTCTGTTCAAAAATCATAAGAGGAAGAGGTGTATTTGGAAAAGGCCGGGAGATACAGGATGATTTCAGTTAGATTACATAATGGTCAAGCAGAGATTCCGAAATCAGATGTTGGATTCTAAGGCATACGTTGAAAGTTAACAGACTGGTGAGGAAGAATCAATACGCAAAGAAGTGGGATACCGAGTTACTAAAAACTGAAGAGATACGCTTGACGTTCTCTGAGGATATAGATACTGCAATAAGGAATAGCTCAGTAGGCAGTGCAGTTGAAGAGGAATGGACATCTCTAAAAAGGACAGTCACAGAAGCTGGAAAGAAAAACGTAGGTACAAAGTAGGTAACTTTGAAAACACCAAGTGTAACAGAAGAAATATTTCAGGTAATCGATGAAAGAAAGAAGCACAAAAATGTTCAGGTGAATTCAGGAATACGGAAATACGGCTCTTTAGGAATGAAATAAATAGGAAGTACGGGGAAGCTAAGGCGAAATGGCCACATGAAAAATATGAATAAACAGAAAAAGAGAAGACTGTCGCAAGGACTGACTCAGCATATAGAAAAGACAAAACAATCTTCGGTGAAATTAAAAGCAAGTATGGTATCATTAAGAGTACAATGGTAATTCCACTGTTAAATGTAGAGGAGAGAGGAGACAGGTGGAAAGTGTATATTGAGGTTCTCTATGAGGGCTATGAGGACGACGACTTACCTAATGACGTGATAGAAGAAGAAACAGGAGTCGATGTAAAAGAGACAGGGGGACCAGTATTAAAAAAATCAGAACTTTGAGGTAGTGAGGACAAATAGACTATTCACGTTGGTATGCAGAATGTATGAGTCTGGGAATGTAACATCAAACCTTAAGAAAAACATCATACACACAACTACGAAAATTGTAAGAGCCTACAAGCGCGAGAACTATCGTACGATTAGCTTGAAAGCACCTGCATCCAAGTTGCTGACAAGAATAACACACAGAAGGGTGGAAAAGAAAATCAGGGATGTGTTAGATGACGATCAAGTTTGTTGTATCCACGGACCCAACCAACCAACTCGAGCACGCGCGCCCTGACCGTGACATCGCTGGCTACAGTTCCTGTCGCGGCCGTCGGCGTCTCAGGGCATTACCGCCGACGGAAGATGTCGCGCCATGGCTGAGCTCGGGTCCGCAGCGCCCTCTGCCTTTTGCATATAAGGAGGAGCGCTGGCCCCGAGACGGACAATCTATTGTCGATTGTCTATTGCTAGCCTCTCGTGGAGTTTATAGCGGAGCCATTGCAGTGTGATACTTCCTATTGTATTCGACTAGGCTCAGTACACGGTTTACTCTTGGATATTACTTGGACTTGTATAGCTGGTGCACGTTTCGTCAGAAATAAAGATATCTCTTCATTCTAGTTGGCGCAGTTCTTGTCCTTAATTATTTTTCGGCCAACAGACATAGCTACATCCTGGTCACTACTCACGCTTTATACAATTTGTGGTGGCTGACCCAAAAGTACCGCCAAGGACCTTGGGTTTGGGAGCCGTCACAAAAAGGTTGACTTTAGGAAAGGTAAATGCACCACAGAGGCAGTTCTGACGTTTTGGTTGATAGTGGAAGTAATACTAAAGAAGAATCAAGACACGGTCATAGGATTTGTCGGCCTGCAAAAAGCGATCGACAGTGTCGAAGGGGGTCAAGATGTTCGAAATTCTGAGAATTTAGAGGTAAGTTATAGGGAAAGACGGGTAGTATACAATATGTACAAGAACCAAGAGGGTACAACAAAAGAATGATGCCAAGAACAAAGTGCTCGGATTAAAAAGGGTGTAAGACAGGGATGTAGTCTTTCGCCCCTACTGTTAAATCTATAATCGAAGAAGCAATGACGGAAATAAAAGAATGGTTCAGAAGCGGAATTAAAATTCAACGTGAAAGGATATCAATGATAAGATTCTCTGATGAAATTGCTAACCTCGGTGAAAGTGAAGAGGAATGACAGGCTCTGTTGAATGGAATGAACACTATGAGCACAGAATACAGATTGAGAGTAAATCGAAGAAAGACGAAAGTAATGAGAAATAGCAGACATGAAAACAGCGGGAAGCTTGATTTAGTAACTGGTACTCACTGAGTAGATGAAGTCAAGGAATTCTATTACATAGGCAGCAAAATAACGCATGACGGGCGGGTCAAGGACAATATGAAAAGCAGAGTAGCGGTGGAGAAAAGCGCACTCCTGATCGAAAGAAAACTGCTAGTATCAGGCCTTAATGTGAGGAAGAAATTGCTGAGAATGTACCTTTGGAACACAGCCCTTTATGGTAGTGAGACATGAACTATGGGAAAACCAGAACTAAAGAAAATAGAAGCATTTGAGTTGTGGTGCTACAGAAAAATGTTGAAAATTAGGTGGACTGTAAAGGTAAGGAATGAAGAGGTTTTCCGGAGAATCGGCTAGGAAAAGAGTATGTCGAAAACACTAACAAGAAGAAGGGACAGGATGGTAGGAGATCTGTTAAGACTTCAGGGAGTGGCTTCCATGGTACTACAGGGAACTGTAGGGATGGCTTCTGTGATACTACAGGGAACTGTAGGGAGTAAAAACTGTCGAGAAAAATGGAGATCGGAATACATTCAGCAAATAATTGAGGACGTAGGTTGAAAGTGTTACTCTGAGATGAAGAGGTCGGCACAGGACTGGACGTCGTTGCAGGCTGCATGAGACCGTCAAAAGACTGATAACTCAAAAATATATTCAATATTATGAGAAGGAATGTTGCTACTCGCCATATAGCGGAGATGCTGAGTCGCAGATAGGCGCAACAAAAAGACTCTCACAATTAAAGCATTCGGTCATTAAGGCCTTCGTCAACAACAGACGACCGGCACGCATTCATGCATACATACTATATATATATATATATATATATATATATATACGCGCACGCGCACGCCAACGCAACTCGCACATACGACTCATATATTCATAATGGTTTGAGACCGAGCTCACTTAGCAACTTCTAGCAAGTTTTACACAACTTTTCAAACATTTCTCCCTGCCACCCCTCCCCCCAAAACATCCACACACACCAACGCCCCCCCCCCCCCCACACACACAAAATACTGAAAGGGGGAAGTTTATCCCTTTTTTTCTCTCTTCATGCAGTACACATTCAGCACCATACGTGACGCTTTAAATTATTGCCTCTTAATTACTGACTCTATTCGCTATGCATTCTGCAGACTGTATGCACATATACTATTGAATCAAACAACAAAATTTTATCGTTTTACGACACATAGTTCAGTTAATATGAGGCCATAAACGTCGTAAAGCGTGAAAAACTAGCTTTCCTTAAAACAGAAGCCAGTTACGCGGAGTATAGTCATTCAGTGTTTGATAATTAGAGCAATTATCGGCTTCTAAGAAACTTTAAACAAAATTTCAATCCTTTTCCGATTTTCTTCATTGATCTGTAGGTGAATAATCCGAAAGCAGTAAAAGAAACGTAATTGGGGCTTCGCGTCTTCAACTATAACGGTTTTACATGCTTTACGTCAAATACGTTAACTTATTTGTGAAGTAATCATACGTTTGAAGCTATTTTATACTCTACGTGGGTGGTCGATCCTTTAAGGAATCGGGCGTAGAGAGATGGTCTACTGGTGCTGGCTTGAAGCGAAAAGTTTCCTTTGCAAACGGTCCACAGCTAGAGGGCACACGCTATCTCCCATCGTGGGACGGGGACTGTGGCTCCAACATGTGGCTCGCCACTAAAATGAGAATGAATGGCAAAGAAACCGTGAAGTGAGATAACAGGGAGCGGACCGCACGACGCCGCAATCTGCTCCACGCCGGAGAGGTAAGAGGCAGCGCCGAGGGATCGACTATTGGGATAAACGGCAACCGCGGCCCGACACCCAGAGCCGTTGCCGCTGCAGACCTTTCCAAAAATTCGCAACGGACGGAACACCGGGAAGGGCGTACACTGCTCCGACAACATGCAGGCAATCGCACAACGAAAGGACACATTTCTATGCTGTGAAAACCTCTTCATCAGAAAGTAGTGATGATGATGATGATGACGAAGTCCCATACTTCCTGACAGAGCGTAGGGGAACGATGCGGGAGAGCCGCACCGTCGTACTAGGCAAGGTCCTAGTGGAGGTGGTTTGCCATTGCCTTCCTCCGACAGTAATGGGGATGAATGATGATGATGATGAAGACGACACATCAACACCCAGTCATCTCGAGGCAGGTGAAAATCTCTGACCCCCCCCCCCCCCCCCCCCCGGGAATCGAACCCGGGATCCCGTGCTCAGGACGCGAGAACGCTACTGCGAGACCACGAGCTGCGGAAAGTATCACGTGCAAATATGTGGGGTATTTTCTGGATGTGTTACAATGTTTTTCCCCTTAAATACACTACCGGAAAAGACGACATCGATTTTGATCCGATGACAGCTTATGTCACCTGTGGGTTAGTAGGTATAACGATAATGGTTTCAACGTCGTCCACCAACAGACAGCATAGTGTCATAGCTACCAGAGCACTATCTGTGTCTCCTGTTTAGTAGGGAATGCTCATACCCAGAAGGCTCAGTGTGGTGCAAATGTGTGAAGCAAGCAAAACTCCATGCCACGGAGACGCACTCGCTCTTCCTAGAGGGAACTGAGAGACTTTGAAAGAAGTCAAATTATGGCCTTCTGAGTGGCGGGATGGTCCTTCCGGATGGTCCTTCCAACACAAGTTGGACGTGCTACGTTAGTTGTGCAAGGACGCTGGTATCAGGGGCCACGTGAAGGTTCTCACACCTGTACAAGAGATTCTGGACGTTCACGCAGTCGTCCGCCAAGATCTTCGTACTGTAAGGGTAGCAGTGGCAGATCGAACAGCTAACACAGCATAGACAAGAGGGCTTGTGCGATCAGACGTGTCAACACGAACTGTTGTGAACCTGTTATTAGCATTGGCACTAGGGACACACCCGTCTCTAGTCCAATCATGCCACAGCATCGACCTGCACAGCTCGAGTCATGCCATCAGAGGATCACTTGGAATGGGGTGCCGTGGTTTTCAGCAATGAAAGCTGATTCTGCCTACACATAACGTACGGTCGCCTGCGTGTAAGACGCAGACTTAATGAGCGCTGTCTCCTGGGTGCGATAAGCTAAAACTCTCGTTCAACTTTGGTGTTTCTGAAGGGCACGCTAACCAGCGTTCGGTACGTGCATAACGTTGTTAGACACATTCCTTTACCGTTCTTGCAACAGGATGGTGATGTTCCAACAGGATAATGCTCGCCCGCACACTTCCAGTGAAAACGTGCACTCTAAGACGTGTAGCAATGTCCCTTCCCAGCACAATCTCCAGTCTTATCTCCAATCAATCTGCACGTGTGGGATGTCATGGAACGAAAAATTACTCTTGCGACTCACCAACCAACAACTCACAGAACTACGTGAACAGGTCGAGCAGGCGTGGCACAACGTATCCATAAAGTATCCCAGGACAGCAGTCTGTACGACCGACAGTATGCTAGTGTCAGCGCCTGCATTTTAGCATATTTCGTATCTGTTACGTCAGAATCGCTTCTGCTATTAATATGTAAATATAATTATTTCATGTACTATATATGTACTATTGCAACAATAAATCTTGAGTGAATTTAAAATCTCTAAAAAGTGTACCTTTTTTCGGCAGTGTATTTCCCCTCTACAGCTCCCTCAAGTACCACGGGAACTACTCCTTCACGCCTTAATAAACCTCGTATCACCCTGGGCCTTCTTCTTCTTCTTCTTCTTCTTCTTCTTCTTGCTACAACCCTATCTCACTCCCATTTCAAGTACTTTCCTTGGGCTCACAAAGCTGCAGCCTGGTTTCTGCCTAAGTTGTAAATAGCCCTACGGTCACTGTATTTTACCCCTGCTATCTCCAGAATTTCAAAGTTGCAGTCAAATCAAATGGCTCTGAGCACTATGGGACTTAACTTCTGAGGTCATCAGTCCCTTAGAACTACTTAAACCTAACAAACCTAAGGACATCACATACATCCATGCCCGAGGCAGAATTCGAATCTGCGACCGTAGCGGTGGCGCGGTTCCAGACTGTAGCGCCTAGAACCGCTCGGCCACTCCGGCCGGCCAGTCAAATCAACATTATATGTAATTATAGGTGGAAGGGGGAGGAAGGAAAGGGAAGGGAAGGGATTACTGATGTCAAGTGCACCGGGACATTGCGCGGGATCAGCGGCGACGAGTGAACATTTTTACCGGACCGGGACTCGAACCCGTGATCTCCTACTTACTAGGCAGGTGCGGTATCCACTGCGCCACCCGGGACACAGCGTTATCGCAACTGCGTGGACTATCTCCGCACGCCTCATGGCCGATTCACACTTCCTTCGAGCCCCACCTCTCCCCAGTCCCTGTCCACTTCCTCCGTATTAGCTGTCTGAGCGAAAGAACAGACACCAAGATTTCATATAATTCAGCTCAACATTGTCAAAAGCATTGTCTGATTCTACAAAATTCTTTGAACGTAGTTTCCCTTTCTTCAGTCTATCTTCGAAGATGAAGGACCACCAGGTGACTAGAGACGGAGCACAAACTTGTAAAGGATGGGGAAGGAAATCGACCCTACCCTTTCAGAGGAACCATCACGGTATTCGCTTTAAACGATTTAGGGAAATGTCGCAGAACCTAGAACTGGATGGCCAGACGAGGACTGGAACCGTCACTCCCCAGATGCGAGTCCTGCGCGCTAACCACTGCGCCATCTCGTTCGATTTGTAAGATAAGTCCTAGGGTTACTATTGTCTCGCGTGTTCCTCTATTTCTGCGGCACCCAAGATGGCCTCCTTGTCGTCATCTTCTGACAATTGTTTTATTATTCTGTAAATAATTTGTGCCAGTATTTTCTATCCGCGAGTTATTAAATTGGTAGCTCGGCAATAGTCACAGTCAGCATCTCCCTTCTTTGCCTTTAGAATTATTACATTCTTCTTGAAATCCTGTGGTATTTCGCGAGTCTCATAAGCTCTGCTTGACAAAAAGCGTGAAGCATCCAGAAGACATGGCCGGATGTCAATGTAACTTCGTACACGTACACATAGTGGTGATGTATATAAATTACTGTAATTGCAATCTCCATTGCAGGTAAAACTGCCAAAGTGTTACAGTGTTAAGTGTTATTACCAAGCCTGCTAGCGGATGCAAAAGTCGTGAATAGCGTCAGATGTTACATGATAACTATAAAGGACCTGGCGACGATATTTACTCATGAGAGACAGTGGTCTTCAGCATACGTTGCGGGGCTAGTACTTCAGGAAGAATGGATATTGCGGAGACACGGCTTTGGGAGATATGCAGGACAACTTCCGTGAAGAATGAGATTTTCATTCTGCAGCGGAGTGTGCGCTGATACGAAACTTCCTGGCAAACTAAAACTGTGTGCCGGACCGAGACTCGAACTCGGGACCTTTGCCTTTCGCGGGCAAGTGCCCTACAATCTGAGCTATCCGAGCACGACTCACGACCCGTCCTCACAGCTTTACTTCCACCAGTACCTCTTCTCCTACCTTCCAAACTTCACAGAAGCTCCCCAGTGAACTACTGTAGCACTCCTGAAAGGAATGATATTGGGGAGAAAATGGTTCAAATGGCTCTGGGCACTATGGGACTTAACATCTGAGGTCATCAGTCCCCTTGAACATAGAACTACCTAAACCTAACTAACCTAAGGACATCACACACATCCATGCCCGAGGTAGGGTTCGAACCTCCGACCGTATCAGTCGCGCAGTTCCTGACTGAAGCGCCTAGAACCGCTCGGCCACGACGGCCGGCGATATTGCGGAGACATGACTCTGCCACAGCCTGGGGGATGTTTCCAGAATGAGATTTTCACTCTGCAGCGGAGTGTGCGCTGATATGAATTCTGTGAAGTTTGGAAGGTAGGAGACGAGGTACTGGCGGAAGTAAAGCTGTGAGGACGGGTCGCGAGTCGTGCTTGGATAGCTCAGATGGTAGAGCACTTGCCTGCGAAAGGCAAAGGTCCTGAGTTCGAGTCTCGATCCGGCACACAGATGTAGTCAGCCAGGAATTTTTATAACTTTCGTCAAGTTTGGAAGGTAGGAGAGGACGTGCTGGTGGAAGTAAAGCTACGAGGACGGGTCGAGGGTCTTGCTCGGATAATTCAATCGACATGACAAATGCCCGCGAAAGGCAAAGTTCGCATGGTCGAGTCCCAGTCCGGCTCACAGTTTTATGTGCCAGTAAGTTTCAAGTCAGCGTTCACTCCGCCGCGTATTGAAAATTCGTTCTGGAACAATCCCTCAGGCTGTCGCTCAGCCGTGTCTTCGCAGTATCCTTTCTTTCATGAGTGTCAGTCTTGCAAGATGAGTAGGAGATCTTCTGTGAAGTTCGAAAGGCAGGAGATGAGATACCGACAGAAGTAGAGCTGTGAGGGCGGTGCATGAGTTGTGCTTGGGTGGCTTAGCCGGTAGAGTAACTTGCTCACGAAAAGCAGAAGTTCCAGGTTCGAGTCCCAGTTTTAATCTACCAGGAATTTTCAAAAATGCACACATTACGATCGATTTAGGAAATAACAGTGAAACATAAATTTGTAGATAATTCAGAAGTAGTCGGCATTTATGCTTGGTTCAAATGGCTCTAAGCACTATGGTACTTAAGACATATATACTTGCTCATCTCGGCATCCGAGTGATATGCTAAACGATATGATCTCAGTCTAGACGTCAGTTTAATATTACGCCTCTTGGACCAAATACTGAGATGGTTTTCTTTGTAGACGTCCATTATCCAACTTACTTCAATGGTGCTTCATCTCCAATGACTCGACAGCTACATGTCGTCAGATTCCTTTCCACAACCGGGGTTCGTCTCTCTTGTATCTGAATAGTAAATAAAGCATTGTATCTCTTTAGCTCCTTGGGAACGGACTTCTCCAATTTTCCTGTCTAACTGTGAAATATGGTTCTGGCGTTGTGGGTGAGAGTGAGCTGCAGTTATTCAGTCTCCCCTTCGCCGCAATTGCTTATCATAGAATTATACACGGTTATCTTTATCATTAAATAAGTATACACCGACACTTGTTAATATCTACATACGAAGTAAACTGAACAATAGCATAGGACTAGTAGAATGTTCTGAGGTAAGGAGGTGTGACACTTGTTTATTGATATATATTAGTATGGACGTTCGCAATTATCTTTTAATTTATTGCGTTCAGAGGAAATTCTGCTTCAGTCAACAGCGCTCAGGCGAATATCAAAACTCTCAATAACTAGACGTAATTTTATCTTATGGGAGAAAAAAATTCGCTATACAAGCACAGTTATGGGAATAAGTTCGTTTTACTTTAAAAGTCCCTTTTCAATGGCGACAGATTCTTTAAGTTACCTGTGTCTTTTTTTTATGTAGTTAACGGTAGACTTCTATTTTATCAGCGTTAAGCTCAATAGGCAGATCTTTTCACAAACATCCACTAGACCTATATTTATGTTGCTCTGTCTTCTCAAATTCTTTTGTTGTACTGCACATTTACGCGGTGCCGCTTTGTCTGTCATCTTGAAACTTTTCTTCCATGTTCTCCTGTTTAACTTCACAATTCCTTACAAACCTTTTCTTAACAAACATCTCCTTGTTATGCAATGTCCTGATTCGGGTGCGTCGTTTTTTCTCTCCAGATTATGCTTTCTAACTTCCTCCATGCTCACATTTCACCAGGTGTCTAATCTCTCTTCGTTTTTTATAGCTGTAATGTCTGCCCCTACATACAAACATTATCCACACAAAGCACTTGACAGATCTTTTTCTTAGTTTTAGTTTCATTTTCTCGTATAACACCTTTTCTTCCGTCTAACATGCTTGCTTACCCTCTTCTTACCTTCTTACTTTTCGACTACATATCATTTCGTCAGTCGTCAATGTACCTACGTACTTCTAATTGATGAAATTGTACTGGTTCGTTTCTGTCCTGAGCTATTATTATATTTGCCTTTCTTTCCTTTATTGGCGGCCAGAGTGGCAGAGCGGTTCTAGGCGCTACAGTCTGGAACCACGCGACCGCTACCGTCGCAGGTTCGAATCCTGCCTCGGTGTGATGTCCTTAGGTTAGTTAGGTTTAAGTAGTTCTAAGTTCAAGGGGACTGATGACCTCAGAAGTTAAGTCCCATAGTGCTCAGAGCCATTTGAAACATTTTTTCCTTTATTCCAATGATTTTAGTGAGTAAATAAATACTCTGTGATAAAATTTGCATAAGATAGGACGGACTATCAGACTTTCATCTGCTACCTACACCCTGGCTTTTTGAACTGATAAGTTTGAGTAGCATAGATTTGTGCCAGTTCCATATCGGTGCACGGCTTAAGCTAAGAACGTATTATTTGCTGGAATATTGAGTTTGGGCGGATTACAAATGCAACAGTGGTGAAGAAAGAAAAAAAATACACTTCTGAAAATGGCATACATGAACACAACTGTGACTCATTATTCCAACACAGAGCTGCCGAGCATCGAGGAAGTTAATGCGGCAAAATGTGACGTACCGTAGACGACACAAAATCGCGGATGCGATATCAGAATGTAGAATTGTGGTCAGCGTCTGTGTCTTCCTGAAGATAATACTTTTTTGCTTAAAACTGGATAATATTTACAAACACACAAGGAAATAGTAATGTGGTTTGCAAATTTCTTTCGTTGCCACTGCTTTGAATCCGAATGACAAAAAATGAAAAACGCAGATATGTTGCCAAAGTGTAACGTGGTCCGATAACACGTGCATACGTATGAATGGGACGACAGATACGGTGAAAAAACCCAGAGTTTCTGACTTATTCATTCGCTCGCTTTTGCTATAGCGTCCTGTACAATCCCGCATCTATATTACGACTGTATACAAGCAGCAGCGATACAGAAGCTGCCGTGCTGGCATTACGCTCCCTGTGAACTGGAAGTTATTGTATATTTGATTCCTGTACAACCTCCGTGGTTAAGGCAGGTTTGTAGTTTACGAGAGTATCTTGAACTTTTCCCAAAACAAAATATCTCCCTACAGAAAGTAAACAACATGACATTATCGTAGAAGGAAATACTGCTGAGGTTTGTCAAAAGTATAAACACGTGGGAGCTATAATCTCAGATCAGGGATCCAGGAAGCAAAAAGTAAGACAAAAGACAACACAAGCAAAATAATCAATAAGCTGAATTCCATCCTTTGGTAATATAGAATTAGGAAAGAGACAAAAAAAATTATTATACGAATCAATAACACGAAACATTTGTTTATGTTGAAGAGCATACTGGGAAACGACAAAACAAGGTAGGAGAAGACTTGAAGCCGAGTAAATCGATATTTTGAGAAGAAAGCAAGAGTTTCAAGGCGAGGGAAGTACCAAATAAAGAAATCAGGAACCGAATGAGAAATCTCCCATACTTCACCGGAGAGGTGGAAAAATTGAATTTACTCGTACAATAACATGTAATGAGATTAGGGGATGGTTAATGTCTGGAAAAAAGTACTTTGTTGGCAACCGCCACAAAAGAGAAAAAGAGGAAGACGATGGGCAGACTGGAAAAAACCAAGTGGAAGAGGATATAAAACGAAGAAATTGGAAAGGATGGAAAGGAGGTGGCGAGAAACGGCCTAAAGAGCTGTAAAAAATTCGCAAAAATATATTTAAAAGAGAAACCTAGAGGTGATGTGTCAGAAAAAGCAAGAGTACTCGAGAAGAGTACGGTTTAACGGCATTTCGACGAAAAGGTCATTAGAAACGGGCCAGAAGCTAGGACTGGGGCAGATATCGGCCGTTTCTTTTTCATTGGAACCTTTGGCATTTGTGATTTAGAGAAACGATGGAAAAACTAAATCTCGATGCCTGTACGGTAATTGGGACCATCGTGCTCCCGAATGAGATGCCCACGCCTTATCTACCGCTTCAGTATCCTCCTCAAAAAAAGTGCTCACGGTTTCCCTTCGGTTCATGATTTCAGATACTGTAATTTAAACTGTATGCAAATGAGGAAATCACACTTAAGTGCCTCAAAAATAATCGTAATTACCACGATAAAAACCACTCAGGCCTTCCAAATCCATCCTAAAAGAGAAAGACGTGTGTTCAAGCGGCGAGGAACATCCTGAATGAGAATAATACGTACGAAGTTCTTCATTCTAGATTATTCTCCTGGTAAGGGTAAGTGCACCTTTCTATGCGTATTCAGAACAATTTTCTGTGGGTTTCGCTTATTGACTAGTTACTGCTTGTTTATATGGAACGCAGGGTTACAATTCAACGTTTTAGGAAGGGAGTTTAGCACTGAAATCAAATGAAGTGAGCCGCACCGAATGCAGGGTAGTAATGCTAGTTGCACAGAAAGATTAAATAGCAACAGAGTCGATACTGGGCTACGGCAGAAGCAACACAATTAAATGCTCCCCAGACTAAGCCGCTTTAATGTTCGATGATGGATCGTAACCCAGTTGCGGGCAGTAGGCATTGTTCAGCTGTTGAATGCGGCGCCATCGAGCAAGGCCTACGCGGTTACATTTGTTTTGTTAACGCATTTTCCCACGTTGCTTATCGGCAGTAGACATACAACAATGTGTCTTTGCTACTCCGATGTTGAGATGATACAGAATCGCTTGCGGGACAGATAACACAACTGTATTTTATTTGTTGCGATGATATTTCGTTTAGAATTTTATAATGGTTTTTGCTGCGGAAGCACGATGACCTTCAATATGGTCTGTGGTGACAGCACCAGACGTGCTCTCAGGTGGAGTGTGATTCAGGTCCTTGTCTGGCCATCAAGATTTAGATGCATGAAATGTATAAGCAGTTGCCAATATGGGCTACCATTACTGTATAATGGAATGACGACAATCAAATTTTGTGTCGGATCGGGGCTCGAACCCTGATTTCCCGCTCATCGAGAGCGGTTGCATTACCATTTGGCTACCCGTGCATGACTCATTGCCAGAGCCAAACTTCCATATACCGTCAACAAAGCGTCTACAACCTGTACTCGTACATCCATTATGTATATACCCTTACAGGTGAGATATTTTACTTGAATGTCGCTTGTCTGGTTTCGGCGGATAAATAAAATATTGCGGTGCCTGTGTTCTTCCGAATTGCGATGCAAAGTTCCTCCGAACATGTGTGCATGTATGAAAGAACTTCGCGTCGTAATTCGAAATAATACAGGCACAGCAATATTGTATTGTATCAAGCTTTAGGTTTTCCGCGTTTTCCCAGCATTAGTTAAGTAATAGATCCTTTCTAAAAAGAAACAACTGATCTCTTGAAACACTGCCCTTTCAACGACATGATGCACATATTGGTAACTTGGAAAGCTCCATTTCAGGCTAAGACGTACAATACAGAGGGACTGAGAGGAGATACTTCTGGCTGAAGACAGAGTAGCTGTAGGGAACCTATGAAACGTCTTTGACGCTAGTAAAAGATTATTACAGTTCAATCATTCATTCATGAAGCTTTCTCGTTCTTGCTGCTGGTGCGTCCGCGGGCTCACTCTGAATTCTACAATTACCCTTGATGAGCGTCCACGATGTACCTGGTGTCAGCAGTCGTGTGGTCGGTTGATCTCGTGCCTACCGCCAGGAACGTGGACCCCAGGACGCCCTTTCCCTGGCTTCCTTGTGGAAGTTCAGTGCTGCAGCCCACAGCGATGTGTTGTCAGAAGACAGTTTCTCGATCAGTACAATGGCAGGGTGTGAGCAGTAGGAATTTCATCAGGCGAAGACCGTCATCTGGAGCACATTTACGACTAGTTCATATCTTGAACTGAGCACCTGACTACAGTAAATCATTGAATCGAGAGCTATTATAGTGAATGTCATCAGTACCAATGATCAACTCATGATGGGAGCTGAAACGGTGGATTTATTTAAAGGGAGCTACCACGAGGTTATGATGCGAGGCTCGGTTCACAATGACCTCATGTGCCCTCCTCATTCTGCTATATTCACTTAGTTAACTGCTGCGTCCGTTCCTTGCTATATGCTCTTGTGAAAGGGTTGATTTTGGAGATTTTTGCTTAGAGCATGCCGTACCGTTACACCAGATTTTTGAACCTTCTTCAATGCAGGCAGGTGTTCCTGAACGCGGAGAGTCACTAATATCAAACGATCATCCTTAAAATGAGGAAACCATTTTCTTGCCGTGCTCTGTGCAGTGGCATTATCCCCATACACGGCGCAAATATTTCTGGCTGCCTCCGCTGGTGCCACCCCTCTACTGAGCTCAAAGAGATGAATATGTTGGAAATGTACCAATTTCTCCACCTGGCACTCCATTTTCTATCATCCACAGCTCAACTAACTACCTTCAAATGACAACATCTAACATCAAATAGCAACAGGAAACTGCATATAAAAGCAGCAGCGGCTTGACAGTAAGGTTTGATGCGTTATGTCACGGAGGTGGCATGACGCATCAAACCTCCCGCCGGAGGTTCGAGTCCTCCCTCGGGCATGGGTGTATGTGTGTTGTTGTCAGCATAAGTTAGTTTAAGTAGTGTGTAAGTCTAGGGACCGATGACCTCAGCAGTTTGTTCCCTTAAGAATTCACACGCATTTGAAAATTTAGATAAAAACATAACAATCGATAAACAAGCTCATAGCAGCCGTAATACCAACATCCAAAACAAAAACGCTGCGATCTTATCCACCAACCTGATACGAGTATATGACGCCAAGGGAGAAAAAATGGAAGAGTATTTCAAACATAGCAAAAATCACTTTGCCAGTCGTTTTAGTTGTACCTTAGCCTTCTAGAGTTAAAAGCAATTTTCCTCAGGCCATACTGCTACAGGCTTCGTGGCGACT
Source organism: Schistocerca americana (assembly GCF_021461395.2). NCBI lineage: Eukaryota > Metazoa > Arthropoda > Insecta > Orthoptera > Acrididae > Schistocerca > Schistocerca americana. Next base: position 310,558,892 of record NC_060122.1, on the reverse strand, counting down.
GCGGTGTTTCCACATGAGAGGTACGGAAGGCGGCCGTTGCGGAGGTCAGTTCCGCCCGCTGAGTGTGGCCGGCATCGAAGCCGCAGGTCCAAGGTCGATATCTCGCGCTACGCTGCGGCACGCCGGCGACCGCAGGGAGCTGTTGACACCTCCGAGCCCTCTGTAACACTTCGTGACAGTACTTAAGTCGTTATTTTTAAGTAAAGAGTTTTAGACTAGTTTTATAACGACCCACCCCCGCCTCCTATCTTTTTCTCTCTTGTGGTAATCTCGTTCAAAGAACCGATCGTCCTTAATCCGCCCACATAGCAGAGTGCTTTACCACGCCGCTTACAGGATTATGGACGGTGACCGCCAGCCGGATCAAATCTGCGTCGCGAATTAACAAAGATTGGTGACCCGGCCACCCGGGATGGGGTTTTCAAGCCGTTTCCCAGCTAGGTAAATACCGGATTGGTGCACTTTCTAATTCTTGGCATTCAAAGTGATCCTGGTTGGCCGGCCGGCCGGTCGCAGGTTCGATTCCTGCCTCGGGCATGGATATGTGTGATGTCCTTAGGTTAGTTAGGTTTAATTAGTTCTAATTTCTAGGCGACTGATGACCCCAGAAGTTAAGTCGCATAGTGCTCAGAGCCATTTGAACCATTTTTTTGATCCTGCTTAACTTCTCATTCATGTTCAATGCAGTCTGCTTTAAGGAATCTACTCATTATTTGGTCTAAATATCTTTACTACAGGTTCCTGGGCTCTGAGCACTATGGGACTCAACTGCTGAGGTCATTAGTCGCCTAGAACTTAGAACTAATTAAACCTAACTAACCTAAGGACATCACAAACATCCATGCCCGAGGCAGGATTCGAACCTGCGACCGTAGCGGTCTTGCGGTTCCAGGCTGCAGCGCCTTTAACCGCACGGCCACTTCACTACAGGTTCCTGACAAACTCATAGCTCACTTTCAGATCAGTATACTTTAACTTTTTCTGTATGTTGCTCTGAGGCGTTTTTGTGTGTATTTTACACGATCTCAGTAGCTCTTACTTGAAATAACAAATAGTCCCCTTTTTTGTTTTACTTTCTATATACACGCACATCCTGAAATAGAATAGTTGTTTTTTGTTTGCTAGGAAGTAGACAATTATAGTTCTTGATCCACTGGAAGACCATGTGTACTTGTGAATATCTTTATGTTTATAGAAAGAGTTGCAAAACCTCTGAATATGGTTCAGTTGGTACTGACTGCAATCTTTCCAGCACAACCTATTGTATTATCTATCCTCTCCTTCCCTATTCTTGCATTGTAGTCTCCACCAGTTCTGTATATCGTTCTTTTGCATTTAGTTTGTTCGGTAGACCTTCATAAAACATCTCACTTTCCTTTTTTCTAGCTCGGTGGTTGTTTTCCTTTCCTTTTTGGTTCCTGCAACCACTGCTACATGACACTACTCTCTTCTAGAATTCTTCGGAATTCCTCTTCTCTTATGGATATCTTTTGGATCTTCGATATTATTAAATTCACATATTCCGCTATACCGAAGTGCTTGTCCATTTTCCACATCATCATATGGGTTTGCATCCGGCTTTTTCACTTGTGCTGCTCGACAGTAATTTCTGATTTTGCCCGGCGGCCTTACGAGGGACGCGCAGATATAGTTGGTTAGAGGACTGCCACTATATGCCCTTCAAACCTGCCAGAAGGCTTTACTTCCCTAGAGAAGCCGACTTTGTTAGACCTCCAGAGAACCCCCTCCCACTTCCACCATCTCTGTGTGTTGGTGGCCCTGGTTGTAGTTACACTATCGCCAGCACAGCCCTCCACTTCACTGAAGCTCGCAAATCCTCCCACGCAGCCGTTATAGTCAGTCACCTCTTCACTCAAGTGACTGTGTCTTAGCGCGTCCATTGTTAAAGCTGTCAGTGGCTCAGAGAGGAGTTCAATATGCAGAAATAAAATTTTTTGATCATTTGCCCAATAAATACCTGACAGGTAGCGAAGCAAGTTTTAAACCTAATTTAAAAATCACTTCTCCAGGACAACTTCTTCTATTCCACTGACGGATTTCTGCTTAAAAAGTGGGAGGCCGAAAAAATTGTTTTAAGTAGGAATAAGATGATAATGCGTTCATTAATGTTAACACTGATCATGTACTCATGTCCTGTAGAATGACTCGTTCCACATTTCGATAAAAGAATCATACAAATTATCTACGGAACATTAAGTAACTATCTTGTTTATGCTGTGTCTTTCTTAGCCTGTGCTCAAAACTTATAGTTCATACTTTCTTTCACGCAATGCTGCTGCAACAACTAATACTTTAAGAACTTTAATTCTCTTTCTTTTGAGTTTTTTGAGGGTCTGTTTATCGTTTCTCCTATATATTATGTGAAAATCAAACTCATGAATAACATACAGTATAACACACTTTATTTAAACGTAACCATATTATTATACATATAATAGTTGTAGGTCCCATTAAATCAATATAGTCTTTCGTTGAGGTTAATTATACTGTACTTTCATAATGAAACCAGCAAATAATCTCGCTAACGAAAGAACAGCAACAGTGTAAACGGCAATTTTAATAACAGTCGAGTGGAAAAAGTTCTAAGTACTGAGTTTGTTGAGCATTTTATGCGTATCGCACGATCTGTGCCTCTCACTATTAGACAATATGTAACATAAATCCCTAAGTCAGTCATCGTGCCGTACTAGCGTATTTATCTTTAAATACTGAAAGTTGGTTAAAAACTTTTTCTTTTTTTTCTTTGAGATCACAAATTCAAGTTGATTTCATTCCTTATGGGTTTTGGTAAATCCTGTCTGGCAAGAGAAGTAGTAGTGTGTCATATGCCAGATTTCCCGGAGTCATGTTGATACATTAGACACAGATATAGGGCAGGATGGGGAAAATAAACCTAGCCCGGAACGCCAGACACCAATCTTAACCTCATGTAACAGCTATTCGTGGTGCATAATGGCGCGTTACTTACCTGCACTGGTTGAGAAAATGAGAAAGCATGGATGCAACCGCACCAGTACAGCTTCACTCATTGACAACTTAAACTGTGAAAATAAAGGTGCAGATCCTCTTCGGTAATGTTCCCATCGAAGGATCTTTAATTTTCCAATTGCGCAGGCTGTTACAGTTGAGAAACGTTTGGCGGTTTCGAATAGTACTCTCTTTGTTGCTTAACTTGTCACACAACATCGAAAACGTTGTGTAGTCCTTTTCTTGCCACTCTGCACAAACGAACAACATACTCAACGTTCCTGAAGGCGTCTCATTCAGTTGTTTCAGTGTACACTATATTCACACTTAAAACTAAAAAATAAATTCTTTTACCACGCGCATGCACTCGTACATGCAGCCAAACGTAGAAAGCGGTGAGTTAATTCGTAGTCACTCATATCCACTAAACATGTGCAAAGGAAAACGAGAGCTGACAAGGATTCAAGCTTTAGCAAAATATGGCACAATATGTTGATTAAATGAACCACGAAAAACATGCAACGCACCATATAACTTTAAGAAACAAGGTAGATTAGAGTTTCAAGTCCCGTCGACGGGAGACGGAGCACAAGCTCGAATTAGGAAAGGGTGGGGTAAGAAATCGGTCGTGTCATTATCAAAGCTACCATGAGGCTTTTGCCTTAGGGGAGGTTTACTATCTTTTGGTTAAAAAAATGATTTTTTTTAAATTGCATTTTTGGGTCCATAAAAGTGTTTAGAATCCACCCCTGAAACGGTTTTTCCGAATACGGAACGGAAATTTTAGTTATTCTCGGCTCAACAAAACAATGCACCTGCCTGAAATCAGCTTTTTTCACGCACCAGTTTTTGCTTTTGGAGAACGAATTATTGTACCGGTGCTTGGGAGGAAACACATAAAATTCAAATGAAAGTTTGAACGCGTTTGTTTGGAAGCTAGCCCCCAAGCATTTGCATTCTGGTGCGGAGACTACGGAGATTGCGACTTTCCTGGCAGTGAGCAGCTTCAACGAAGGGTATTGAGCAATTCTGAAGACCATGACAACGATGGACGTCACCCTGGGACTCTATTCAACGCAGTTCGCCAAGCATTCGCACGACCACCGGATTCAAGCCGCTGAAAATCGCTTGTCACCGGCCGTACAAGCGGCTCTGGAGCAGCGCAGGATGGCCCAGATCGAGCAGAACGCCCTCTGTGAGGAAGAGGAAGGACTAGTTTATGGACCCGGAATAGCAGATTGAACGTACGTAGCATAATATTGCATTTATATGTAGTCAAAACTTCAAACGCGTTTTCCTCATAATGACCTTTCTTTATCGGGCGGTATGGTAATTTCAAATCTACTGACCCGATTGGCATGAGTCTTTGTTTCCGACGAAGATAACTAAATTGTCTAGGAGTTGTACTACTTTTATTCCGATCCATCAACTATAAACATTTTTAGTTGCCCGACGAAGTAGAAAAATCGATGAAAAAACCCTATTTTCTTCAAATGGCCGCCATTTTGTTTCCTATGGTCCCAGTAACTTAAGTGAGGTACCACTCCTAAAGAATATTATGTACTATGCTAACGTCAACTCAATTTTGATTTCAGACGAGCTGGCTGATCTGTGACATACCGCGCTTGGATGTCTACATCGAAATTTTGTTTCGTTCCGACGGCACTTCCGCCTTTGCTCTTCGACATTTCCGGTCGAAAAAATTCCAGTTTGTAAAGGAAATATCAATAAATATTTTGACCAAATTTGATATTGATATCTATAACACATCCCGAGAAAAAAATTCTCAAAGAACATACTTTTTTCGGGTCAATGATAGTAAACCTCCCCTTAAGCGACTTATGGAAATAATGAGAAAAATCTGGAGAGCCAGACGCGGGTTTGAACCGCCGTCCTTCAGAATACGAGTCCAGTGTGCTTACCACTGTGCCACGTCGTTACATACTTATGCGATACGGAAGGCGTTCTGAAACCATTATTCATCTGTCTGTTGCGTGTAAATGAAAAGGCGACATCCCATTTGATTTAGAATATTTAGCGATCTATTATGGATGGTCGCGCGGAGTAGCCGCGCGGTCCAATGCGTATTGTCACGGTCCGCACGGCTCCTCTCGTAGAAGGTTCGAGTCCTCCCTAGAGCATGGGTGTGTGTCTCGTCCTTCCCGTAAGTTAGTTTGTGTTAGATTAAGCAGTATGTAAGCGTAGGGACCGATGACCTCTTGGTCCCATAAGACCTTACCACAAATTAAATTATTATTATTATGGATGTGTTTGGTTTAAGAAAACAGTGCCGACAAACTTGAGTGGATGGTAGAGTATTGCCTGAGAAGATACTTGAGAATAGAAACCCATATCCAACAGCATTATCCGACGACCCCATAGACTGCAGAGGTTACAAGAAGCTAAAGTCTGCAACTAACAAGGGGAGGCCGCCAATTGTGAAATTCAGATTGGATTCATACTGCGCATAATAAAAGCTCATGGCCAGAGGTGTAATGTGGCAAAGCACCAAGATGCACTTCTCAGCCATTGTCGAAAAAATCGACGGTTAAAAGAAACCGCTGCGGTGAAATACTCTCTACGATTAATAATTTTCCACATCTTCGTGGCGCAGCGGTAAGCGCTTGGGTTTGTAATCCGGAGATCACCGGATCGAATCTCGCACCATGCAATTTTTTTTTTTTAGTATTTGTTTTTTGTAATTCAAATATATATATATATATATATATATATATATATATATATATATATATATATATATATATATATCATTCGCGGCAATCAGTTGCAACAATTATGCATATAATAAGTTGTTGAAAGTCGTTTGTCGCGGAAAAACTGGCGACTTCGAACATCATTATGTTTTCCGCAAACAAAGTTGTATTTCACAAATGTTATTAATTGTCTTCATAATGTTAACCACGTATAGTTAACGGAACACGTAGAAACGATATTCCGAAACGAATACGTATAGCGTAAGTCAAACGTTCGAATTAAAATAGAGACCCCACGAACACAAATTCGCTGTGCCAGGTATGAAATATAAACTCCGTTACTCGCTCGTTAGACTTGAAGGACAGATGTTGAATAGGCCGAAACGAGCCGCCGCATAACAGCGTAGTTGCGTGCTAACTTCGAAAGAAGGTAGATGCGGTCCCTAGCGCAACTTATAACATCGTCGAAAATCAGTGCGTACGTGAGAGCTTTGGTACACCCTGTTAAACAAACGGAAAAATGGAGGCGGTACAATTGGAGAGCGATCCGCCTTCACCAGCATGCATAAGCAATTCATTAATAGATTATATGTATTTGAATTACAAAAAACTAATAATAAAAAAAATTGCATGGTGCGAGATTCGATCCGGTGACCTTCGGATTACGAACCCGAGCGCTTACCGCTGCGCCACGACGCTGTAGAAAACTACTAATCGTAGAGAGTATTTCACCGAAACGGTTTCTTTTAACTGTCGATTTTCTCGACAACGGCTGAGAATTGCATCTTGGTGCTTTGCCACATTACACCTCTGGCCATGAGCTTTTATTATGCGCAGTATGAATCCAATCTGAATTTCACAATTGGCGGCCTCCCCTTGTAAGCCACTCCTTCCGCACGTAACGTCAGTTTGTAACTGGACATTTCTTTAGTGACAGGTGTGGACGCATTCGACGCCGTCTTTGAGCCTGTCTACAGTCGATCTCAAAGATTTGTTTCTAATTCGTGGATGTATGGCATAGCTGGCCGCTAGGAGGCGCGTGAATCGTGCCATCGATAGCTGAAGCCGGTACGTGCTACCTCGGAGGGAGTACGTCGACGCGCTACGCCTTGTGCCTTGCCTGAAGTGTTAGCCAGTCTTGAATGCTTTCGTATGAATTGATGAAGTCAATGGAGGCGTCTGCTATATCATCACGGCAGTCTAGCACTCACAATGGATGCATAACTGGCTCATGGAACCTATTTGTGTAGGCTACAGCTCTGCATTTTGAAAACGGTGAGCATCGGGTAGTTTACATCTAAATGATTACCCCGTGAGATGACAGGTTGAAAGTGTTGTCATTGCTGCGCTTTAATTGTAATGAGCTGTTACGAACTAGCTTCCTAGTAATGTTTTGGCACCCTTTTGTGCTGCTTGTGCAGCGTTACTGGTTTTGAAAAATTATGTTATTCCTTTTGAAATTATGAAGCAGCAGTGCTAAGCAGAGTGCAGCTTTATTTTCCTGTTGTTAATTTAAAGCACGCACTGGCTCATTTAATTCACAACTGCACGTACTCGTAATTTGTTTTGGAACATAGCGGCTAACAGTCAGCGTAGATATTTAATATTTTATATCCGAACTGTTAATTTTAATTGAAGCACTCGCAGGCTTAGTTTAAAATTTCGTTTCTTTTATAGATAAATTCTCTCAAGCTCGCACTAATCTCTACATATTTGGGCAATCTGTGTGTTTTATCAAGTTTAAATGATGTTAATTATCTATCCATTTATTGGTTGAAAGTTAGAGAGTGCCGAACTCGCCTGGGTTTTCTTTTAAAACGGGTTTTATGTAACTCAGTGGTTTATTGAAATATCCAAGTGTGGTAACTGTTTAATTTTATGTGTGTTTCTGAAATTACTGTCCATACTGTTGTAAACTGTTGTGTAAAGCAGATCTCAGGTGCCCACTGTTGGCGTTCGGTGAGAGCCTCTGGCTGGTTGCTTCCGCAACTAGGATCATTTGTTGAACGCTGTGTTGTAATGATTTATTTTTGCTATTTTCCACTTATTAATATTGTACACGTTTTGCGTAATAAAAATTTAAATTGGAAGTCCGCTTCCTCTGGGAGGTCTGTTTAACCACCATACAATATGTAGCTTGACATTTATTTCTGTTACCTTTTTCGGATCAGTTCTGTGTTTCTTTTTATAGGTTTGCTCTTTCCATTAAGTAGTTTTTTTGTGCTTGTGATTTATTGAAGTGAGCAAAGAATCTGCATACAGTAACTTGATCAGTGCACAACATAAGATAATTTTAAAGCTTAAAGTACATCGACCACAGCTCAGTCTTAAATCCTGAATACCGTCCGGTCCATTGGGAGGAGTTGCGCTTGCAGTCCGTCAGTGTAAAGACTAATATACTATTGTGCAAAACTTAATGATGACGAAGATACAGTAACGTAACGTATTAACAACATGGTGGAAATGAATAAAGGGCACAGATGGACTCCTGGATGGACGCTACCAAAAGATGACGAGGGTAGCACTTGTCGATAGTTTTCAGGCTGCTCAAGGAGTCAGTACATAAAAGAAAAGACTCCGCAGGACGTGAACGGAGATACTGAAGTGCACGAGAAATAGCCACCAGCTCTGCAGTGAATACACTGCAGCCACCGGGTAAGGAATGCTGGGTAAGGAATGCTGTTCAATATGGTCGCAGTGAACGTAGGCAAAGCCAACGCGACCATTAGCCATCAGGGACCGATGACCGTAGCAGTCTGGTCCCTTTAATCCCACAAACCAACCAACCATTAGCCATCGAGCCGTCGGTATAAACCGCTTCAGAGGTTCTGGAACTACTCTTAATGGCGAGAGATGGGAACACTAATGTAGCCAGGAACATTGCCGAATATGATTGTTCTGGTGGTCCAGGTATTGTGATGTGTGTTGGAGGGGGAGGGGGGAGGGGGGGGGGGAGGATGGGGGATGGGAGCATAGTGCTGCATGGGCATTCTGACCACCAAATCTTTGAATGAATAGGGGACACTCAACAGTCAACGTTATTCTGATACGGTGTTACTCTTCAACCGTGCGTTCGGCCCTAATTTCATTTTCATGGATGACAGTGCGCGACTGCATAGAGCTGCGCAGGTGGAGGACCTCTTGGGAATAAAAGATGTGCCGCGAATGAAATGGTCTGCCAGTTCTCCCGCCTTAAATTCCATCCAATACGTGTAGGATGCATTGGGGAGACGTGCTTCAGCATGTCCACGAGCACCAGCGACCATCCAGCAGTTGTCAACCGTGCTCGTGGAGGAATGGAACGCTCTTCCATAAGAACTCTTCTTACCAGCCGTGTGGTCAGTACCGAAGCACGTTGCAGGCCATGCATTACAGGACGTGATGATCACACACCCTATTAAGAACCACGTCCCGCCTTTTGTAATGTTCAGAGGACCATTATAAATCGCTGTGACTTCAGTATAATTATTTTCTTTGGAAAAAGTCATTTCTGTTCGTCTCATTGCGTATTTGTTTCAGATTAAGGAAGATTAGGATTTAAGGTGCCTTGACATTGAGGGCAATAGAGACGGAGCAAAAGCTCAAAGTGTTTCAAGGATGAGGAAGGAAATCGGCCGTGTCCTAGCAAAGGAACCATCGCGGCATTTGCCTCGAGCCTTTAGGGAAATTGCGGAAAGCTAAATCTGAATGGCCGGACGCGATTTGAAGTGTGGTCCTCCAGAATGCGAGTCCAGTGTGCCAACCACTGCGGTATTTCTGGGATGTTGGCCAAATATCGAGTCGACGTTCTAACTCATCTCAAAGGCGGCGCACTGCGTTCAAGTCTGGACTCTGGCCAAACAAATCCATTTCAGGAATGCTACTGTCCTTGAACCAGTGCGTCACAGATGCTGCTTTATGACTGGGTACATTGTCCTGCTGATGCAGACAAAGATCATCTCCGAATGATCCCTATACCGTACGCAGTACACGATGGTTTTAAATGCGTTCATATCCTTCCGCGTTCATATCCTTCAGCGCAACAAGGGAACCAATATCCTAACGACGAAGAACACTCCCATATCGTAACAGTGTCGGCAAGTAATGCTCTGTAGCCATTAACCAAACTCAAGCCCTTTTATTGGTTTTACTACAGGGTACAGCGTGATTCAGCACTACAAATCAGTTGTTTCCAGTAATCCACTGTCCCATGCCGTCGCTCTTTACGCCTCCACAAGCCCCCCTTACCACCGTGTAGAGAAATGTGGGGCTTACGAAGAGCTGCTCTACCATGGTACGCCAGTCTTTTCACCATGCGACGCACAGCCATTACGCTAGCTGGACTGCTGTAATTCCTTCCGCTGATGTCATGCTCGACTGACCCTAACCGTCAGTGCATGAGGACTGTCTGGTCTAGTTTCAGCAGTGGTTGCAACTTCGCGATTCCACTTCACAGTCTCGTCACCAAGCTTTAGTTCGGTTGATATATCTCCGATGAATTTGTTAATCAGGTGACACCCAATGACCAGTACACGTTCGAAGTCTGATCTCTCCAGACCGACCCACTCTGTTGGCGTTCCTTCTCTCCTAACGACTCAATATTCCGCACTTTCTTCTGTACTGGCCGGTCCACATCTCGTGACATCTAGCTGTGAATTCTGCATTACACATGTCTGTCTGGAGACTTCTGACCAGACAGTACATTTATATTCCCAAAGGTATTCCATCAGGTCCAGACACCTTTTTTCTGTTGAGAGATGTCACTTTATTTTCTACCTCGTGCTCACCTCTTTCTTTATATGTAATTTTTTCGTTCATGCGACGCTTTAAAAGACGAATCGCAGTACG